>NW_026055773.1:1200000-1711802 GCF_023758015.1 Alternaria viburni
CACCTACATGAACTCAGCAGGGTAAGGTGTCGCTGCTTGAGTATGACGTATAGTGGGGCAGGAGCTGCGAACGGTCCAGTGTCATACTAACGTCGAGGATCAGCCGGACTTCCGCTGTCCGAACTAGAGTTCCCTTGCATTACAGGCTGCTCTAGATGACCTATGTAAACATCACCTGATAGAGAAGAGCATAAACGCTCATACGCAGCAACACCGCAAATCTGATACACACTCACATATAACGTTCATTATCCACGAGTTTCCAATGCAATTACCATCTTACGAACCTACTCTACCGGTAGGTATCGGCGGCGCATTCCTTCCTCCCACTGGAAAGTTCCTCGCACTCAAAAACACGCCCTTGACAGCCCTGATGTCGTTCTTCAGCACCTCAATCTGATCATTCTGTGCAGTGCCATTCTGACCAGACCAGTTATAGGTCGCTCCATAGCGGCCCATGCCAGGGTAGTATTGGTTTTGGTAGTCCATCTCGGTCAGATATGAAGTCAAATCTGACACCTTCGTCCGCAATCCATCCCTTGATTTGCCGTCGTTGGTACGGTTCGTGTCGAGCTCTTCAAGATGTGATTTTATGATCTTGAGGCGGTTTTCGTGCGCTGTCACGGTGGGGTGTGGGTCTGTAGAGGTAGACGGTCGGCGGGAGAGGTTTGGTGTGGTTTGGGTGCCGTAGTCGCGATGGTAAAGCTCGGTAGGATCCGAGTCTGCCTCTGAGACATCATCTGCAGCATCGGTAACTGCCTTTACTTTGCTAGCAGGATCCACGGATACAGCCTTCTCCAGTCTTGAGTTCAGCTCCTTCAACTGTTCGTGCGTATGCGATGCGAAATCTTGTCTTGATTCGGCGAGGGTGTGTGTCATGGGCGCAATGATCCACCTTGAAAGCCCGTATATGCTCGCCATCAAACCTCCCGTTACGTATGCGGTTGTTACGAGGCGCTGAGTGGTTATGAGTGGTGGTGGCTTTTCGGTGTTCGCGAGGAACTCTGGGTAGGTGACGATCGGGGGTATTTCGCGGGGCTGAATGATGACTTCGCGAGGCTGAGACGTGACTTCGGGTGCTGAGGTCGGCTTTAGCGGTGTCTGTACGCGTCAGTGTCTTTCTTCTGTGATACTGTCGATGGCCTGGGCTTCAAGCGCTTCACGAGTAGGGTTTCTGCACTCACTTCTGACCACGCCCGTTCTCCAACTGCTTCGAGCTCTGTATTTGTGCTCTCTTGTGGCTCTTGACCTAGCAGAGTCTCGATGTCCTCAGGGCGCACACCCTTTGACTGCAGGAACGCGACCTTCTTCTCTCGCGGCGCATCGCGGATTGTGTCATCCTCGAGAAAGCGCGATGCTTGGTCTAGTAGTTCCGAGCTTTCTGATGGTTGCTCTTCCTTATCATCTTTCTCAACGTCGTCTTCGGTTGGTGTCGGGGCTTCGACAGCGTGTTGCGCGCGTGCTTCTTCGGGCTCGGATGACGCTGCAGCGCTATCGGCGGAGGCACGTTGCCATTCGGGTATGGCGGGCTTATTGGCCATGTTGTATAAATTGCGGAATCGCTTTGAAATGGTATGAGATGTTGTGGACGCGAGATGAAGGCAGGGGCGGTATCGAGCGTGATGATGGGTCGCCCGGGAAAGATGGCTGGACCGAGGCAAGAGCCCCAGATTCCGCCTTTCCTCTTTAGTCACGCATTGAGCATCGGCATCTTTTGAACACTCGAATCACCTCTTGATCTGCTATCTTATATTTACATTTCTAGAAACCCGTCTCAGTGTTTCCCTCGCCCATACTCTTGCTGCCCGAGCTGCCACTCTGGATCGCTCCCAAAATGCCATCAATGTACCCTGCGCCAGACCATTTCTGGTGTGTGAGCACATCGCAACCCAGCTCCTTCTCCCTTGCTTGTACTAGCTTGACGTACGCAAGCATACCCTCATCCTTGAACGCCCTGCTTAATTCGCAGGTAATCGTGGCAGTGGAGTGTACTCCGGCAAGCGAGATGAGCTGGAAGACGAATCCGTGTTTCGCCAGATCCCAGACAAATGACTTGAGCGCTTCTTCGGAGAAGCCTTGGCCCATCCAGTTGAAGCTGGGAGAGAGGTTGTACACGAACTTCTTGTCGGGGTGAACCGCGCGAATCTCGCCGGCGAACCTGGCTGCCTCTTGGACATTCGGATCGCCCGTCTCGACCCAGAGAAGATCTGCGTACGGAGCGTATTCTTTACCGCGCTTGGTCGCGGCAGCGACGCCGGCCTTGTAGTGGTAGAAGCCCTCACGTGTACGGGGGATATCCCAATTGAAGTACACGGGTGTTTTGGTGTACTTCTCGGCAACTTTCCGGCGCTTGAGAAGAGAGTAGTCCGGGTTCTGCTTCGTCTCGTTGAGGTATGAATCAATGGTTGATTGAGATGCACTCTCTTTCTCGAGGTGCTGGACCACGGCTTCGTCGAAGGTTACGAGCTTGTGTTTCTTCACCCACGCTGCCTCGTATTGGTCGATTTCCTTGCCTGGTGCGCCAGCTGCCTCCATGTTCTGCAGTGTTTCGGCCAGGGGCTCGGAGTCTTCCGTGACGCCCTTGATGAACTCGTGATCTCGCACATCGACCGCACTGGAGATGAGCTTGCCGCTCTCTGAATCAGTGCGCGCAATAACGAGGTTCTCGCAGCCCATCATGTCCCATTGGAATCGTGCGGCTACCAGGCGGTTGATGTGGTCGCCGACTGGTACGAGGACCTTGCCTGCAAGATGCCCGCACTTCTTTCCGCCGTGGAGTTGATCTTCGAAATGCACACCTGCGGCTCCGTTCTCGGCGAACAGCTTCGCCAGCTTGATTACGGCAGAGAGACCTCCGTGGCTGTTACATGTTAGCTTCATGGTAACGTACCTCGCGGGTCGTCTAAACGTACCCAGTGTCACCATCAGCAATGATTGGCCTCATGTAGTCCAGGTAAGGTGTCTTTGCCCTCTCCTCTGCACTCATCTTCCTCCTTGCATCCCAATTCTTGCGGTCGTGTAGTTGTTGAGCCTTGAACAGCCGCTGGACTTGGTTCGGTACGGTATTATACGGGTAGTCGCCAAAATCGGCGGAGACTTCGTTCGTGGAGGTCAAGACGGAGGAGCACGCCCATCCGGAAACGTAGAGGACTTCTTGGTTCGCAGCTTGTTGGGACATTTGGATGGGGTCAATTGCGCCCACTGGGGTTTGAAAACACATGATCAGCCATTGTACTATCTATGCAGGCTAGGATAAACGCACTGGTGTGTACGGGCTCGCCCTTGGCTGCCCTCTCTTCGAGAAGGTTGAACAGCTTCCGTGCCATTAGCGAGCTGGGGTATGACTGCTGGAGCGCCCCCCGCTTGCTCACGACATCCTCCGCAGAGTAGGGGCGCTTGATGCCCTTATACCGCGGTGACGACCACCAGTCCTTGACGGCTTGTACCTGCTCCTCGAAGAGCGCATCCTCCGCCTGGCCCGCTTTCGAAGCTTCGGGGAGAAGCTGGAAGGAATCGCCAGGGAGCGCTGACGATACGGGAGGGTCTACATTCTTGAGCGTCGAGCTCGACATGCGAATTGCCGTGGCAGAGAGTGGGCGTAGGAGTTGTGGTGTTCGGCTCGCTATCCTCGATGGTCGGCCCTGGCGCGCGATGGAGCGCGATGCTGTGCGTAGCATTGTGGAGGTGTATGTGTGGATGAGACTCCAGCCAGCAGAATCTCTCTGTATACCTTAGTAGGCTGGCGGCGGAGAGTCAGTTGGTAATCAGGCACGGAAAAGTATCCGTAAATCGCAGGGGATCAGGTGACGACGTTCGCCACAGACGCCTTTTTCAATTCTGACCTAATTCTTCTTCGCACAGGCAGATAGCGATGGGTCGCATGAAAATGTGCGTCCGGCGTCGTGTTTGCGGTAACGTTTCTCCAGGGATGCGCGTGGCCGACGTCACTACCGAGGTATGTAGCCCACGTCTAGCCGTCCAGCTGCCCCTCGGTCCATCATTCGACGCAGCACTCGCATCAACGGACCACGCGTGCCTGGCGCATCGTAGCTGCATTACCGAGAGTTGCCGTCAACATTTCTCTGCTAGTTGCTCGTGAAGTTTGTAACGCTATCATCGTGTTCTTGTGTTCTGCATTCCGTGTGTTGAAGAGTGATACTCCCATCCCCCGCATCTACCCCACGTAAAGCTAGCTATGGCATTGAGTGCACGATCAGCTTCCCGAGCTCTACGGGCCGCCAAGGTGAGCTTCAAAAGTTATGCGACGGCATGGACAAGACATTGAGAGCTGACAAACGCTTTACAGGCGCGTCCTTTTGTTTCTGGTATGCCATTGGGTCACCCACTTCAATCGTCATTGTTCTAACGCGTTGATCGCTGCAGTGCAAGCATGTAGCTACTCTTCCTCCTCAGAGCCGGATCTCAAGGAGACATTCAAAAAGGTTCTGCCTGCGAAGCGTGAGCTCCTGAAGAAGGTCAAGTCACACGCCGACAAGAAGCTCGGCGATGTCAAGGTTGAGAATGCGCTCGGTGGCATGAGGTATGAGCCTAGGATATAACTAGAAGCGTGCTCTGACAGTATGAAGGGGTCTTAAGGCCATGGTTTGGGAAGGCTCAGTTCTCGATGCGAACGAGGGCATTCGATTCCACGGCAAGACCATCAAAGACTGCCAGAAGGAGCTGCCCAAGGGCACTTCCGGCACTGAGATGCTTCCTGAGGCCATGTTCTGGTTGCTCCTCACAGGCGAAGTGCCATCAGTATCACAAACTCGCGCATTCTCGCGGGAGCTCGCCGAGAAGGGCCAGATTCCCAAGTTCGTCCAGAAGATGCTGGACGACTTCCCCAAAGATCTCCACCCGATGACACAGTTCGCATGCGCTGTCTCAGCATTGAACTATGAGTCCAAGTTCGCGAAAGCCTACGAGAAGGGTATCAACAAAGCCGACTACTGGGAGCCTACCTTCGACGACTGCATCAGCCTGCTCGCCAAACTGCCTACCATCGCCGCGAAGATCTACCAGAACGCATACCGTGGTGGAGGCGCTCTCCCGAACGAGATCGACCTGAACCAAGATTGGTCGTACAACTTCGCTGCCATGTTGGGCAAGCCAGGCAAGGAGAACGAGGGCTTCCAAGACCTCCTTCGGTTGTACCTTGCTCTGCACGGTGACCACGAGGGCGGTAACGTCTCGGCGCACGCAACACACTTGGTCGGATCTGCGCTCAGCGATCCTTTCCTGAGTTACAGTGCTGGTCTTCAAGGACTCGCAGGACCTCTGCACGGTCTGGCTGCGCAGGAGGTGCTGCGTTTCATCCTCGACATGCAGAAGGTCGTTGGTGAGAAGTTCACCGAGAAGGATGTGAACGAGTTCCTCTGGAGCGTTCTCAAGTCTGGACGTGTTATTCCTGGTTACGGACACGCCGTGCTCAGGAAGCCCGACCCGCGATTCGAAGCTCTCATGGACTTTGCCAACGCACGACCCGAGATTGCGGCAGACCCTGTTTACCAGCTGGTCAAGAAGAACTCGGAGGTTGCGCCGGATGTCCTCAAGGAGCACGGAAAGGTGAGATGGAATATCCCGATCAACTCAGATCATTGCTGACTTGTTTTGTAGACCAAGAACCCCTTCCCGAACGTCGACTCTTCGTCCGGTGTTCTCTTCCACCACTTCGGTTTCAAGGAGACGCTCTACTACACAGCGACTTTCGGTGTCAGCCGTGGTTTGGGCCCGCTCGCACAGCTGATTTGGGACAGGGCACTGGGTCTTCCCATCGAGCGGCCCAAGTCGATCAACCTGCAGGGCATACTGGACCAGGTCGGCGCATAAGCGTGAACGGTCATAGGCTTGTTGGAGAGGATGTGAAGTTAGAGGTGACGAACCAAACCGTTGAGAAATGTAGCCATGAATACAAACATCTATGCAAACAATATCCGAGTGGTTTGGTGAAGGGTGGATGATGCGCAATCAGAAGGCCCGCCTGGACGCAAGCGCGGGCGGGAGTCGACCCACGAGATCGGCACCTAGTCAGGGACGAGACGCCATCGCGCGCAAGCCAGCCGGGTGAAACATTCGCCTTGAACCACGACTCTCGCTGTATCCGCCGTGTCTTCTGTCCTACGTAGACATTCTTTACGTCCTCTTTACTCGATCCGTCACTCCCTCGTGATTGCCGATTTATCACATTCAATGCTAGCCTCAACATCATAGAGCTTCACGCTCGCGCCGTCATCGATAGCCTAGCCGTTTGAGCCGCGAACGACACAACACCGCCCACCTCTTCCTTTAAAGCAGGCCCCGGCGCCGACCAAGATGCCGCCCTACGAAGTTCACGAAATGCGCCGTGGCAAGTACGCCAAGCTCGACAACCCCGTCGACGACGATGTCGAGACCCCGACGCGCTTCTCCTCCGAATCCAACGGGACGCTAGAAGATCTCGAAGAACACGACCCACTCGCATTCGACAGCAAGATCAGGCGCAAGAAGAGCGCCGGCGATCTCAAGGTCCGGAAGGCGTCCTACAGAGACACCGAGGACGCAGCGCCATTCCCCATACAGCAAAGGAAGTCGCGGTGCGCGCCAGGACGGTGCTGCTGCTGGCTGCTAGTTTTCGTCGCCGCCACCGTCTTGATACTCGCCTCGGGTGGCATATGGGCATACAAGGTCTCGGTGCCTGAGGATGGGCTGAGTCCGCCGTGGTACCCCTCACCAAAGGGTGGCACCGACAAGGCATGGGAGGACAGCTACAAGAGGGCTGCGGACCTGGTCAAGCAGATGACGCTGCCTGAGAAGGTCAACATCACAACAGGCACGGGCTGGAGCATGGATCTCTGCGTCGGTCAGACTGGGCGCGTAGACAGGCTGAAGTTCCCCAGCTTGTGTCTACAGGTACGTACACTCCACATGTTGCCAGGACTAAACTAATGTGCTCAGGACGGCCCACTGGGTATTCGATTCGCCGACAACATCACCGCATTCCCTGCCGGTATCACCACCGGCGCGACCTGGTCCAAGGAACTCATGTACCTACGCGGAAAGGCCCACGGCCAAGAAGCACGCCTCAAGGGCGTCAACGTCCTGCTGGGTCCTGCCATGGGTCCTCTCGGGAGAATGCCAGCTGGTGGTCGCGTCTGGGAGGGTTTCGGTTCAGATCCCGTTCTCCAGGGCATTGCAGCTGCCCAAACCATCAAGGGCATCCAGGAGGAGGGCGTCATGGCTACCGCGAAGCATTATGTCGCCAACGAACAAGAGCACTTCAGACAAGCATGGGAGTGGGGCCTTCCGAACGCGATATCGAGCAACATCGACGACCGCACACTACACGAGATCTACGCATGGCCCTTCGCCGACTCTGTCAAAGCTGGAGTGACCAGCGTCATGTGTTCGTACAACCAGGTTAATTCAAGCTATGCCTGCCAAAACTCCAAGCTGCTCAACGGTGTCCTGAAGGATGAGCTTGGTTTCCAGGGCTTTATTCAGAGCGACTGGTTAGCACAGCGTTCAGGCGTGGCTAGTGCTCTTGCGGGCTTGGACATGACCATGCCTGGAGATGGCTTGAGATGGGCCAAGGGCAACAGCTTATGGGGCCCTGAGCTTACCCGTGCGGTTCTCAATGGAAGCGTGCCCATCGATCGTGTCGACGACATGGTTACTCGTATTGTGGCATCTTGGTATCAGGTTGGCCAGGACAAGTGGGAAAATGACGGACCAAACTTCTCTTCGTGGACCAACGACCGGGTCGGCAAGCTTCACGAGGGCAGCCCATCGGACCACGAAACAGGCATCGTAAATCAGTACGTCAACGCACAAGGAGAAGGGAAAGAAGCCCATGGACACCTAGTACGTCGCGTCGCAGCCGAAGGTACCGTCCTGGTGAAGAACGAGGGCAAGATGCTGCCTCTGGACCGAAAGGGCTGGAAGACTGGCGGCAAAGCCAAGACAAAGTTCCGCGTTGGTGTCTTTGGTGAAGATGCACGTCTCCCTCATGAGGGAATCAACCACTGCCCTGATCAGAGCTGCAACGAAGGTACATTGGCCTCGGGATGGGGTTCTGGCGCGGTCAACTTCTCGTATCTAGTGGAGCCCATGTCCGCTATTCGAGACGCGTTCGACAACGAGACTGTTTACGTCACCGATTGGCTAGAAAACAAGCTGCCTAGTCAGAAGGAGATTCTCGTCGATCAGGACCTCTGCATTGTCTTCGCCAACGCCGACGCCGGAGAGGGCTACCAGCACTATGAAGGCATTCGTGGTGACAGGAATGACCTTAACCTGCAAAAGGGCGGCGACAAACTAATTCAGGATGTTGCTAAAGATTGCGGAGAAGGCATGGGCGATGTTGTGGTTGTCATCCACACTGTTGGACCTGTAATCCTGGAGAATTTCATCGACATCATGAATGTCAGAGCCGTCATTATCGCCAATCTTCCCGGTACCGAATCTGGTAACGCCATCGTAGACGTACTCTTCGGTGACGTCAACCCATCTGGACGTCTACCTTACACAATCGCCAAGAAGGAGGACGACTACGGCCCAGGCAGCAAGATCAAGTATCTTCCCACCCCAAAGGACGGTCTGGCGCCTCAACAGGACTTCTCCGAAGGTCTTTACATTGACTACCGCTACTTCGACAAGAAGGACATCGCCCCACGATTCGAGTTTGGCTACGGTCTTTCGTACACCAACTTCAAGCTTTCCTCTCTCCTCATCGAAGAAAAGGCCGCTAAAACACCTCTTCCCAAGCCTCGACCTGACGGCCTGACTCCACCAAGCTATTCTACCGACCTACCAGATCCCAAATCTGTACTGTTCCCTGAGGGCTTCAACCAAGTCGAGCGATTCATCTACCCGTGGCTAGATTCCGTAAAGGGTATCAAGAAATCTGACCCCATGACCCCCGCACCACCATCACCTCTTAGCCAAGCAGGTGGTGGCCCAGGTGGCAACCCGGATCTCTACACCACACTCCTGACTGTATCAGCGTCACTAGAAAACGCCGGACCCGTCGACGGCGCATCAGTAGTGCAGCTCTACATTTCTTTCCCGCAAAACTACAAGGACCACGAGACGGGTGAGCCCGTCGACTTCCCCGTTCGCGTGCTGCGCGGCTTTGAGAAGATTCACCTTGAGAAGAACGCAGGCAAGCTGGTGCAGTTTGATGTGACGAGAAGGGATTTGAGTTATTGGGATGTCAAGAGGCAGAATTGGGTGCTGCCTAACGGCGAGTTTGGTGTTAGTGTGGGTTTCTCAAGCCGAGATCTGCCGCTGCAGGGGAAGTGGTGAGCTTGTATTTTCTTGGATAGAAGGGCAACTGGTCTGGTGTTAGGTGTTATATTTTGTTGGTTGCTGATATCCCATATATACAATCTATCTATTGCTGATCTTGCTCACGATGTAAACTACACTGCATCGCTGGCCCGTGACTACTGGGCTTCGCCTTCTTGGATAAGCTCATAGTTCACTCTTTCCCGAGCCATCTTGTCCTTCCATCGGCCTGCGTCCTCTGGCAAACAGAATCGTGCGCCACAGCTTTTTGCCACCGAACTCCATGTAATTCTTCTCTTTCATCGTAATGACATCCACATCCACGAACCCAGCTTCCGTGAAGAACTGCTTTACGCCATCGATAGTAAAGTGCGGAACCACTATCGAGGCATTCATCTTCTGGCGGAACTCAGGGTTACTCTCGCCAACATCATGCTTCTTCTCAGCATCATGGTGGTGATGATGCCCGTGGTGATGCCCATGTCCATGAGATCCAGAACCCTTCTCCTCCCCATGACCATGATGATGTCCATGACCATGAACAGCATGATTCCCCTCGCTTCCCTCAATCATACTCCCATTCTCCCCCGCCAAAATATCACCTCCCTCCAAAAAATCATTGATAACCAACACACCACCCGGCCTCAACCTCTCCTTCAACTGCCTTGCCGCAAACACCACATCCTCGAAATGATGGAATCCAAACCCCACAGTCGCGATGTCGAAGTTCCAAAACCTATCCCCGGAAAGCGACTCGGGGTCAGGATCAGACTTGTCGAAAAGGTCGCCGACAACGGCATTGACTACATCTTCGGAAATTCCGGCGTCGCGGGCGCGCGTGTTGTAGGTGGAGACCATGTTGGGTGATATGTCGATGCCTTGGGTGGAGGTGACGTAGGGTCCGAAGACGCGGGTCATGAGGCCGGTTCCGCATGCGTAGTCTAGAAGGCGGACTGGTTGAGTGGTGGAGTCTGTGAAGGGTATGCCTACCCATGATAGGTCGGAGCGGAGGGTGGTGGCTACTCGGTCGTTGACGACTTTGAACCAAGGCTTACTGTCGTAGGAGTCGGATATGGCACTGTGATACGTTTAGTATGGCTTTACGTTTCTGGATTTTAGGAGGTGTCGCATACTCGAAGTACCGGCGGTTGGCTTCCGCGTAGCTCATCTTGGATGGTGGGTTGGGGTGAGGGGTAGTTTTGGTCTTTTGAGAGTGGTGTTGTAGTCTTAATGGGTATGTAGGATGTTCGGAAGGTGTAAGAGATAGTAATTGGAAATTCTGGAGAAGATCCAATGTTCCTTTTGTATGTTGAAGATAGCTGTGAAGATGGAGGCAAAGTCGCCGATCTACGTCGGAGACATAAGTACGCTAACCCTCTATTGGTGGAGCATCACCAAAATGGATTGGGAAACACGCAGTACATGGCACTATGTTACCGGATATCACAGCATGCAAAGGAAAAAGTACGACTCCAGAGTTTAGTTTACACACATGCTAACTCGGTGAATCGTTGGATGCACAACCGGCCGGACGTTACTCATTCTACATCTGAGCTATGAAGACTAGTCGTCGGAGACATTGTCGTGTGGCTCCGCAAAGTATAGAAAAGCAACCACTTATCGTGAACTCGTAATTCGCCGTCGCGATAGACAGAATATGACTCATATCCGTCTACGACAGAGTAGAACTCTCGTTGTGTTTAACACAGGCATTCTCGTCGATGCGCATGTGTCTGTGTTGTGCCATGTATCATCAAGAGAATATCCTTTCCATGCTGTCTATGTTCTCCGGTGTTGATGAATTATTGTCTTCTCGAGAGATTTGGGTTTGCAGAGCTTGTTGCCGCGCAAGGCCTTCTTCTCTTTTCCGTCGTTTCCTCGCGTCCGCATCTTCCCAATCTGGCTTGGATCCACTTGTCGCAGTCGGTTCGCACGTCTCCAAGAGGGCCTTGCGAAACCGGCTTATGCGGTCGAAGTTGATGTTGAATCGCTCGTTTGCGATATTTACTAGTGTTCGCAGATACCGCTCGTCTACCAAGGCAACATTGCGGCCATCGCCATATTGATACCCAATGATGGAGTCGAATGAATAACCAGCTGACCGGACAGCCACGATGGGGTTCGACTCTGCTGTCTTCGCTGACCCTAGACTCACGGCGCCACTCTCACGGAACCCGGCAGCTAAGGCAGCAGTGAGGACACCTTGGGCATGATCCATGGATGCACTCAGGACGTGGAGTATCTGTGCCACGTCAGACCATGTCAACGTGCTATGATGACTGAAGATACCATGGGTTCAAATTTAAGATGAATGTACCTGCTGGACACGCTAGGTGTTTCCTCCGTTGCTTCGGCCTTGTCTAAGCCAAACTTTGATATGAGGTCACCTGTTGCTTCGTCTCGCCCAAGTGGCGTGTGTGAGATGAACAGCCAAGCACCCCCACCACCTTTTCCTCCTGGTCCAGCGCGTGAAGTCTCACGTTCAGGCAATTCATCTGGTACTTCATTGTATGATTTGCGTCCTTCCAAAAACACGCTGATGCGCCCCGAACAGCTGCTAGTGGTGACTAGTCCTGGGAGACTGTTGATCTCGCCGATTAAATCTCGGATGGGCGCATCGACGGATCCCTTGGGCGACAGATCATGATACTCGCCATCTGGAGCGTCGAGTTGCTCCAAGATCTTTTGCTTGCGAGCTTCGAAGCGTGTCGGCATGTCAATCGGGCGTGCTTTCTGGCTGGGGTGGAAACGTGACAGCGCGCTGTATTTTCGCGTTCGAGTGCGTCATCGATGGTCTGTGCGCGCGTCATCTTTCAAGCAGCCACGAAGGCACCTGCAATGACAACTGAGTATCACGCCTATCACGTTCTCAAATCGCATCACTCGAAACCATGCCACGTAAAGCCGCTAAAAGCGAGAGTGCACCCAGGAGCACCTCTAAACGTCCTGCGCCGGAGGTTCCAGCACGGCAGTCTAAGAGAGCACGGGCTACCGCAAGGAAGTCTTACGTCGAGCCTGAGAGCGACACGGATAGCGACGGGAACAAACCAAAGACAGACGTCGCATCCGACGGTGACGAGGATGACGTTGTAGCATCTGACTACGAGGAACATAGCGACAAGGATCCATCGTCGGAATCCGAGCACGATGAAACCGCCAGTGACGACGAACCTGAGGGCAAGCGAGCAACTCCTAGAGGGCGCGAAACCAAGAGCCTTGCCATACACAAGAAGGTCGCTGGCGAGAAAGAGCTATGGAAACCCGGTGCGAAGCTCGCACCAGGAACGCAGCTGATCATCAAGAAACCAAAGGCTCGAGATGCAGGCGACACGCCGTACTTGGATCACACAATCCACCCAAATACTATGCTGTTCCTTAAGGACTTGACGGCTAACAACGACCGCCAATGGTTGAAGCGTGAGTGATGGCTTATTACGTTTCGTGTCAAACGGCACGATCGGATCGCTAGCTGACGTCTATATCGTAGTCCATGACCCTGACTTTAGAGTTTCATTCCAAGATTTCACCACTTTTGCGGAGAAGGTATCCGAGAAGATCATCGAGGCAGATGAGACCATCCCAGAGTTGCCTGTAAAAGATGTAGTAAGTGTTTCCGATTGGATTGTCGCAGTACGATTTACTAAAACGTGTAGATCTACCGGATTTACAGAGGTGAGCCCGAAGTATGGTCTCAGCTGGATTATGCTCACAGTAGAAAGACATTCGGTTCTCGAAAGACCCAACCCCCTACAAGGTGAGTCGATACATCGAGCTTCCACGCTAGGGTGGGATCATGCCCTTGAAGCCGTGTCACGAAGTCGAGAGACACAGCATGCTGCCAAATCATCATGGCACTATGGCATATACTCTGCGACCCGACGAATAGCTTCAGCATGATGCCCTTTCATGGCTACATGCAAAGCAGGCTGACCTGATCTAGACTTACTTTTCTGCGGCCTGGTCAAGAACTGTAAGTCACACATGGGTACAAGCTTATGTGAGCCCCACACTGACATTGTATACGACGTGCAGGGACGCAAGGGACCTTACGCACACTACTACATCCAGGTGCAACCCAATGGTGGTAGCTTCGTAGGTATGTTCGATTCTCCTCTCTTCGTCTTCGCGGAGACACCCGAGCCGCGAGCTGTCGTGGAACTCAAGCGCAGTGCGAAGTGACCTCGTGGCCACCGCATTGCTTCTTTCGACTCCATGTGCATGGAGTATGCAAGTGTACCCAATGCTCGTCACCACGACAGCTGCTGCGAGCCTCGGCTCTACAGCGACTCTTGTCGTGTGGTCGACCTTGCGCTCCTGACCATGTGTCGCATTATACGACTGCCGGCTCGGAGACGACAATGCATCGCCATGCGGTGAGATTGACAGATCCGAGTAGCGCTGCACGTTATGGCCATGCGGGGAATATTGACGGTCACCATGCCACACAGTTGGACCCATGTGCCTATGCCTCGTCGGACAGCGTAGGGTAACATCTTGTCTTCTCGGTTGTACCGCGCGGTATCCGGGGAGGTAACGTATCGAACCGTTTAAGGGTTTGGCAGCGTTCAGCGAGGCGTCGTCGGGATGGTACACTCATCTGATGCACGTCAGTGTATATCCATTCTGCCTATGCAAGCGGTACCATAGTCAGCGGCGCGTCAATGGCTCATCGGTATCCTTTCTTACACGAGAATGCGCTGACTTTGAAAGGTGGTGGCTTCTGGCAGCCTGACGCGTCGACTCTAGCCAAACTACGACGCGACATTGATCGCAAACCGCACAAGATCAAGGCCGTACTAACGGACTCTGGTATTCGAGAGGCTTTCCTGGGTGGAGTCAAAGATGACGAGAAGAAGGCTGTGAAGGCTTTCACGAGCTTGTCGATGAATCAGTCGAATGCTCTGAAACGCAACCCAAAGGTATGCAGCATCTGTTCAGTCCATCCCTGGAGACAGCAGGGTATCAGCAGACAGCTCTCGTGTCATAAAGCATGAAATATGCTTGTGAAACACCATGATCACGACGTTTTCTCACAAGCAGAGTCGATTTTTGCAAGGTCTGGTAACGGCTTTGCCGCGATCGGGTACTGTCCGCCGCCTGACACGGTTCAACACCAAAACTAGCACGGAAGCTCCCCGCCTACAAGGATGTATCTCCATGAAACTCTTCCGCTACACCATCTCGCGAACGGCACACGATCACGATGACGTGCAATTAACTTCAGTCTCATACTGGAAGGTTGTGCGTTACAACTGTGTGCCGTCCGGCAAATAGAGTTTCAAGTCGCCCCGCACTCAACAAGTTGAGCTGAGTTGGAGTTGTCATAGCTAGCACCCTTTGAGTAGGCGGGGTTCTCTGCTCGCAGCAGTCTGTCAAAGCCTAGTCGCGGGGATTATGATGAACAAACTTCAAACTTCAAATTCACTGCAGCTGTTCATGTTTGCTGACACCTCTCCAGGGATATGACCATGATCACAAAGATATCGAACTTATGCGGCTCCGCAACTACACCATGGGGCGGAAGCTCGCAGACGATGAGATTGTTGGTTCTGGGGGCTTGGAGCGAGTGGGTGAACTCATTGCCAGTCTGGTACCCTTTGTAAGTCTATCCTTCCCTACTCTTGACATTGACGGCCTCACGTTCCCATTGGACAAGAAAAGATAAGAGCGGCGGCAAGTTGTTAGGGAAGTGCCTGTACGGTGCAAGCGATGGGGTGACTATAGTGCCGGCCAGTAGTGCGTTGGCAATGCAGTCACCCGCCCATCGTAAAATCCTTCAGGTGTGAAGGACGACCACAGCAATCTCCCGGGAGGCGTTGCACACAAGGCCGCTAACAACCGTGGCAGATCACCTATCTGAACAGCATCGCGATGCCCGACGACGACACGTCAGACTCGAGCGAGGACGAAGGAAGCGATGCCGAGCCCGACGATGACAGCAACGCCGCAGAGGATGACGAGGCTTGATGAGAGCAATTTCAACAACGCATGTTCGAGGCACGGTGCTTCGAGCCGAAGTCATTTAGATGCACACATTGGTGGGAGCGTGGAGGAGTGGGCCACGCAAGCGCAAAGACCGCCAATAGACGCTGGTGTAACCCTGCCACGGTGGCGCTGACTGGTTGACACAACCGATGCCATGCAACAGACTAAGTCATCGTGCAGCATTAGCTCCAGCACGAGCGGATAACTGGGATCAACATGCAGCGCTAGTAGGTCACGGGAGCACTTATGCCAAATGCAGTATCCTCGGTCTTATGATGGGCCTTGTTCATTTCGGATCTAGCTTCCTCGTACCCTGGCCCCCTCTTAAAGCTACGCTCAGACGCGGGCCTGCCGTCTTTCTTAGCGGCTTTTCCCTGGCTAAACGAACGAGGGGAGGCAGTGCACAGTGCTCACTCTCCCTCTGTTCGATCACGACGCAGTATAGATGGCTGACCGCATCGATGCCAGATTCTCGCCATGATATTGCAGCAGAGGATTTGCCAGGGTGTGCAGCTATCGCTTCATATAATCGCCAGGCCCCGATCAGCTGGCCTCCCCACTATCCATTTTGGCACAGTGACATGCTGCACACGTTGCGTTAGTCTATACACGGCTACGGCTCGGGGCGCACTCGTTGTCCGTCTGGGATGCATGGGTTTACGCCCTAACGCGTCTGATCGAGGCCAGCTGCATCTCATGACGAAGGCTTCAGCGAATCTTTACCGGCGCCGTGAGTAGCTGGCGGTTAGTTGCTGCATCGCTCAGCGTCATGCACTCATAAGAAGCGGAAAGTTGAGCGGCTTACGCTGTTGGGCTGCGCTTGACGTGGTGTAAGCATGACACCAGCATCTCCAACGCCAAACCTTCAGAATTCCAATGCGAGCTGTGGTCCTTCTACGGCGCGATTTTGCATCGCACAGTGCATTCCAGTTGAAAAACGAGGCTTTGAGGAGCTTCAGAATGCCTTCAAAAGGCGGTGTGGTTATAAGGCAACTCGTTGTGTCTATTGAATCCCACCGTCCATCACACCGATGAGCTGCAGATATTTCTTTCTTCCGCGAATTAGCACGCTTCGGGCTGATCCATCGACCCGCAATGGCTTGCGTCCGCTTATCCACCCCTTCCGCGTCTCTAGATGATATTTACCGGCGTTTGTGACACAGCTGGATCTCGCAAAGCCAAAACGTGTCGCCTTGCCCTTCTCGGCCTTCCGCCGGGTTCGGTAAGGCGAGCCTACACCGTCGTCTGCCCGAAGATGAGGCGGACGAGCGCTGGGGTAGAGAACGGAGATGGGATACCGCTTATCCGACAGGATGTCGTCCCTCACACCACTACTGCAAGGACGGAAACTCGTTTGTTGGAGCATCAGCAACATGCGGTACTGCGGCGCATCAAAAGTATTGTCAGGATGCAAAGGAATGCGTGTACACCGATGCAACGCCATCACCAGACTGACCACGCCTCTATCGCACCAGCACACCTTGACAGATCGGTGAGGTTGTTTGTTTTGCACTGGCCACGGACGCGCTGTGGAAGCATTGCCCGCGTTCTTTATGCCTGTCAGACACTAGAACGGTGCCACGGGCGAGGCATCGTCTCGGAGGCTTGACGATATCTTCCCGCCTGATATATCTGAATCTGGTTTTACCTGCAGATTGGCGGTACACAAAATGCGGCACAAGCGACATGGCCCTTTTGCGCTGCTTACGGTGACACGAATGGGTAGACTCCGCAATCTCCAGCTATGCTATGCATATTGCGGGAAGGCTTCGGTGACACAAACTTCGTTAATCTAATTATCAACGGGACACACGCGGGAATTCCACATCTCGTCCCGAGCCGCGAATACACCTGGTTCCAATTGAGCCAGCTCCCACCGTCCACGCGCGGCGTCGCAATCTCCATGGCCACCACCATGACTGAGCATCGCTTACCGTCTGCACTGCAGTGGTGATGGACGTTGCGCGGCTATTTGCTTGGGTGAATCGACCGAGGCGGCTGAAGATCACGTCCAGAGCAGATCCTGGTTGATCTACCCCACAATCCGCTCACTTGGTGTAACCGTCATCAGCGGCATTTAACGGCACTTTTTCAATGTGCAACACAAGGCTGCTGTCCTTGATTGTCGGCCAAGTCAAGGATGACGCTCCTTGGACTGATGGTTTCAGACGAATATAGTCGCAGACAAATGACTGCATTGGGCCTCATCTATCACGCGCCCGTGACTGACTCGAAAGGGCGAAATACGGTGTGGCAGTCAATCAAATTACAACAATTATTAAAAGCGATTGGCTGCAAGCGGTCATCCCGCTGAATACGGTGCCAATGAGTGAAAACGGCACTGTGACCGGGACGACGGCTTTGACCGGTAGACACGTCTTGTGACTGCAGCAAGGTTTTTTGTCGTGCTCGATAGGATTTACCCGTCGAGCAGCAGCTGCAAGGCACATGCCAGCTGGAATGCTGAGATTTGCCCAAGTGCCCAAGTAAGTTGAATGCTAGGCAAGGGACGTGCTGATTGGTCGATTAAATTTGACCGAGACCTGGACGGTGGAAAACTAAGCTTGAGAGAGTGCGGGCCGTCCGCCCTAATCTCGAGGCAAGAGACACAGGACGAGGTGCTTAGGCAAGCATGGATAGCAATGAACTACTGCTGACTATTCTTTGTTCCAGGTGTGGGCGTCGTCACGTATATGCAGTCAGGTGAAAATAGGCCGGCGAGGAGCCGAGGCTGAAAGCGCCCTGGGCGTTTCGCGATTCTCCATGCCACCGTGCCTACATCCGCACAAGTCCGAGATTCGTCACCAGCGGGACTTGCGGCACCGCCACTACCAAAGAATAGGCACAAGTGCCGTCGAATTCTTTGTATCGGTTTGTCTCGACTATCGTGGAGGCGTCGAATCAGCAGCGCGAGGAAGTGTTTTGCCATGGGCACCAGTTCGCAAGCCTTCGCCGGCGCAAGGGATGAACGGTTTGCCAAATTGTGGATGTCAGATTGAGAGGCGTGATTCGAGGACGAAAGTGGGCTGCGTCGCATGCCGGCCGTCTTACACGAAGCAATAGCAGCTGAGAGAGACGATGTCGGACGGTTTCTTTGCAGGCAAGACTGGCCAGAATCGGCTCTATGACCAAGCAGCTTGCGCGTGAAGGCGAAAAAGAGGTGCTGCTGCGCTCAACGAACGGTTCTCCCGGCGCAAGACATCGGCTCTCCCGTAGACACTGCCCCGCGAAGGAGAGTGCCTGAAGTCGCCGAGACGCACCGGCAGGGCCATGACTAGCGAACAGAGGGCACTCACGTCACAGTTGTCCAAGCAGACGTAGTTGCCGAAGTGTTACACACCAACAGTCGGACAGGGATGCTGCCGTCCTTGTCGAGGAAAATGACCGACGCCCCGAATGGATCAGCCCTATCAGACAGGTGCGCAAATGAAGCAGACGGCAGGCGGGAACTCGAGGTTAGGGCAGGGAGGTGCGCGGGTGGTGCTGCAGGCGGCCACTTGCAGTGGACACGTCGGAGAAGCAGTTCTGGGGAGGACGAGGCAGCGTCACGATGCATGTGTACAAAAAGCATATTGCAGCAGGCGGCCGGGGCCAGTCGCGGAGGGTAGGACCAAAGCTGACCGGACGCAGGCGCGTACCGTGGTTCGTGAGCTGTCGAATGCGCGAGCTATGGGCTTGGCGGAGGAAGCGACACGAGGGACGCAGAGACGGGCCGTAGACGATTCAAGAGCCCGAGGTGGTTCCATGAGTGTTTAGCGACTGTGCCACGGTAGACGCACGCGCAGTGCAGCAGCGACGGGCGGGCTCTGGAGCAAGCGCGGTGCAGGCAGGGCGCGGCGTGCAGCGCAGCCTGGGAGGCCGTGGGCTTTCTAGTATTTGTTGCGGCGGCGTGTGTATGTAATTAAAGGCTCGTAGATCACAGCGCGACGGGAGTCCCCGAGGGCTTGGCGAGTCACACATCTCAAGCAAGCTGCCGGCCCGCAGCAGCATCATGCACATGGGTGGCCGACAAGGTTGGGGCAGCTTTGACGGCCATGGGCGGCGTCATGGGCGTGTCATGGGCGCGGTCGCAATACACAGGCCAGACAGTTGGCGGCGGCGACGACGTGGTAGGGGCGGCTCGCACTCAGCGTGCTGCTCGCCGGTAGCTCGTGTGCGCGGATGGGTGGGCTGCCCAGCTGCACGTCGCGCTGCAAGTGAGGATGCCGCATGGCATTTAGCGCGTTTGGCGGACCGTCGCCGTCGTCGCTGCATGGGGCGGGCAGGGATAAAAACGCCATGCCAGTAGAAGCGGCGAGAAGGTTGAGTTCGGGCACGCGGTGGGTAGTAATAGCGGCCGCTCCAACCTGAATCTCCTTTTTCGCTTCCACGCTCTTGGGTCCCGTCGTCTCCTCCACGCGCTTCGAGAAGCCTTTCACTCCACAGCCTCCCTCGCCCAACTCTGCCCTTCTCTCCAACGCTCCTCGTGCAGACCACACCCGCCTACACGCCGCCTGCACGCCCGTCTCGAAGCGCCGCCCTACACCCTCCCCTCCACCCTCCGCCCCGACTGGCTTGGCTCGCCCACGCAGCACTGCCCGTCGCTCTCACCTGCAGCCGACGTTGCGGCCCGCCTGCCAGTATTTTGTGACACCTCACCCGCCCCAGAGGATCTCCCGCACCACCACCGACCTTCTCTTTACTATCTGCGCTGCTGCCAACCCAACCGCTGCGTCGCACTGGGAGAGCCCCCGCCGTGCCAGCACCGCACACGACCACCGCCGCGCGACACCATGTTCCCTCACCAGGGTGGCCAAGGCCAGCTTCCCGCCCACTGGCAACCGCCCACGGCCCAGCAGCCTCCCAACGGCGCCTATGCCCAGCCTCCGCATGTAAGTGTCTGAAGGGCAGTCACGCGTGCCTGCACGTCATCTGGCTGCCTGCCTCTGGTAGTCTCTCTCGTAAGCTGGGTGACAGCGCGCTGACACTTGACGTCGACTAGATGAGCACCACGCTCCCTCCTCCGCCGCCCCAAGAGCCCCGTCCCGACATGGCTCAACATCCGCAGTACCAGCACCAGCAGCCCTACCGCCTGCCAGGCCCCAATGAGTGGACGCGCGCTCCTCCTCCCCCCGATCCATACCGCCAGCAGCACCAGGGCCCGCCTCCACCGCCGCAGTACGTCCAGCAGCACCACCAGCCGCCAGCTCCCCGCCAGCGCACTGCAATTGCCTGTCGCTACTGCAGACGTCGCAAGGTACACCACGGCCCACGCCATTGACTCGAGACTGCCTGCTTACCTTACCTAGATCCGCTGCTCCGGCTTTGAGGCAACCGAGGACGGCCGCTGCTCCAATTGCATGAGATTCAACCAAGACTGCATCTTCACCCCCGTGTCTGCCCAGACGCAGGCCTTTGTTCCCGCGCACACTGTCTGGCGCGGTGTCGGGCAGCCACCGCCCATGTACGGCGCCTACGGGCAGCCTCTCCCTCCTGCCAGCCACGCCGAGCCCTATGGCCAGCCGTCGCGCCAGCCGCACTATCTGCCCAGCCCCACTGCAGGTCCGTACCCAGCTCATTCTGACTATGGTCCGCCTAGTGCTTCTCCAGATGAGGCGAGCCGTGACGCGCTGGCAGGCAGGAAGAGACTCCACCCAGAGCCTCACACTCCTACCCTGCCTCCGCCGCATCCTGGCTCAGCGTCACAGGCCCCTCATCGAGGCACTGGGCAAGATTATGCCTATCCAGAGCCACCGTCTCTAACATCGGGCGCTTCAACAGCATCGACCCCCGCTCCCTACTCATCCGCACCTCCTCCCGCCCAACCATACTACGCTGCTCAGCCTCCGCGTCAAGGCTCCCCACAGAGCGCTTATCGCTACGAGCCGAGTCGCACCTCGTCCTCGCCACACTCCCAAGCACCCACGACCCCTGGTGCCCCGCCGACGCCCTATTACGCAGCTCCACCGCAGCCCAACGGCGTCTTGCAGCCACCACCCGCGCGCACCGATGGCAGAACCCCACCGCCACCTACATCGCAAGCCTCGGCTAGGCCCAGCATGCGCATCAATGATCTCGTAAGCGATAATGGCCCCGCCCGCAGCTCGACCGATTCGTCCATGCTCAACATGCTCAACCGCCGCCCCATGTAAAAATCTGCCTCGCGCAAGTGGAGACGCTCTGGAGCTGGTCTTTCGAGAGCGCTACACATTTCGGATTAAGCGAAGAGCAAAGAGCAAAATTTCCCATCGAATCTGTCAGCCGTCGTTTCTGCTTTCCAATGTACAATCTATCTTCGCGTCCAATCGACGTTTGCTATCGCAAGGAGTTCTGGCTGGCAACAGCGTGATTTCTGGGCGGCTATCTGAATCTTCAAGAGCGACAAAGATCTTTCAACGTTTTCTACTTTAATACTCACGGATCATCCTACTGTCTCTCCCGGTCTTCCATCTCGAGTGACCTAAACTACTACACTGGGTGGTTATTCTGTCTTTTCCCGCAAACATTAGAACTGGGGTTGCATCATCACATGGAGGCTTCGTTGATATTTGCATCATCGTAGCGTGGGTTGGGTCCGGCATTCATGTGCTTCGCTGCATATTGGCTGGGGTAGTGGTCGCTTGTGCTTTTTGGTGCCTCTTTCCTATCGTACGTTTTTACGCTGGTTTTTCGCGGTATTCCCCTTCTCGGCCTGTCTCTACCGCATCTGAAAGTCTATATGGGAACTATTACTGGTGGGTGGCAATCTGATTTAAATCGCAAAGCACTTTGAGAAAGCGAACGTTTCGCGCATCGTCTTGTACGTAGTCTCCTTTTTTCTTTACTAGCTATCTAAATTGGAGACGTTCGCTGGTGCAATACTTGCTCGACCCTCTGCATGCCTTGATGAACGGCGCACTGCATTTGGAGCACGTCAGTGCTGATGTGCTCATGTTCAATGCCGCATTTCCGAGCTGATCCTACCCGTCGAACCACTTCTGATGCCCAGGTCGATCTGTCATGCTCACCCATCGCTCCTGCCTGCAGTGCCAACCAGCCTGCCCCTTGTACGACGGTATTGCCAAGACACGTGCCAGTGATAAATTTTGACATGCAAATCACATGGCACGTTACGCACGAGAAGCCACGCAGGGCAGCCGATGGTAGGTACACGAGAGCGGGTACGCACGTGTTGCACCTTCCTTTCCAGGGCAACACGTTCCATCCAAAAACAAAGGTCAACCAGATTCAGCCACCTCCACGCCCCGATCTTGATCCCATGGGGCGGACTTTGTTTTGGTATCGATTGTACCGTTACCATACCAAGTCTTCACTGACACTTGCCTGACAGGTGTACGTGCATAATTCAATTACGCCCACACGGAAAGGCACCGCACAGCACTTCTACCACGGTACGGCCTCGGGGTCTCGGCGAGCCGGAGCGCTGCTACCACGCAAGTTTCGATCTGTCAGTCTCGAACTACATCGGCACGGGACGTGATGGGTTCCACGGTAGAAAGCCAAATGGAATCATCTCAGCCCGTCGACTAGAACGTCGCCGTCTGTCATCTCGCGGTACGGCGCGTCCTGGCATGCACGATGTAGTCAACATGATTTCACCATTACCACTATCATGATTGTGTCTCGCGGCTCAGACGCAGGGTGGACTACCATCGTCCGATGATGGCTCGATGGTACTATGCACTTGCACCAAATGCCACCAGACATCAGTTGAGGCTCTAGATTTCTAGCGTACCACGATACTACTTGGCCAGCTGATGAGCCCAAAGGCTCTATTACTCTTCTGTCTCCTCAAGCTGCCGCGCGGTGCAGCATCGTACCAGAGGTCAGGTTCTGGATCGCACTCCGCCGATGTTGACCTAATGAACGAAGGGCTTGGCCATACGCATGTCTCATATCCACTGGCTATTGACACGCTGGCCGTTGCATGGTTTGGCCGCTATAGCGTACCGTTCAAACTCGCCCTTGACTAACGGAACGGTGCGAGCAGGCAGGACCTGTTTGATTCGCTGCCACAAGGGGAGACAACTCCGTCATGAGAACTGCCAAAGCATGCAGGGCAAAAAAGCAAAAACGTCGAGTTTGGTTCTAAAGTGATCTAGCGCACCGCCGTCTGCCTGCCTCGACGCGCATACTTTCTTTGCCTGGGCCGCCAACACGGACACTATTCAGCTGACATATATCGCACCACTCAATTTTTCCTTCAGGCAGACAGACAGGTCGTTTTTCCATGGTTCAGGGTTGCGGCGATGTAATCGAATCTGGAAAAGTATATCGTGGGTAACCGCATGTCACGAATCAACATTAGCCTGTCAGCGTTTCAGTCGAGCAAGAATTATCTTGCTCTCATAAGCCAGCCAGGACCAGGGGTGGTTTCTAGTATGCGACTCGCTTTCAGCCGATCGTAATATAGTAATCCCTCACACGTCTATAGGGTCAATCGCTGTTGTACGAAACGAACGTGCTCGGTAACCCCCTCTAACTCCGAATTCGGACCTGGTCAAGCTAAATAGTCGTTGCCCGTCACGGGACGGTGCGAGCAGAAGTTTCGAGCCGGGATGTCGATGTCGCAAATAGCCGGCTAGACTGAGTCGAGCAACGGGCGAGCCCTGACCTTTTCCCTTCCTTGTACAAGTCATGTTAGTGTACCGCTCTTTGTCTTCCTTCCTCTGGGCTTCGCAATCGCATCTCGGACGGAGCAAGTCCGAAGCCCTTGGTGTAAGCTGTAGTGAGAAAATGTAGTGCTGACCAATGGAAAAAAAGGTTCCGCTGGTGTACGATAGCGAAAGTCAAACTCTCAAGCGCGTTCAAGGCAGTTTTGATCCTGATCCTGCTTGCGCATCGCACAGCCCGTCGCGCACCCTTGGCAACAACACACGGATGCAATTTTTTGCGCGTGCTTTGCATTCGGGAGCAAGCACACGACGCGCCTCCACAAGTCAGTTTTTTCCTCTGGCTGGCTTAGCCAGGTGCTGTGCTGTTGCTTGCCGCTGTCCGCCCGGCAGAAAGGATTCCCACCCTGGACCCATTTCCTCCGTGCCATCCCTTGCAACCACGCATGGCATGCTGTAACCGACATGTCAAATGTGCCACGTACGCCTGCGACCCCATCAGTTCCGCCGCCCGAGCCGTGTGTGTGTGCTCGCGTGTCGAAATCTGCGTTCCCATCACACATCCATCACACATCATCGCCTGACGGGAAGCAAGCAGCCTCGCCTTGCCTTGATCTTGAGCTTTTGCCAGTGCCAACGAACTACGCCGCATGGGCCGATCGTGTTGCTATCCCTGTTGGCGTGCTTTCCTAAGCTATCAGCATGCTTACCACACCACGCCATTCCTTCGTCCATGTAACAACACTATTCTAATTCCACATGCTACATCCCACAAGCTCTCAGCGCTTAGAGGAAAAACTCACTGCATGCACCATCCCCCTCCCTCCCTCCCTCCACCAACAAACCAGCGGTGAGCAGCGGGAAGGAGCCCTGACCTCCCCTGTGCTTGACCCTCTCCGTGCCCACTGCCCACACCATTGCTCTACTCTTAGCGCCCTGTAGCATCGGCCCCAAGGATCTAGCGTACCGTGTTTCTTGCAGCGGAAAAGGGGTTAGGTTGGCTGGCGGCCTCGCTCGCTGGGGAGCCATGTGCGTGCGGTAGGGATCTGGGTTCATGCGGCGGACCGCAACATGTCAGGTTAAAGTGGAGATTGGGACGAGGGCAGGCGGGCGGTTTGGCCGATTTTCCTTTCTGGTGACGCGGGGTGCGAGGGGATGAGCGAGGTTGGAGGGGGGCTGTGCGAAGTATGTTGGAGGTGGGACGAGACATGTTTTGTGCTATGTTGGGTGGGCTGTCGCGGTTTCTTCACCGTGTCACTGCTTGACATGCGCAGTATGATTATGACTCGATGGAAGCGGCACAGCAGTTCCTTCGCGTCTAATGAGACTGCGCCACTTGCAGGCATGATAGATTGAGGCTGCTAATTGCTCGTCTTCAAGTCGCATAGAGATAGACAGGCGCTATGCTATGTACGGATGATCCCATTGCTAAGCTACACGTTTACTAGAAACACGAACGTATCCGCGGATACGTATCAGTTGGTCATATCTTTCCGACCTGTAGGTATGAGCCGTAAAGGCTTCTACTTAGATACTATCTCGAACGGCGCTTTCAAGCCCCGGAAAGCGCACGTAGCTCAACGAGCTTCCGATAACGTCTTTGAGATGGCTTGGTATATCTGAGCTCAGAAGGATTGTTCAGGATGCATATCCCACCTCGTCCAAGGAAAAAGAACTGAACAGGTCTGCAGACTACATTGAAACAAAAACTTGCAAAGTAGGTGACCCAACGTCAACGTAGGCTCCAGGCTGTTCAAATTTTCCCTAGGTGGGCGTGATCCTCATAACGGCCATCATGGCGATCCTTCGCCATCTTTGAGGCTATTGCATGTTCATGCGCTGTCTTCCTCCTCAACCTTGCTCAATGCGAAATGGGCCCGCTGAATCCCAAAACATCAATGCATATCCTCCAGTTGCATTTTCGCCCACTTCTGAGGCTCAGGGATATGGCGAGGGCTGCAGTCAGCATACGGATCTTTGGTGCAGAGCTTCCATCTGCCTCTAAAGAGATCCCATTTCTCTTTCAATGGCTCATTCATCGCCGCCATCGATGCCATTCCAACCCAGACGTACTGCTTAGCGACTTCTCCTTTTACTGTATAGCAGTTTCTGTCCTCCGTCGCCTGTTTCCAGGACTTCAACTCCGAGAAATTGATCGAGACCGGTCCAATGATAAGTGTGGACTTGTCAAGCTTCTTTTGGATATCCGCAGGGTAAATTAACTCCCTTGTGGAATGCCAGACCAATTTTTTCCAGTCGTCTCCGAAAGGCAGAGCCCAGACACCTTGTCCTTGTAAGAGATGGGTAGGTACCAAAGCCCGGATGACGCAGACATATGTTGGTGATTTGATGCGGCTGCATGTATATGCTGCAAAGTGTTCAGAGACCCAGTGTTGAGTGCTCCAGCAGTAACCCCTTCTTTCATTGTGGAAGTCACCTGTATGGATTCCTCTTCCGAATTGGAAATTCAGGTCGAGGTTGAGCGAGTGTTCCCCAAAAACTCTCTCGAGTTGTGCTGCTGACGTTGACCGGTAGAGAGTTGTGTGACCAACTTGGGTCAAGTGGTACTTTGACCTGTCCTCAGGGGCGCCGCCACGTAGCGAAGCGAACGGGGTCTTACCGGACTGAAGAACAGCCAGGTTTCGGTTGAGTCGTTCACTTAGATTCTTGAGTGTCCAAAGATTTTCGAAGATAGTCTCCAGTATCCAGTAACTCAACCACTGGGTGCTTCTCACGTCTTCATACTCAGGGTCCATGACCTTCTCTTGCAATTCCGCGGAAATTCCGATCTTACTCATACTGGTCCGCTCGTCATCAGAATCATGACCGCCGAAGTTCACAATGCGAGCGATCATGGCGTCTTCGAGGTCGCCTTCGTCGTCAAGGGCCCAGATATCGAGGAGCCACTTTGAAGCGCTTGCCGTGAATCCTATAAATTCGAACGCTTGGATAGAATAGAGGTTGAGTGGAACCTCAAGGTCAGGATGCGCATGTTCCACTTCGGCAGAGGAGGATGTCGTGCTTGATGCCATCACAGTATCCGGAGGTGATAATATTTGACCGGAGATTTTTCTTGTACCGTTCACCGGTTCTCCAATAAGCTTGTCGTCAAACTTCTTAACGTTGGAAAGCACCCATTCTGAGATGATATCGTTCGGCAGACCCATGATGGGCGGAGGTGTGGTTTCGTGTCACCGAAAAGATGAGTGGCGAGAGTAGGTTTTTGGAAAACCAACTGTCTTTGGTAAAGAAAGAAAGACGAAGGAAGGAAAGAAAGAAAGAAAGAGAAGCGCAGACAGAATTTATATGGCTGTGGAAAGTGAAGGCAGGGTAAGAGCGAAGTAAAGGTGGGGCGAGAGCGCGAGTGAAGTCGGAGTGAGAGCGCAAGTGAAGGCAGAGACTAGCGCGTGACCGTAGAGTCAGAGGATTGCGATCTCTCTTATTCGATAAGGATTACCTTTGCGTATGTGGTGGTTATGTATTTCGGGAGTCATGAGTGGCTCGTCTCGCTCTGCGTCATCGCAGTACCACGGATGGAATGGAAGGAACCGAAGTATGGGTCGATACTTCATCTATCCACTCGCCCAAGGCGTGTAAGCAAAACAAGAGATGTTACGGCATGAATAAGGCGGACAACATGATGGATATGCGGCCATTGAAATGGCTTCAGCCTTGCTGTCAGCTGATACAATGGTGGGAATAGAGTATTCAAAAATGAATGCTCACTCCTCTGACCTTTTCAGCACTCACGTCCGTGCATAGTACGATATAACCAGGTCTGGTTTACATTTGCTTGAAAGAGTTATCTAGGTCTACAGTGTGAGACGTCTCACGATAGCTCCCGCTTGAAGTAATCTCATACACTCTTCCACCACCTTTCGTTGGTACCTCGACTAAGGTTTTATCTACCTTTATTGAAGTCTTCGCTTCGCACACTCTCAGTCTCAGAAATGTACTGTCTAATACCCTTGTACCTCCACCTTCTGAAGTATGCATTGGGCGTGGTAGCTGGGCAATCTAGCCCTGATCCAGCTCCATTGCAAGTAGCATACACACCAATCAGCGTTCCTACGAACGAGCCAGATGGACTCAGCTGCTCTGTTGAAGCTCTACCAAACGAGATCGGTCTTGACTTGCCGTGCGCTAGCATAGCCGAAAAGACATAAGTCCTTGGATCCGGCATCGTGATCTCGAAGCGCATAGGCTTTCCAGACCAAGATGCGGGCACAGGCGTCTTCTTCTCCTCATGTTCCGTAGAGTTGTAACGCAGATACGTCGACCCATTACTGCGCATGAGTCCGAGCTGGATGTTTGCCGTCTGCCACAGGAAAGCGGTCACACCAGCTTCTTCACCATCAGCTTTCGGGTCGAAGGATAGATCTACGCTAAACTTGAACGTGCTATCCGTCTGACGGCGCCCGATGAAGTTCACAGCCCTTGAAGCTGGGTCAGACCCGCCTGGCGAGCCGGCGAGATTGTTGCGACCAAGAGCGACTTGCAGACCCTTTTGCGAAGTCTTGAACGCGCCTTCGCGAGGAACACGCCAGTAGACGAGGTTGCGTGGAATTGTCGAGTTTTGAGGGAAGTCGTAAACATCTGGGTCCGAGTTGAAGGGTCCATCACCCGGAACATCTCTTGAGCGCGCAGGTAGTTGCCAGCCAGTCATCTTGCCTCTTACAGGTTGGAATACGGGCCACTCGCCTTCCTCCCACGTAACTGGCGTGAGTACCATTTCGCGCCCCATGGGGAAGGATGTACCATTTGGACCCACGCGCGTCGCGAGCGCGCAAGACCACCATGCGCCGTTGTTATCTTGGAAGAGGTCTGCGTGACCAACGGTCTGGAAGTACTCTGATGTACCGCGGTTCGTCAGATGTGGGTTGTATGGGCTGGGAGAGTAAGGGCCCGTGATGTTTCTGGCGCGAGCCATGGTGACTGAGTGGTCTTCGGCTGTTCCGCCCTCGGCAATCAGCAGATAATACCATCCGTCTTTCTTGTAGAAGTGTGGACCTTCGGGCCAAACACCGCCGGTGCCATTCCAGAGCGAAATTACAGGTCCCATTTCGCCAGTATCGATGTCCATCTCCTGCACGATGATTCCCTGGGTTGCGACATACACTTTGCCGTCATCATCCCAGAAAATATCGGGATCGATCTTGGGAGCCTCGAACGTCACTGGATCGCTCCATGACGCGTCGTCGAAAGGATCTGTGGTCCTGAACAAGACACCTGCCTCCATGTCTGATCCGAGATATTCGCAGATGACGTAGAAGACACCCTCGTGGAATCGCAAAGTCGCTGCGTACATGCCTCTTTGTTGACCATCGCTGGAATAACTATAGCCCAAAAGCTGTGATTCACGGTTCCATACGTGGCTGATGTGTTTCCAGTCGACTAGGTCTTTCGATGCGTAGATGGGCAGCCCGGGGAAGGATATGAAGGTGGAAGTTACGCAGAAGAACGTCCCGTTCACGTTGACGCATGATGGATCGCTGTGCCAACCTGGAAGTACTGGGTTGAGGAACGTTGAGTTCTGCGCGAGCGCTGGAGCTGCGCATGCGAGGACAGTTGTCACGATGCTTCGTAGAAACCGCATCGTGAAGAATTCCAGAGGGTCTCGACAGAGTCCACTCTCTACGCGGCAAGGTGGGACGCTTTATGCGTACCGTCGACCTTACGACCAAGAGGCTGGTACTTGCCTGCTGTGGAGAAGCGCGATCGACGGCCGTCTCGCGTACCAAATTGTGCCCATTTAGCCAGACTGCTTCCGCAGTGCTATTGCTGTTGTCATCGAACACACAACGTATTTTAACCGTTATGCAGGGTGACGCGAATATACGATGAGCTGCAGAGCCACCGGGCTTAATGAGCTTCCCAGATCCGAGGCTTCATAGAGATTGCGGAGAAATGTATGTCGATCTTCGCGAATGCGCCCGCTGACGTAAAGTTTTTCCGTGCCTGGTGATCGGATGCTGTGAAGCTTTCCAGAAATCCAGCATTGCGTTCCGTGGAACGCAGGTACGTGGCTGGATGCAAGCTGGCTGTCGTCAAATATCACATGCTTGAAGCTACACACCATTATCGCACTTAACAATGCGAATGAGATCGAGTATCCAGGAAAGAAGTTGGCAAGATGAGGCTCGCTGTTCGGAACATTGAGTTCCAAGTACGCGGGGCCGTTAGATGGTGTACACTGCACGTTCCAAGGTTCTGTTCAGGCAGGAGCGGGGTGCCCCGCTCTGGGGAAGCTCAACTCCGAGATCGCCTCATGCAAGGAAAAGCTGAACACCCTAGAGCCTACATTAAGGTAAAGATATGCAAAGTTAGTAGCCTAACGTCAACGTAGGCTCTAGGGTGTTTAATTTTTCCCTTGTATAAGGTGAACTCGCGCCACTAGTTAAACTTACAAAGACGACGAGCAGGCTGGTAGACACGTGCACATCTAACACCCTCATGAAGATAGCTATACACGTTGAAGTGAATTGGTTGATCAATCTGACCAGCTATCTGCATGCATACCCGATAACACTAAAGAAGAACCTCCCGATACAAGTGCCCTTAACGCCAGTCCATCATTTGTCTTTTTTGCGTATATCCTTCCCACTTTCTCTATTCAAAACGAGCAGACTCCGGCCAAACTCCGCCAATCCTGCACGGAAGCCTGCACGGAAGCCTGCGCGCCAGCGATCAAATCCGACAACCTGAACCGCTCTGTTTCGTCGGCGTCGCCTTGCGGGGGTTTCAGGTTCCGCCTGAGGCTGAGGTGCCACGGGGGGCTGAGGTGCCACAGGCAGATCCTCTTCCCCGCCATCGTACGTGTATCCGGGAGGCGGTATTCCGCTTGGAACATGGCTTCCGATTAAAGGCCGACGTTCGCTTGGGCCTTCATACGGAGTATGTTGGATTGAGCTTGTGCTGTCGTTGGGTGGTCCTGTGTAGGGCAAGATGTCCATACTGTGTGATCTGGACGCATTACGGGACCCAGTGAGCGGCGCATTTTCGAATTGAAATGGACTACCGAGACGTGGACTGGGGGAAAAATAGTCACCGTTGTGCCAAGGCCTATTCAAGAAGGCTGCGCTGAATGGGTGCGCTGATGGTCCAGCCGTCGAGGCTGCATCATCCGAAGCTCGTTGCAGTTCGTTCTGCTCATGGAAGTGCTCAGATGCAGCGGCTGATAAGTCGGAAGAAGAAGAATACCCAGACGACACAGAGCCGGGGGACCCCCCAGGTAAAGCTTGGTCTTCGGCAGAGACCTCAGTAGAGTCATAGAAGTCATCGCCTGCTGGCATGTCGTGATCGAACTCATCGTGTTCTCCTGGCAGTCCAGCGCCTCCTCGAAGAGTACCAGTCGTGATCTTGTATGGTCCAGACGTATGGTTTGCATGCTTGTCCGAAGTACGCTGCTGACTTGTATACGTCAAGTCGATCGTTGTCGAGATTTGCTGCGAGTCTGTGGGCCGAATAGCGAGTGCTTGAGGTAGCTTTGCGGCATGTGTATGTATGTGCGAAGGTACGGAAGCATCGTCCGAGCTATTGAATACGCCTCGCGAGTAGGGAAAGGGAAGAGCTGCCATGATAACGATGGGTCGGGGTATGCTGGTTGGATAACGAAAGCCAAGCAATGTAATACTGGTAGAATAAGCGGTGATCGGGTCGGGATGATGGAGTTGCGTGGGAGAAAAGATGGTGGCTTTGTTGATGCCTATAGTAGGCGGAATGGGATTGCGCCTGCGTTCTGTATGTGCCTCAAGGCGGAACTTCTTTCCCATCCCAGTCCCAACACCTCCCTCGTCCTTCAGGCGCCACTTCCCTGATCACATCAATCAGCCTTTCTGCGACCCAGTCGCGCTCGAATAGCTTTTCCTTCTTGACGTTGCTCCAGAAGTCCTTGCTCAATCCTGTTTTGACAGTTCCAGGATGCAAGGCAACCGCCATCGCGTTGTCGCCAGAAGCAGTCCTCAGATGATTGTCGAAGGTCTTGACTACCTGATTGACACCAGCTTTTGAAGCGCGATAGCTGTACCATCCTCCGAGGCGGTTGTCGCTGATACTGCCGACTCGAGCTGACATTATAGCTATCGTAGCTACATCTGGTAAACCTGTCATGTCCTCTTGGTCCTTATCGACGACTGCGCTTTTCCTTGGAAGGAAGGGAGAGAAGTGCTTGAGCATCAGCATTGGGCCTAACGTGTTGGTGCGGCTGGGTTTTGGTGCATCAGATCAGCACATGTATCATGTAAACCTGGGATAGCGGCATTACTCACAAAGTCAGCAAAGCATCGTCGGCGTTGATCTGGGCTGGTGACTTCTCCGGAAACAGAATCCCAGGAACCATCAGCGCGAGCTGAAGCTGACTGGGACTACCACCGAACTGCTTCTTGCAGGTCGCTGCGGCATCCGCGATACTCGTCTCGTCTAAAACGTGGTCAACACTTGATCATCGTTGTACACACAACACCATCAATGCTGGTTACATACCCAGAACATCCAACTTCAGCACCGACAATCGCGACTCGTCGACGTCCAAGCCATCGAGCAACTCTTCCTTGGTCTTGTCAAGGTCCTTCCGCGCCGTTGCGACAACGGGCGCGTTTGTGGTTTGCAGCACCCGTCTTGCGAGCGCGAAGCCTATGCCCCGCGAGGCAGGTGAGATCAATGACCACGGCGGCATCGCGACGGATGTGAATGAAAGACAGTAAGAGATGCCATGGTCACGACATTTTGGTGATGCTTCACAAGCTACGCGAAAAGTGGTCGGGACGCGATCGATGATGACATACATGCCCGTGGATCGGCTAGCATAACATTGGTTAGCGTCAACATACTAGCGCGGTCTTCCCGAACACAGCTCCAGCCTGGCTACACTCAGGGCATTCACTCTTCACGAGTGGAGACATAGAGAGCATAGCGTCTATGTCTTGCTCTCATACACGGCAAAAGATCGTACAATATCCTGACTCGACATGAGTAGCACCCGAGCTTTGTGTCGCAAGTAGCGCAGCCAGAACAACGCATCGTCAGTTCGCAATAAAATACAATGTGTGCTGCAGTTCCAAAGTCTCATCAACCAACTCATCTTGACACAGCAATAAAGACGAGTAGAGCTAGGTCATGCTCTTCGTCTACGCCCTACTCGTCATAGATATCGATATCGAACTTGTCCCAGTCGTTAGGCTCCTTCACAGCTCCTGCGCTTGCCGGCTCCGCACTGTCGTCCATCTCTGATTCCTGTCCTTTTTGCTCGCTACGTCTCGCCTCTCGCTGTTCGAAGTCCGTCTTCTGCTTCTGGGCCCATTTCTCGCGCATGTCGTTCTTCTTGGTACGGCGCAACGCGGCTTGTTCCTCCTTGGCGCTCAACTGCTCTTTTACTTTCTCGATCTTGGCGTTCAAGTCTTTCTCTTCAGCGGCGGCGGCGCGTTTTGAAAGATTGCGGCGTGCTCTTGCAAGGTCTTCCTTGGCTTTGAGCTTCGCTTTCAGCTCGCGCAGACCGCTGCTCACTTCATCGAGCCTAGTCTTGATGTCCACTTGAGCAAGTCGAAGCTCCTCGTCCCTATCTTTCCGAGCGATGGATTGTTTGGATTTGTAAACGATCTCTGACTCGTGGGATATGAGGCTGGATACTGCATCAGCTGGCTTTGGGTCGTCTGCATCGCCACCCGTCATGGGAAGTCCTTGTTGGAGAGGGAGAGCAGGCGGCTTGTACTCTTCCGCGCTCTCGCGACGTGGTTGAACCGGGCCTTCAGCTTCTTGCTCCGCCTTTTCGGGGTCTGCGGTCGTGGCCATGTTTGTGAGAGACATCGCTGTGTAAACTGGCAGCACGGAACAAGAGATGTGAGTTGTTGTAGCAGTGAGCTTGATCGAGAGGTAGCGGGGGAGTTTGCGTGATCTGCCTAGAGATTTAAAGTGTCGAAATTTCTGCGCAAGGCGAGCGTAGTAGTCCAAGTGAATGTGAGTCTCCAACTTTCTGTTCAAGCACTGCCTAGTCTTGGCGTTTCCAAGGTCGCGACGTGACGCACACGTGCGCGCTTGGGACGGTTTATTCTGCCAAAAGACTAAAGATTATGATCACGAAGACTTGTAAGTGAACGTTCATGCTGCCAAATCGATGTTGATTCGGAAGCTCTGGGATGCCCAGACCAGAACAAAAATAGCCACACCGATCACCGGTATGGTACTATTACTCTCAAAAACCTTCATCCAAACCTTCGTCAAGTGCTGGTAGTCCGAGCGCATCGCAATAGTGAGAGGTACAACCAAGCTAATCGCCAAAGAACCATAGACTTACGTCAAAGCCGCAATGCAAAAGCCCAAGTAAGCGAGACAAACTCCCCAAACATCTACACTCGATCCATCCGGCTCCTGATCCACGGCTCATACTTCCTCCTCGTCTCTTCGTCACCGTAGATGTCAATGTCAAACCCGTCATCCGCAACCATCCTCTCCATTTCCACGCGCCTTTTGCTCTCTTCTTCTTTCTGCGCTGTCACGACCGTCGCTTCTGTTACCCCCGCCACACTCTCCTTATTGATCTCATCCTCAGGTGCATGCTTGGTATGCGGCCCTAGAAATGGATGTTCCAAGCCCAACCCCTCCATCTCTCGATGCACTCTGATCCTCCACTCTTTGAACGCCAGCCCTTTAGGACACTGGTCGAAACGCAGATGCCGATATACAAAAGCGTCCTCTGCTTGCCAACTCCGCTCGTTCGTCTGAGCTAGTTTCCGCCATGCGTCGATATCTTGGAGGTCTGGATATTTCGGGGCGAGTTGAAGTGCCTTATCTAGTTGATCCTTGCGCCGCCCTGAATCTTTCTTTCGATGGTCATTCTTTTTGGGAGGTACTGGCGCTTCCACTTTCGGTCGTTTGTTGCGGTCGGCGTCGAACACGCTCGGACGCGGCGGGCGGGTATGCTCGAATTTCGCCTTCTTTCCTGGCCCTTGTGCATGCTCGGGCCTTCTGTTACCGGGTTGATTTCCTGAAGTCTTGTCATACTCGTCCGGTGCCTGGACCTCACCCCCAGCCATTGAATACTGCTCATCTTGAGTGTCTTCCCACTTCCTCCTCCTGTTCCTTCCTTGCGCAGGTGCCAAGTCTCCAGCACGTCCTCTGACTGAGGTCGCGCGTCCAGCCTGCGCCCTTGCGTCTCCTACGTTCTTCGCGCGATCGGGATGTACGAAAGCCATGTCTAAGTCTGTGCACGTAGTAAATATCGTTGCGTTGAAGATGTAGCGAAAGGCGCGTGTTGTGAAAGTAATAAGAAGTGGTATCTGTCGGGTGAGTGTAGGAGCGTTCAGTATGGTAGTTGCGGCAACTTACGACTCTTATTCCAAGTGCAAGCGCTCGACGTGTTCGCAGACAAGGCATCCGCAGTGAATCGTGACTTCCAAGGTTGTGACCCACCTGCTCTTGTGGTTGCACTACCCTCGCTCGCCAGGCACCAAGCAACAACGTGACAACAACCTCTCTAGTCGCATAAATGACAAGGAAACATTAGTAACGTACCGAGTTGATTCCAGGTATCTTCTTTGTGACTGACGCCTTTTTCTGTCCGGCAATGTTGTGGTTGTGAGTTAACGTAGGGTGTGAGTGTACCTACCAGATGGACCCTGAAGAGCGCGCTAGCAGCGGATTGGCTGCAAACGCAAGCTGGAGCCGAAAGAGGAAGCCACGCGGTGTTGTATGAGTCCGAGGCATGTGATGACTGTACAGACTCAGACAGAAGAAAGCATGGAAAGCTTGAGAGTCATGAAGCCTATTGACTCCAACACACATCGCACGAACCATCCACGCAAAATGCGATCTTGTAGAACGTTGAGGCTAGCCTAAGAAACTGCCAGGCCAGCCACACATCATTAAAATATCTACAGCCATGCTCATCAACACTTATCTCCCCATCCATCTCACAATGAGCATATCGAGTCTCTCCCCTCCATGGCTCCGATATCAGTGTAGATAGAGAAAGATGTAAAACAAGGAAAGCTCAACGAGGGAATCACAGCTATACATGCGAGGAAAATGCAAAACCGAAAACGCCCATTTAGTCTCTAATCAAGTGAGAAAAAACCGCAGACAGGGAATAAAGCGTAGTAGTGGTAGTAGTAATGTGTGGATAAGGAACATTGTCAGATCGCTAGCATAATGCGAAACGTGACAGGAAAGAGAAATATGATCGGTTATTTACAAAAAAAGAGTCGTAACGGCTCGTCAAAGTAGGAAAACAGTAAGGCGTGGTATGCAAACAAGTCCACCCGTCCTACCGACGCTGCAGGTACTACCTGGGCGGGCTCCTTGGACTTCGTGGACTCCGTGGTGGGCTCTTGGGCACTGCGGGCACGTCCGGTACATCTTCTTGATCCTGACGAAGATGTTCCGGGGCCTCGTCCCGTGTTATTGTTGCTCTCCGTATCGCGTTGCGTAACCGGCTCATGACCGCTGGCTGTGTATTGGGAGTGCCATGTTGGTAGCTGTTCCGGTGGCCTTGGAAGCTGTTACGGCTATGCGAAGACTCAAGTCGCGTCAACATAGCTGCCGATGTAAAGTCGTTGCTTTGCTCGAAACTAGGGCGTACACGGTCCATAGACATGCGTGCACGATCGAAGCTCGGTCGCACACGATAATCGGTCGACATACGGTGGGCGAGAGGAGGAGGAGCTTCCGTTGTGGGTGCGGGTGGAAGACCTTCCGTAGAGCGGCGGAAGGTGTAGTCGGTGCTATTACTGCCATTTTGACTTCTTGGGTTATGCGTCGTAGCCGTCGGGGCGACTGATGGTGGATAGATGGGACGCACGTCTTCATCGGTAGCATCGGCGTTAGCGGCTTTGTACTTTGTAGCGTCGGGTTCCGACTTGTTAGAGTCTGACTCACCAGCCACCTTCTCGGGCGGTGGAGGAAGGTAGGCGTCAGTGTCTCTAAGGTAGTCGAATTTACCTTGCTTGACTTGCTCTCGGATGATGTCCGCGTCGAGGGGGAAGTACATTTTCTGCACAACCTTGAAAATGAAGCGCGGAAGTAAACAGGCTATCGTAGCGCAGAGGACGTAAGCCCAGAAATTAAGAGTACCATATGCTTCGGCACCAGCTTTGTAGAACTGAGCACTCGATGTGAAGGAGGTGTACACTCCGGTCCAGAACCAGATGAAGAGAGTACTGATGACGACGATGAGGACCATGAGCCAATCCCAACGGTAGGTGTTGTACAACACGTAAATGTTGGCAGCGCAAACGGCGGTAGTCGCAGCATAGATACCCATGCGTCGGAATTCAGCCAGGTCCAGTCCGTTGGAAGTCGCGAAAGTAGCGGGTGCAAAGATCTCATACAAGAAGAAGAAAGCGACCGCGGATTGGTAGATACCGTCGACCATGTAAGCCCTGGAGAATGTTAGCAATCTTTCATACGCTCTGAGAATACTGTACTTACCAGAACTTCGGCTGGCTCCATTCCTTCCGCTCGATACCACGACGGTACAGCTGTGGAACGGCCAGAGATACTCTATCATCGACATCCTGATCCAGAACACCCATGACGATAACAGGGAGTGACGTAAACGCCAAGTTGAAGAAGATAATGTACGTGTAGTCGAAGATATACTGGCTGTCGAAGTTGGTGTAAATCTGGTACCAGAAGAGAGAGAACGTCCAGATGATGTTCTTGTAGAAGAAGTTGGCAATCGTCTCTGCAAGTCTGCGGTAGGACCATCGACCATGAACAAGCACTAGACGAGTGAGGAAGCGGAATTGACCAATGGCGTAATCAGAGGACATGACGGCTGCGCGTCCCTCAACACCAGCGATACCGACACCGACATGGGCTTCTTGAATCATAGCGACATCGTTGGCACCGTCTCCGATAGCAAGAGTGAGACAGTCCAGGCCGGTCTTCACCATATTGACGACAGCTGCCTTCTGACTGGGACTGACTCTGCAGCAGAGAACGGACCGGCATCGCCTACACAGAAGAAGGAACTTTCTCTTTACCGAATCATCCAGAGCCAGCTTGAGAGTATCTCCGTCAATGATGATGGCATGCGTAGGTGGTGGAGGTTCGTGATCGTTTTGAGCGGCGGCTAGCTCTTCTTCAGAGCCTTCCAAGCCGAAGATCTTCAACTTCTCGTCAAGCTGGGCTTCCACGGAACCGATGTTGTCATCGGTAACCTTGAGAATGATGAGGTCCATGTCGTTATCGAGTAGGTTGCAAGAGAACCCAATGTTGATGGCTGTCTCAACTTTGTCACCCGTTAGGACCCACAGTTTGATACCAGCTTGACTGAGGAGAGAAATCGACTCTGGCACACCGTCTTGAAGTCGATCTTCGATGGCAGTTCCTCCGATCAGCCACAGGTGGTTTTCGATGCGATCAGAGACCTCTTCCAGCTTATCTTCACGCCCCTGGATAGCGTTGGCAGCGATGTCATAATCCCTGTTCCACTCTTGATATTCCTCTTCGGAAACCTCTCTTTGAGCGATGCACAGTGTTCGGAGTCCTTCTCGTGCAAACATTTCCAGGTGTTCACCGGTGTCGGCACGGAGTTGTCGCTGCTCATTGGGGATCAATCTCGAGTAGATCATGCTGTCGGCTCCCTTGCAGAAGAGGACGATTCGGTTGTCGGGCATTCTGATGATCGCGCTCATGCGCTTCCTGCTGGAGTTGAATTCCAGAGTATTGAGAACCTGGTATTTGCGCTCTTCTCCCAAAACATTGACAACGAGACGGTCGTCTTCACGGCCTACGAATGTGAAGCCACAGTCGCGAGCAGTGGCGACAAGTGCAGCTTCGTCGGGCGATTGTGCTTTGAACTCGATCTTCGGTGGGTCGCCTGGAGTGCGTTCGGTAACAACAGTATGACAGAGGGCCAAAGCGATCATGAATTCCTCGTTGGCTCTCTTCTGTTCCATTCCAGAGTCTCCACGCAGGTCGTCGACATAGTCCGGGGCAATGAAGGTCAGGTCGTCGTCCCACAAGTAGGGGTTGTTGTGCATCTTGCGGATCCCCTCGAGCATCCGCACACGGTCGCGTGCTATCTGTTCGCGGGCTTTGGCACCCTCCACTTCGACGTTGATACCCTGTCTGCGTTGCATACCTGCTTGAGCCTCCGTGTACGCTTCTCCGTAGGGCACACCATTGATGGTCGCCTTCTTGAACTCCATGACGTTTTGTGTGAGCGTTCCCGTCTTGTCCGAGAAGATGTATTCGACCTGACCCACGTCGTCGGAGATGTTCCAAGACTTGGGCGTACATGGGTAATCGAGCTTTGCGTAGTACATGTGGATGTCGCTGTAGATGAAGAGGGCCTGCAACGTTCGAATGATTTCCAAGGTGATGTAAAGAGAAATGGGAACCAAATTCTGGAAGAGAATAACGGCAGCCCAGAACGCAATGACACCGTCTGTGGCAGGGTTACCTCCGTAGGACCCATATTCGAAGAAGGAATGGGTGGTGTCGTCCCGGGCCCATGTGACCCCAAGCACGATTCCAGAAACCAGACACATGGCGGCCAGGATGAAAAAGTTGTATACAACGTTCCAATTAAGTTCTTTTGATATCCTGGCTCGCTTGCTAGGCGTGATACCAGAGTTGATCATGATCTTTGTCTCTTCTCCGGTAAATACGACAACGCCCAGCACCCACTCAGTGTTTCGAAGTTGGCAGCCACGGAGGATGAGGTTGTTGATAGAGATAGGCTCGACCATCTCGTACGGCGGTGCTTCAGGGTCCTTTGCATTGTGCTGCTGCCATCTGATGGCTGCGCTGTACGAGTAGAGGTTCGAGTGGGCGCCTTCGCTCTCGATGACGAAGTCGGCGCGTTCGCAGTGTCGAGCGTGTCGCACTTCTCGGGTGCAGTGCAGTGCGTTGCGCACCTTGAGGTTCGTCTCACCGTCCAAGTTCTTCGTCTCGACATAGCACGCGCCGTCGTCGGAAGAGGTGGAGAGAACAATGACGTCGGCGGGGATCTCCTCGTCGTTGTACAGGCGCACAAAGTCGCCGACCTGAACGTTCTTCCAGGCGTCCTTCTTGAAACGTGCCTTTTCCGGGACCGTCTTGTTCGGGTTCAGGACGCTTCCCCAGAACTTCTTTTGCACACCGGGATTGGCGTCTGCACCGCGGATCTTGTCTCCTTCTCCTGGCCCGGAAGTCAATGGAGGGGATTGCGCTGGGGACTGGCCTGGGAGCGGTGAAGGCACGGGTGTCATCTGGATGTCGTTCTCGCCGCCAAAGTAGGATTCCCTGTGCGATGCGATGGATGCTCTGCGGGTCTCGTGCGAGGGGCGCGTGCCGTCGACAGCGTTGTCGTCGCCGCCTTTGCCCTTTGCACCCTTCTTGTTCTTCGCGTTCTTCATCAACCGCCATGTTGAGATTATGCCCTTGGTGGTAGCCTTCTTGATCCTCCGCCATAGCGAAATCGAGTCCTCGGCCGTGTTTACGTTGTTAAAGTCGACGAGTCGGTGGACGGGCGCGTTGTTCAGCTCGTTGTCGAGGACGGTTCTCCGCCAATCTTCTACTCCATCCTTGATGGACGTCACGACGAGAATGACGATGAGGGGTACTGCGTTCAGCGCAGGATTACTGGCGCCGAAGATTGAGAAAATCTACACGATTGCGTTAGTCTGGAAGTGTCGGAGGTGCCGGAGGGGGTGGGTACGCACGCCCAGGATAATGATAAACAAGAAGTAGACATTGGCGATGTTGTGGAACTGGAACCACAGGTTCTTGGGAATGAAGCTGAGGGGCGTGTATTTGGCGGTTCTTATCTTGTTGCGGGCGTAGTGTGCGAGGGGCTGGCCTTCTTCGTCGCGCTCTGTTTGGGGCAGCGGCACGTTGAAGTAGACTCTCCGGCCGGAGTCTTCGTGGTCGGCGCCTGCATCTGAACTCTCAGGGGACTGGTCGTGGTCGAGCGGCGGCCCGCCTTCTTTGCCCAGCGAGTCTCGCTTCTCGCCGCCAGAGCCTATGCGCCGGTGCAGGCGCTCCTTGAGCGAGTGTCGCTTGTTGGCCGCTTTGATGCCGGTTGCGCGGTGTGTTGCCCCTGCGTGGCTCCCGTCAGCGCGTGCTCTCAACTCTGTGCTGTCAGCGGGTGGTGTCACTCACAACGTATGCGCTTCTGCGGATGTGACACCTCGGTCTCATTGGGCTCCATGTAGGGTTCCAGCGTCATGGTGCCTGTCGTCGGGGAGGCTGCGGCGGTGCGAGGGCGGCGACGGCCTGAGCCGGGAAGGCTCTACGCGGCGCGGCAGGCCAATTCGATCGTGTCGGACGCGGGTACGAGGCGACGGGTGCAGTGCATGTAGTGCCGGGCGGGTGTTGAGGGGCGGTGGGAGCGTGGTGGTGTTGTTGTCGCGGAGGGTGAGAACAGATGGGCGCCCGTGTAGTCGGATATTAAAAGATGCCGGACGAACTTGCACGCAGAGGCGGAGCGACAGGCAGGCGATGCGATGGGCGACTCCAAGTTTGATTAGGCGGTGCAGTGTCGTCAGTACACGATGAAGCACGAGGGGAAACAGCGGAGCGGCAGGTACTTCGACAGACCCTGACAGTGATGAATGGATGGATGCGATGCTTGCCATGTGCTTACAGAAGCATCGGCGCGGGAAGCACACGCCTCGCACTCCCTCGGCCGGCCGCTACGGTCTTAACAAGATGCGAGCCTAGTTGCTCTTGGAGGACCCGCACTGCGATCTGATCATTAAACGCACCAACACAGGAGCATTTATTTCTGTCGCGCGCGTTGGCGACGCGTGGCCTGGCCGCTCCAGCACAGAGGCAGTAGACACAGTGCACATCCCCATCTCAAAGCTCGGCAACAGTGCCTCAGAGGGAAGAGAACACATCCTCTGCAACGCATGGCCCCAGCATGTCAGCAGTCAGCACTTGGGCTTGCCAGTGCCAGTTCATGGACTAATCGCAGCGGAGCTTCCGCGGGCCACCGCCAGCAGCCCTTCTAAGCAGGTCGAGTGGAGCATCATCTCAGCCCTCAGTCCCTCGACTCCGCTGTGCATGGCGTAGCCGGGAGATCCTCAGTTCCGTGCTTCGTACAACTCACTTTTCACAGCTGGCACTCGGATTAATGAAGCGTCTAGAGCCGCATCCATGTGCTTAATATAACACCTCTAACGGTGTACGCCTTTGAACCTCAGATCTGATACTGCCCAGCGCAGCGAGAGCAATGCGAAACCGTTGAAACAGACGTCACCACTCTGTGAGGGCGGCACCGCTCGGATGCGAGCTACTTTCCGCAGGTGAAAATGGACCTCCGTCCAGCGACATTCGGATGCCGGCCAATGCGGATTCCGATGCATGTCGTCAATGGCAAAGAATCTAGCCCGCCTGCACGCCCTGCGCGAGGCAGCGAGGCGTCCACGGTGGAATGCGCCCAGATGCTTAGCCCCGGGTCAATTCAGGGCTGTTCGTCGACCTGGCACGTGACAGCGTGCTGTGAACTGTGGAATTATTCCCGGCCTCTGGGCGCCTCACGCGTCACGACGTTACACCACCAGGCACCCCACCCGTCTACACCACCCCTCTGTTATTCTCCGCCATGAAACCCCAAAAGAAAAGCATCCGAGACTTCTTCTCGCCCGTTTCCAGAACCCCTCCGCCTGCTGCTAGCCCGCAAACCACGTTGCCTCAGAGAAGTACACGCCTCCCACCAGTATTGCTGCCCCAGGCTAACCGCACTCCCACTGCAGATGCAAACAATGCGCCTGCCCGTCAGTCAAACCCGCCAAGTTCTTCTGGAGTGGCACAGGACGCAAACTCACATGCCGCCCATACCCCGCTTTCCTCGTCAAACACACCCGCGTCCAGCGCGCCGTCCACGATGAGAGCTGCGAGTGCCGATGCGCCGCCTTTCAACCCCTCCCAAACATCCGCAAACTCGGGCGCAAGCAAGCGCACCACATCCAATGGCCAGCAGGTGGTTCTCGACTCGGACGATGATTCTCTACCCGACCTTGACTTTGGTCTACCCACCCCCAAAGTCAAGACCATCGTCACGACCACCACCAAACGTTCTAAGCGCATGTCCGAAGACCAAGAGAACGGTCTACAAAAGCCGGCCAAGAAGGCCAAGGATAACAAGAGCAAGTTTGATGTACTTGTAAAGGCGGCCCACAAAAATCTCGAGACAGAGCGGCAGATCAAGGAGCACAGTGCGCTTCTGGACCAGTCCCTTGAAGAACACGCAGATACTACCCTGGCACTCAACGAGGAACTACTTGGCCAAGCTGTGGACGACGACGACGACCCAGAGAAAGCGCATCGCCTCCTTCAGGCCATGCAGAGAACAAATGCTACACAGATGGAGAGCGTCTACCATTTCTTCCAAGATGACTCGGACTCAATACAAGCGCAGCCCAAGTTCCCCCTCAGCAGCCTGCCTAAGCATGGATGGGTCTCGATTTTTAAAGGTGGGATGGTTACGATGACGACAAGCTGGATCTATTGCTAACATGGTCAAGACTCCCACGCCAGGGACCAGGCTTTCATGACTGGCTTTGCACAACAAATCTTTCGAATGCAACAACTACCCGAAGAACTGGCTTCCTGGATGATTGAATGTAGTGCGTATCGCACGAACTTGATAAAATGTCCCTGCTAAGAACTGTAGTTTCCCAAAGTCGGAATGAGGCACTTAGCTGCAGATACATTGAGATCTTGGAATCAGAACCTCACAACAAGCACCTCCGTACGCTGCTTGATAACGACAGGCTAGATTCTTTATTCGGGGCAATGGGTGCCAATACAACTCAACTCAAGGCGCAGAGTGAACTAGTCCCAATTTCAGTACCACGAACCGAAACTAAAGTCTTGCTTCCTCCGTCACTGGTCTCTGCCGCCAGACTACTCCAACATGCAGCGCCAGTGTAGGTGGACTATATACATGTATGGTACTTTGCTGACTTTGGTAGGCTACGTTCGAAAGCTCGAAGGCGTGCGCTCTCTATTCTTTGCCACGTGTGTCTGGATGACCGAGTTGTTGCAGATGCTCATATATTACACATCATCCAGGACGCTATGGAAGCTCTCATATGCAACCTTGATAATCACAAAATGACCTCCACCGTAGGGAGTCCTCCACTGCAACACGATACCCAGGCTCTAATCTCTTCACAGCTTAGCGATATCATCTCCCAACTACTTGTCAAAGTAACGCATCCTCTGCTTCAAAGGAACCTAGTCTGTTCGTTCCCAGCGACTTCACCATTAACGGCATACCTTCAACGCCACTTGGCTCTCGCGTTATTAGTCTACCCAGTACCAGTCGATGTAGAACTCTCAGACCCCAAGCTGCCTGACATGATTCACCAATACCTGGACAAGTCTTCGAATTTCCGAATAGACAAGGACACCGACTACGAGCACCTCACCGCACGTTTGACATTGCTTGACATTGCCATTGGGCCTGGCTTATTGAACGTCCCGTATCAGCCCCTATCAAGTCCAACAACGTCAGAAACCGGCTCGTCTCCAGTCAGGGCTCCAGTGCCAGCGTCATCAGAAGTCAAAGATTTCAACAACGAGGTGGATGCGCTTGCTCGGCAGTTCCAGCTACTCAGCAACTCCATCGTCGAGGCTGGCGCTGCGGTGGATCTTACCATCATGGACGCCAAAGATTCTATAGAGAGACTACGCGCACGACTAGAGCACGCTGTGCGGATAGGCGGAAAGAAGGTCTACAACGTCTTTGGTGATGAAGATGAACACACAAAGCCAAATCTCAGAAGGTTCTTTAAAAGCACGAGCAAAGACGCGCCGAAGAAGTCTATCTTCGACGAACAGGACGATGTAGCGGTATCACTAGCCGATGACTTGAAAGCCTGAACGGCCCTGTAAAGATGTTGCTCCGCAGACAAATTCAGATGATGCAACGACACTCGCATTGACAGAGTGTCAGTCTCAATAAACAACAATGTGCCAGTTTACCTCTCGTGGAAATTATCTCAATCGCAGAGACAACACCACCCTGCGCATCTTGACGAACCTTCATTGGAAATTAGTGAGAATCAATATGAGATGATCTATCAATACAGATATGTAACGATAATTCGAGATCGTATTGAAAATTGTCATACGATACAGCGCGCGATCCTATAGTTCTGTAACGCACCTGTGAAAGCGAAGTTCGCATCACCATCGGCACAGCACTTGGCGCCCTTCTCCGCGCGACAATCTTGGGACTTCAGGGGCGATCTACAGGAGAAGCCAAACCGGCGTGTCCCATTGCAGCGCGTCCGTCGTCTTCGCAGACTACCCAATGCGAGAAAACCATGCAATTTCACCTACTGCAATCCTTCGAAAACTAGCGTCTTAGCCAAAGGGTCTAGACAGGAGAGAAAAATCATGCGCGCAGCTGTATCCGTGAGGATGCTCGGTCGCGGCCCACAAGAAGAGATTCATCTCCTCCTGTCACATTGCATGGCGGGGCGAGGACGCGGCTTACTCATCTAACTACTGTACGTGCGTGCGTGAGGCGGGTTCTTGGCTGAGAGACCCGCAGGTCTTGCTCATTAAGAACACGTGTGCAGAGATACTCGTACAGATGGATTGCAAGGCAGGCGGGCGGCACGGGTACGCTTCACGAATGGCAGATGCACCTGGCGACATGGGAAACAAGCCCTTCAACATGCACGATGAGAGAGCTGTGGCGCATGCAGAATGCTGACTCGCTATCTGAGGCGGTGTGATGGTCCACTGACGGAACATGTGCAAGCTAGCAGGTTGCGTACCGTGGAAAGCTGGGAACGGCCTCGGCCAGGGTGCGAAGCGAAGAAAGGGAACGGGGACCTCTAGATTCCGCGCATCTCAAAAGAGCGCGAGTGTTTGGGATAGTACGAGAGAACCAGATTACCTCTGCCTTGAGCACACGTAGACAGTTCCTGTCCGATCCACGCGCCTTTCCTAGCCCTAACAAAGCGACCGAAAATGTCGCGCATATCGAGCCTACATGCCGAAGCCCACAACCCGTGACCCATTCCATCGCAGGGCCATCCCCATACAAACTCCACCTGAAATAATCCCGGTGGTAAAACATCACCTAGCCCCGTTCTGCCACCACATGCATGCAGGTATCCTTGGTCTCGGTAACAGTTCTTGTTATTTCGGATAGCAGTTTCCGCGTTTGAACTAGATGCCGTTTGCCGATGAACGGTTTGGCGGCTTTGCGGGATGGTCCTTGTAAAAGCAAATGCACTGCTGCACTCGATGAGAATGCGGATTAGCGGCCTTTGCCCGCGGCGCGTGGGCGAAGAATGTGACAGTGACAGGTGTAGTGAGGGCTTGGGGAGGCTTGATCTGTTTTGGTATTTGGTGTGTTTGGGGGTCGTGTTTTAGGTAGTAAGTTGGTGGGCTGGAGATGGGAGACTCCAAGGATTGTCATGACTATGTCAACTTGTGATGTCGATGAGACTCATATACTATTTCCATGCGGGTCGCGAATCTAAATTAACGCGTGGTATCCAGATCTATATACACAAAGAACGCTAAGTGCAGAAACGATGCAAAGCTGAATGAAACCAACAAAGCCAGTCGTAGGGAGTATCAGCGCTGCTGAGTCTCCGTCATTACTTCCACATCACCAGCTGTAGACTATGGAGGGAAAGAAAGAGTCGTTCGATTGGACATGTACGTTCGTTGGCTTCGCTGCCGGCTCTTCCAAAACCCTCTTCTTTTTTTAATTTTGAAAACATCCAATCGACTATAGTCCACCAAGTCCGTTCTTCTCGTCAATGTGCCTGTAGCGCTCCTGCTCCATGCGGTACTTGAGGACCATGGCAACGCAGAGTACGAGGATCATATCTACACCGACGATGCCGAAGGCTGCAGTGAAAACGCGGTCCAGGTACGTGTTGGCGAATGAGGAGAACTTGCCGATGCAACCTCCCTTCTGAGCGGCGACCAGGGTGTTTTGGCATGTGCTATCCTGGACAAATGGAGGGGTAGTCGAGTTCACGTAGCCGCAGCAGTCGAACTGTTCCTCGTCAGCTTGTGTGCACACCGGCGTGGACGTGCGGAAAATGCGCTTCTAGTGCTGACGCCAGTCATGGAGGACTCACCTTTTGCTGCAGGAGACTCTGAATAAGCGGCGACTCACGGCCCCAAAGTACACTGAGATTGGTGCGGGTTTGCAGAGTTTCCACCCAGATGGCGATACCGAGTCCGAGTGTGAATGTTGCACAGATGACGACTAGCCAGCCCTGAGTACGAAGCCAGCCTCGGTTTGTTGGAAGGAAGAGTGCAGGGAGAGACAGCAGGAATGTGACGAAAACGAAGATGGCATTGACGACGCCAGCTGGATAAGGTGTTAGTTGATGTTTCTTGAGACTGTATGTTCATAGGCGATGCGTGGGACGGTGCGCCGCCACAGTGGTGCCAGAATATCGATTCCTTCAACACCACCCTCATCGCCCCTTCGTGAAAGTCGTACCTGTCAATGGACACTGGCCGAGCAGCAGGTTCTGTGTGACGTTGTCTACGGTCGGAGTGGCGCGCATCGATTGCTCAGATATGAGGGAGAAGCCCAGCAACAGTCCTCCACATCCGGCGAAGAGGAAATCCATGCCCACAAAGGCCATCATCAGTTTGGTCGGCATCTTGACGGTAGAGCGATTTGACGGAAGAGACTGGAGAGAAAAGAACAATTGGACAAAGAATGGAAGTCGAGCGCAGCGGAGCCGTCCGGCGTACTCTCGTGAACTACGTCGATCAAAGCGATCAACGCGAATTATTAGATAGAAAGTAGCGAAGAGAAGAGAACGTAGTAGCAAGAGCAGCGCTCGCGCGGAAAATGCATGGCATTGGGGACACGGGGGCCTTGAGCATTAAGAAGCACTGCGCAGGCGCGTCGCAGTTGGACCACGGCGATGCGTGGGTGGTTTCAGTAGTGTTGGAGCATGGTGGGCGGCCAATCACGGGCGCGAACGGGCATAATGGTTCGATGTTTTGGCGCTGCGACGTCGGTGAGCCACAGACGAGTGGATCGCGGCGTGAGGATGCGACGAGAAGTTTGGAACATTCATCAGGAATTACTTGAGATGCAGTGCGGCATTTGGCTGTCACGAGGCGCGGTGGTGGTGAGTACCCAGCTGCTGCTGCCTCACGCAGGCCGCCACCAACAGCGCAGGCGTGCGGGACGAGGGAGCAGGCTAGACCGTCGCTGCAAGCGAAGCGAGATCAAACGGGGAAGGTGCGTAAGGGAGGTGCTTGCCTGGTGCTGGCTTGGTGCAGCCGCGGCTTCCAGCACGACCCACGCAGCACCACCGTCGTGGGATGCTCTGGAGTGGCATGAAGTGCATGTTTGGCGGATGGACAAGAGCAGCGGGCGGCAGAGTTTGGCATCTCGTCGGAATGCCTGTCTGCTGCGCGTGTACTGTCTGCTGTCGCCTGGGTAGTGTGAACTGTAAGACGGACAGGAGTGGGAACCGACATTCACCAGTTGACCGTCAATCTGACTTGAGCGGGACTAGCGGCGGCATCCCACCAATCAATACGAGACGAAACAGCGGGGCCTGCTCAGCTGCCTCTAGCGCAGCCCTCGGCCTGAGAGGGACGGCGGACTTTTCATGTGGAAAGGCCGCTGCTGTTCATCTCCAAAAGCGACCTGACAGGCCAAATTCTAGTGGGAAGGGGTCAAAGTTAGTATCAGCACGACGGGCGCGCTGCGCTGCAATCTGCCAGTTCATGCGTGTCGCGACGGCGGCGAGCGAGGCTGGCGGCCAGGGCAATAATTGTCGATCTCCGACTCAGAGCTGTGACCAGGGTTGCGCTCAAGCGCATCCGCCCCCAGTTGTGTGGATAGTTGAGGGCCTGCCCGCACCAAAGCAGCCAAAGCAGCCGTCGAGAGAAATACTTGACCACTCCCGCCGTTTCATTCCCAATACCGTTCGTCCCTTTCCTTCCTCAGACAGCTCTCGGGCTATAACACACCTGCACCACTCCGTCTGTCCCTGCGTGCCCGCCAAGCTCCACAAGCTCAGGGTTCACGAGACCACCGCTGCCTCTTTTTGCACGCTCCCAACGGCGCGCCAAAACAAAGCACTCGCCGCACCTGATCCCCCAGGCCGTCTAACAGGTACGTTGCCAGTATCTTTTCCGTCTCCTGCGAGGCCTGCCGCGCCAGGTCACGCTCCCCGGCACCAAGCCCTTCGACCAGCACCCCCCAGCCACTGGCGCAGCACGGGCCCCCGAGCAATTTAGTGCCTTCCACCGAGCACAGTGCGACCAAGCGTTTCCTCCCCCGCGCACCTTTTCCTTGCATTCCTGCTGCGCCATCAAAGGGACCAGCCCCGATCTTTTAACAGGCCGCGCTTCCTTTTCCTATTGAGGGCGTCCTAAGAGTCTAACCCAACTCAAGCTGTCTGCAGTTCCTTCTGTAACATTTTGCGCGTCTGCCCAAACCACGCAAGAACGCCTGCCAACTCCCCACACTCGGCCCAACTCAGCTTAGGGCCTTCGTCCCCCAAACACTGCGGGTAACCAATCTTTGTCGCGACTCACCACCATGGCCAGCGAAATCACCGAGCACGACCAGAACGCGTCGCCGTCCGTCCACGACGACGGCAATGGCACCATGGGCATGGAGAACCGCGGCGTCAAGCGTGCGCGCGCCGCTGCCGACGACGACGACGACGACGATGACAAGCCCGGCCGCGAGCGAAGAAAGATTGAGATCAAGTTCATCCAGGACAAGTCGCGTCGACACATCACCTTCTCCAAGCGCAAGGCCGGCATCATGAAGAAGGTACGTTGGTGCCCCCGTCGCGCGCATCGTGTGGTGCATCTGCTCCCGCGTCGCTTGAAACCGTTGCCTGCACCGAGCGCTCCGCTAACCTCCACCCCAGGCCTACGAACTGTCCGTCCTGACGGGCACGCAAGTGCTGCTGCTCGTCGTCTCCGAGACTGGCCTCGTCTACACCTTCACCACACCCAAGCTGCAACCGCTAGTCACCAAGCCCGAGGGCAAGAACCTCATCCAGGTACGCTGCAACCACCCACGCGCCTGTCGCATTGCCTTACTAACCGTGCCCAGGCCTGTCTCAACGCCCCTGAGCCGTCAAGCGGCGACGCGAATGGCGTCGACAATGACACTGTCGAGTCGCCAGAGGACAACCACGCCCAAGTGCCGCCTGGTCAGCCACGCGGAATGCCACCCAACAACCAGCCCATGCCCCAAGCCTACATGACGCCCGAGGCTGCCCTGCACTACCAGAGCTATCTCCAACAACAACAGCAATCAAACCAGTACCCCATGGCGCAGCAAGGCATGCCCCGCCATCCTGGCGGCCACTACCCCCAGGACCAGAAGCTGGGTTAAACGTAATACACACATACTCTACCACTTTGGTAGCAGGTCACTACTCGGAAGGCGCATAGTAACTGGATAGGGATACCCACATAATGGCAAAAGTAATCACGGTGTCGCTCAACGACCAAGACGCAGGTGCATGCATGCGAGTTCGCATGCGACGGTGTAGCGAGTGAGAAGATATGATGTGGGCACGCAATGTTGGCGGGGATGCACTTGCACTTCCGGACGACTGTACGTCTTACGTGGATATTGGCGCAGTCTGTGGTTTCTTTATTCTCAGTCGTTTGTTCTCGATCAACATATCTAGCATCTCCTGTCACATTTACCAGGCGCGGTGTAGACCAGATCTATAACTCTACTCATAGTCTCGGTCCAATCCAGCACCTTAATTCACTCCAAGCTAGCCTCGTGGGCCGCTATCCGTGAGGGCTTAGTCTGGTCTGGGCATTGCTTCCTATTCCGTCGCTCGAACTTGCCTTTCTGGGAGAATAAGCTTGCCACCACAACTCAAAACCCTGAAGTGTCCGCGGAACCACTCCTTGAAGTGATTTCTACAAAAACTCACGTTACCCGCTGTTTTGATTTCTCTGCCGTGTCTAGCTCACCGGTGCAAGAACTAACGTCCACACGCATCACTTAACTCCTCTCAGATGCCCTATTACCTCTCTCCACTGGACTGCAACGTTTGTTTCGCAGTGAAAAGCAATGTGCAACGTTGACCCCAGGCTCGTGCGCGACACCGATGACGGCTCGATAACGGCTGGGAGCTGGGAGCAAGGCTCTTGTCGCGTACCGGCTGGACTGAACTAGAGACTCGAGAACACCCTCGAGGAAATGTGACATCCGCAATCGCACGACCATGCTCGCCTAGCGCGCCGTCCTAGATCACACCATGTACGTGGAACCACGTACGTCCTTCGGACTCGATGTACCGGGAGGCTTTGCAGAGCCAATGCAACACTGGTACCGTCTACCTCGAGGTTTGCTTTACCCACTGGCCAAAACGACACTCGGTCACCATCACGGCAATACCCTCCAAATGCATGACTACGTGACTGCGGCATCTGGCTAATACGTCGTACCAAGTGGCAGTCATGTAGCACACAACCAGCCGATGGATGCGAAAGGCGCACGCCACCTACTCCTTCGGAAGTATCTCGAGGGCTGGGGTACCTAGAAAGAGGTTGTTGATGAGATGCAAAGAGCGCCACAGTGGAGCGGATGAGGCTGTGCGAGTGTGAAGATGTTCTCGAGATGCCGCTGAGCGTAACTGATAACACGTCGTGCGATTCCGATATCGCTCTCACATTGACATCATCAAGAAGAGAATGTGTGTTTTACGTAGGAGAGAGATGAAAGTTTGTCGCAAGATACAGGTGGCCTCAAAGACTGACAGCTGTCGTCATAGGGCTGATCCCAATTTAGTCGGCCAGCGGCTCTTGAAAATCACTGCAAGGTTGCAACTACGGACCGCACCGCGGAAATCCGCCGAAGGATACCTACGCCGGGTCATGGACACAGCATTGATGCAGTGCGACTGAAGTCTTCACGCTTTGTACGCTGTCCTCTGTACGTCGGGTCGACATGGTGGAACTAACTAGCACTTAGCCTCCATGTCAATTGTGTAGCGCCTGTGTAGGCCTCCTGGGGCCACTTCATATCATTTTCTTGTCTTTGCGTATCTGCCGCAGATGGACACTCTTTCAACGTTGATTCTGGCTGTTGGTTGCTTGTGTGCTACTAGACGCGTCATTTCGCCTCCCGGGTGCGGATGTCTTCCCGTAGATGGCCTCTTTACTTCTTTGAGCGGTCCCCGCGTTTAGAAGAGCTAATGCCGGCTCTTAGGGAGGGTACGTTATAGGTATTGATCGGCGATGTTTTTTGTATGTTCAACGTGTATTTCTTTCTACCTCGACGGTAGGAATTTGGGTCTTGATTGAAAATGCCAACAGCTTGTATTTCTGGCACTTGCCGTTGACGACGCGTTCAGAGTACACTTCATGAAATTAAAGTATATAAGTTGAGTCGAGCTTAACTATACATCTGGTCATATGCTCCTGGTGGCTTCTTGCCAGTTTCCATATAACACAACGGCGATTCATCTTAATTCTCTACGACTGATGGTCGAGAAACCGGTAGAGAACGCGACCCAACTTCGACCGTTCTCTGTCGTTCCATCTCCACGAAACAGCTCGTGCTTTCTGGCTTGTATATGTCAAACATCGATCAAGACACCAGAGTTCATTGACCTCATATTAGTGGAAACACCGCCATTCCTGATGTGCAGCGTCTGATCATAGGGATCCGAGTACCCACATCTGCTAACAGGCTCACTGGATCCATGAAGAACGTCCAAACCAAGCCTGGTATACTCCACTACAAGAGATCCTAAATTTTACTCGATGCGCATGTCGAGAACAGCTCCGTCGTGGCTATGCTGGGTATTTGTATTCGGCATCGTTGACAGCGTTCAATTTGTAGATCTCCCTGTCTTGACCAAGCCTTGAAACTCAAGCAAGGACTCAAATAGAGCTTAAAATGACAATAACGTGTACCGTGCACTTGTCTCTCAACCACCATTCCTTTCCATGCCTTCGTGTCCCTGGCTGCAGTGGTATGTCTTGTTGCTCTTGCTGGCTCGACCCGGTTGTGATCTTGAGAAATGTTATAAGCTTCCTCAGCACAAAATTTACAGTGATCATATCCTTGATACCTTATACAAGACCTATTGAAATGGCGAACATGATCTGTGATGTTTGCTACCACCGAGTTAATAGCTTTATCGATAACCTGAAGTTTCAGCGCGTGGGGATTATATGCCACTGTTGCCATCGTAGGAGCTTACGAAAGGAAGTATGGAGGTGTGAGTTCGGCTCCGGGGATTGACAATTGCCTAAGTGGAAGCTGTATAGGCTAGATGCTTCAAACGCCTGAAGACATCCCACGCGTCACAGAAATGCTATACGCGTGATGACTTAATTATTGCCGTCCCGGCGTTTGACGCGAGGACTATTGGCCACAATATCGTCTTTGACCCGCGTTTCGAATCGTGCTGGCTGCGCCGGCCTCGTGGATGTCTAGGCTAAGAAGCCCAAGGCTGGCGCAGTATGAAATGACCTGCAGGCTCAACTTTACATATAGATCAAGTGTCCTCTGGTTCGGTCGATTTTTTCGGTTTTTCAACAGCAACCACGGTACCATCTCAACCATAAGTTCGGTAGATATAGACGTAGCTCCAGAAATGCGAGTTTCGTGACGTCCTGAAGTTGCTGTGGGGATGAAAGAGGAAGGTTAATAGGCTTGGCAATTCGGACCCGTGGACGCGAAAGTGGACCGCGCTAGTGGACCGCGTCGCGTTTGCATGGGGAATCTCTGATGCACTGACGTCTGTGATGTACCTTTCTTCTGCCCAACGCACCGCAACCTCACCTCGCCCTCACCCCTTGGAGCCCGGCAAACGCTCTCCGACTGACGCTCCTTTGACAGATATAAGACCACCCAACTGCCTGCGCGCCTTCGCTCCTTCTACAACCACCTGCGCCGGGCATTGAACGGGCGCGACGGACCCTGCAGGATAGATAGCATCCCCTAGATAGTCACAAGTGTAGCCCGTTGTGCTCGCATCGAGGCTCTGAGGACAGTGAATGCTGAACTGCGCTTCGTCATCTCGGAGGGATTGTAAGCGGGGCGCCGTCCTAAGCAGAAAGGGCCTGGGTGAGGCATCATGGCGGAAATCCTCGAGAAGATAGAGTAAGTACTGATGCTTACCAAGCCTCATCCCTATCACCTCGATTGCTTCAGGTCCGCCTGGAATATTGCCACACGCACCCTCCTGTCGTTACCAGCGGGTGCATCCACATGCCAGACATGGCTAACCCTGTGTCTCACAGCGAGCTCCAACAGCTACCCGAAGAACAACATCTATTCTGCCCTCGAATCGGCGATGACGGATCAGTTTACTACGACGAAGACGTTGCGGCATACCCGCCCGAAACCGATCCCACCGAACTCGCCAACCGCAAGCTTAAGCTCGAAGCCGCCGAAGACAGGAAATGGACCGCGCTCAAGGCAACCGAGATACTGGCATTCGACGGAGAGGAGGCAGCACCGCACAAGGAGTGGCTAGTCAGCCGGCTGAACAGCCTCATGCAGAGCTGCGATGTCTGTGTGAGGGTCTTCCACCAGAGCAGAGCGGAATGGCGAACACGGCTGATCGACTCCTACGACGAGGACAACATTGGTGATTTCTTACAAGTGGTAGACAACCAATGCCTGGGTCGCATACAGAAGGGCTTGGACGATGCCAACGACATACTCAGCAAAGCCGAACCGAAGACGCGCTCAGTCCGACTGTTACCGAACGAATGCACATACGGCTTCTTTGAAGCACTCAGCTGCGACGCCTTAATACGAAACGAGGAACTCCTCCAGGGACACTTCGACGCACCATTCGACATGGTACAGACGAAAAAGCGATTAAAGGTACAGACATACCTGCCTGCTATGACGAGATTCCTGTTCAGCAGAGTCGACAGACGGCACAAGTGGGCGACGGAGTCATGGTCAACTTTCAAGAGGAACATGCTCAAGTCGGAGTGGGATTGGGCTGTACGGGATTACGTCACGAGTGTCATGATGAAGGTTCAGATGAGCAACTTGGACTTGTCCATCGTACCGCTCTTCTGGGGCGGCATGCGGCTCATAGTAGCAAAGATGGACCGGGACTTGATCACGGACTCTCTACGGGGCCTCGATGGAGACTTCTATCGACTGATGCTTGATCACCTCTCACTGAAGTCTGAGGGCTTCCTCGATCTGATTGCGACCATGAAGCAGCTGCTGGAGAAGTCACCGATCGACTACTGGGACGGCATGAATGCTGTCACCCCTTCCATTGCCACAGTGGTAGAGCAGGTGTTTAATAGCCCTGTCTTCAATCAGCTCCTCCTTGCAACAGCGGAAGCAAATGAGCAGAACATGAACAACCTTCACGCTGCGTTCGCCTGGATACCCGTCTTCCTCGACTCTATCAAGCTATCCAACCTTGGACCGTCTGTACGACCTTTTGCACAAGCGCTACTTGGCCGCTGCCAGTCCGACCGCTACCCCCCTGCGGCTAGAGCATACTGCTACAAGGAAGGCCTCAAAGTACTGGATTACGCCTTCAGGAAGATGGGCGAAGGCAAGACCATCGACAAGTTTGTTGGCCAACCAACAGTTAACGGCATGCTGGATTTGCTATCGACCTTCATACAGTCTCTCGTCACGAGCCTCAAAACCTTCAAGCAAAACAAGGAAAACCAAGAGGATATGCAACTAACCCTCTCAGTGATCGAGCATGCATTCAAGCTGGAAGCGCAGTCTCTCATTATCGAGCGGCAGCTTATTTCTGCGCAGCGGCCATCGCCCACCGAAACGCCCCCATCAAGCCCACTATGGAAAACGGTTCTACGAGCAATAGGGCCCGATAGCTTAGAACTTGCTACGCATTTGCTGATAGCTGGGAGAGGCTTGATTGGCATCGAAACACTGCAGATGAAGTCGGGTGTCGACAAGGTACCCCAAACGGTACGACACTTCAACGACCGTTTCAGACTACTTTCTCAGTCCGTCACCGATGTTGTGGAGAAAATGTCAGAATTCGACCCCAAATTACTGCAAGCTTTGTTCGGACAACAGCCTGCAGCAAGCGCCATCGTCTCACTAATGTTTTCGTCCACGGAAGACACTCGCAACTCCGCTATTGAGCTTCTGAAGGTCATTAGTGGGGAAGAAGAGCGCCGAGGAGCTCTGCAACATATCTTGAGAGCCCATTATAGGCACGTTGTTCGAGGCATCTCGGACTCAGTCCGACAAGTTCGGCTGAAGAAGGCCTTCGCTCCCGCACCAAGTATGATACGGACATGTACCGACATTATTGACATCCTTTGCAACTCTCAAGACGGTATTTTGCGAGGCCGAGAATACGACTCCAACGACGCTGCAGCAACAATGAACCTATGGGAGAGCCTATGGGATTCACTAACGATGATCTTCGCCACCACTGAAGCCTGGAGTAACTTGGGTTTCTACGACAAACACATGATGATGGACTTTTGCCGAGACACTATGCAATTTGCCGATGCTCTGTTCGACCAATGCAGCATCTTTGCAACTGCGCTGAAACCACCTACCGGCGATGAAGAAGAGGCAACATCAAAAACAGCGTTACTCAAAGAGCTGCTTGCTCGGCCTGCAAACGCGATGGAAGGTCTGGCAAAATGGCTTCGACTTCGTGACGAGTTTCTGTCTAGTAAATCCGTCACTTTGATTAGCAAGCTTCTTGTTCGTCTACATCGTGTGTCTATCGAGATCGACCCCGATGCGCTCTCGTACATGGAACGAGTTCTCTCAGGAGACGTCCGCGCGAAGCTGAGTCAGACGCAACAGGCCGAGCTGCAGCAAGCGCTGGAAGAGCATCTGGGCCGCCCGCTCGTAAAGGAGGAAGAGCCCGCGCAACCCAAGCAAGCCTCTATCAGCAAATGGATGGCTCCTGGAACGGCACAGTCTACGGCAGATGCTAAAGCTAAGTTGTTGGCCAGCATGACTTCCGGGTCTAGTAAGTTCCAGGAGCGACGTGAGCAGATGAGAGCCGCCGAAGCGAAGGCTGCGCAACAGAAAGCTCTCAACGACAATAAGAAGAATACCCAGGAAGAGTTCAAGCGCAAGCGGCAGGCCGAAAAACTAAAGCGCGAACAAGAGAAAGCTGCTGCGATCGCTAAGGCAAAGGCAGCCCGGGGCGCTTCAGGTCTCACCGCCGAAGCCGGCTCTGGCCTCGAAGGTTTAGGTGTCCTAGGCAAAGATCAAGCTGCGAAGGGAGAGGGCTTGATGCATTCTTCTGATGAATCATCCGACTCAGACGGTGACATCGATGAGGATTTGTTTGGCATCAAGAAGACTAAGGTCAAAACTGGACCGAAGACGAATATTGTCAACGAAGTCAAGATTCAGATGCCGACGAAGAAGAAGAGAGCTCAGCGTTCTGCCAAAGACATGCGTGCTCGTCTGGCGCCTGATCTCAGCAGTCTGCACCGTACTATCCTCGGCTGGAACTACTTCCACGAAGGCGACTTCCCGCCCAAGTCTAGGGAAGACCAGTACTCTAAGGTTCTCAGTACTTTCCGTACACCTAATGATTACCAGAACACGTTCGAGCCTCTTTTGACTCTGGAGGCATGGCAAGGTTTCGTCAAGGCTCGTGAAGAGAACCAGTCCAAGCCATTCGAAATCAGAATTACGTCGCGAGCTGCTGTCGACATGTTCCAGGAAGTTGGTAGCACTATGACCCACGTTGAGAACAAGGAAGTCTTCATTTCTGAAGGAGACATCATACTCTTCTCGCGGACCAAGTCGCCCTCTGCGAATGAGCCCACATGTCTTGCCAGGGTATTCCGCGTGAAGAGGAAGCAACAGCACATCGAAGTTTCGTACCGGGTCGTACCAGGCAATCCTCTGTCAACCTCACTGCAGCCGAACAACACTATCCTCGGCTTCAAACTCGAATCGATTACTTCTCTAGAGCGCGAATACGGTGCGCTGAAAGGTCTTCAGTACTATGATCTGTGTGACGAGATCATCCGCGCGAAGCCCTCTCCGCTTTTGACCTACAAGGATAGCCAGATCCAGCCGCTCATTTCCAACTACGACGTGAACCCGGCGCAGGCGAAGGCCATTAAGTCTGCCATCGATAATGATGCGTTCACGTTGATTCAAGGGTAAATCCAACATCCGCGTGTCGGCGATTACTATACTAACAAGACTGCAGACCACCCGGTTCTGGAAAGACCAAAACAATTACAGCCATCGTTGGAGCGATTCTCAGCGACAGTCTTCGCAACCGCGGCACCGCCATCGCTATTCCAGGCCAGCAACGTTCAGATGCTGCTTCGAAGAAATTGCTTGTCTGCGCGCCGAGTAACGCGGCCGTCGATGAGTTGGTCATGCGTTTCAAGAACGGCATCAAGACCCTCAGCGGCGAGTCGCGCAAACTCAATATCGTGCGCCTAGGTCGTGGCGACGCTATCAAAGCCAGTGTACAGGATGTGACGCTAGAAGAGCTTGTCAACAAGCGACTAGGTGTAGATCCATCGAACGGCAACGACCGAGAAGCGACGCAAAAGCTCTTCCAGGAACACAAGCAAATCTCCGATCAATTGAAGCAGGCCTACCAGCAACGAGATACTGGGGAGGTCAAAGGCGAAGCTGCGAGCAAGCTAGACGACGATATCAACGCGTTGCGCAGGCGGAAGACGGCCCTGGGTACAAAGATTGACAATGTCAAAGATGACGAAAAGCTCGCCGGCCGTAACGCAGACCTGAACCGACGACGAGCACAGGAAGCAGTCTTGAACGACGCACACGTCATTTGCGCAACACTCAGCGGCTCTGGACACGAAATGTTCCAGGGTCTGAGCATTGAGTTCGAAACTGTTATTGTGGATGAGGCTGCGCAGTGTGTTGAGATGAGCGCTCTTATCCCCCTCAAGTATGGTTGCGCCAAGTGTATCTTGGTCGGAGATCCGAAGCAATTGCCTCCAACAGTCTTCTCGAAGAAGGCGGCCAAGTTTCAATACGAACAGAGTTTGTTCGTTCGCATGCAAAAGAACCACCCAGACGACGTGCATCTACTAGACACCCAGTATCGTATGCACCCGGAGATCAGCTTGTTCCCCAGTCGAACGTTCTACGACGGCCGACTCTTGGACGGTGGCGATATGGCCGCCCTGCGCAAGCAACCCTGGCATCAGAGTATGCTGCTCGGACCTTACCGCTTCTTCGATGTCCAGGGTCAGCACCAAGCTGCTCCGAAGGGCCATTCGCTTATCAACATTGCCGAAATCAATGTCGCGATGCAATTGTACAAACGAGTCACTTCCGACTATCCTGATTATGACTTCAAGGGAAAGATTGGCATTATCACACCGTACAAGAGCCAGCTGCGCGAACTCAAACAGCGTTTCATGAACGCATACGGTCAGAACATCATCGAAGATATCGACTTCAACACTACCGATGCTTTCCAAGGCCGTGAAAGCGAGATCATTATCTTCTCCTGTGTACGAGCCTCTCCGTCAGGTGGTGTTGGTTTCCTCCAGGACATCCGTCGTATGAACGTCGGTCTCACGCGTGCCAAATCGTCTCTGTGGGTGTTGGGTAACTCCAGTTCGCTCATGCGTGGACCATTCTGGGAGAAGCTTATACTAGACGCCAAAGAGAGGAAGCGGTTTTCCGCTCAAGATGTGCCAAAGATGCTGAACCAGCATTCTAGCAAGTTCCCGGCACCAAAGGAGGGTTACGTGCAACCTAATCGTCCCACACCAGAGGTCAAATTGGAAGTAAACCCAGAGCCCATGAGCAGGGCAGCCAGCAATCAGTCGAGTACCTCTTCAGAATCAGCGCCTAAGGCTATCAAACAAGAGATCAAGTCGGAGATAAAGAACGAACGAACACTGGTACATCACGAGAAGCGCAAGTTTCAAGACAGCAACGACGCAGGCGTAACCAAGCACGAGAGTAGCGACGCCGAGATGGAAGACGCTCCGTCTGACTCTGCCTCCAATACTATGAATGGTGGCAGTGGGCGATCAACGCCGGCTGGCATGGCCGATGCCCAACGCAAGAGCTCAACGCCCAGTGGAGAGACGAGTAACGGAACGCATGGCGCGGTCGCTCCTCCGCCGGGGGATGTCATTGGCGGCATGTCGATGGCAAAGCCCAAGATCCGCAGACGACCTCGCGAACCACCAAACCCTTTTATCAAGAATAAGAAGCCAAAGAATGGCTGATTGTACATTATCTGGCCAATCGGAGCTGCTGGAGCAGCATGATTTCCTTATGTATATGATTTGGCAACAGCTACTTCTAGTAGTATGTGGCATCATTTGGCGTGGCGGACACTTTGATCAGCATTGTCTGGCGTTCTGTCGCGTTCCTGTGTATGTAGCTATCCGACATTATTACTTCCTGGGGCCATATGCCCTGATATCGTATTAGATGAAGATCGGCCACGAGGCCTAAAGGGGCGCTCTGTGGCTGAGATCTGGCAGGTAATGATCGACGCGCGTGCCGTGAACTGAATCGCGTTGAGTGTGAACTACCGTACGTCTTTCCCGACGTCGGGGAATATCCAAAGCGTGTTATAGCCTAGAGCGTGCAGTTCGGCGTCTTCTAGACATCTGAGCGCAGTGCATTGATCACGACTATGCGTGGTCGCAGCATCGCAAGTGCGTGAGGGCCACGACTTCCTCTGGCTAGTCAGGCGTTCATGTACCACCGTGACGCACACCGCCCATTCTCAATTATTGGATTCTGCACTCCACATCATTCAAGCAAAAATCGACAGTCCCTTGTCGCGGATCATTCTGCATCGGCATATGCCTCAATGCATCAAAGCGCGATATCAGCAAGGCGCTCCCCTCGTCGCCGGATCAAGCAAGCCGCACTGCCCTCAATCTCTACCTGTACTACATCGCCACCAATCACCATCGTGCACTCGTACTACAGAGCGATGCGCCCAGTTATCGTCATCGGCGAGCGACACATTCTTCAGATCGTGGCTGGCTTGCAGCTTGAGTTCCGCGGCGATTTCTGAAATGTTTTGTGGGCAAACAATTAAAGTTTGTGCTCCTCGGTTGCAAACATCCTTTGCGTCGCGGAGATTCCACTACTTTCAAATGCTACTCCTATCATCTTGACCTTGCCAGGGCAAAGACATCTCCCGATCTATGCGACCTCATTGTCGGCTACCGGCTTCGCTGTCAATACGCTGTAGTGTCACGTTGCTCACCTCACGGCATCACGAGCTCGAGAAGTGATCCCTACACTCAGATCCGCCCCTGATTACACCACATCACTTTCCTCCTGTCGAATTTGAGAAACTGTCTTATCTGCAGCAAGCTTAGGCGCGAAGAAAGCTGCCGGTCGCCATACTTCCTAGACACTAAGGCCAATTCCACGTCGCCTCTGCCAATCACCGAAGCCAACCCTCCACCTACCCCTGCTTTGGGTTACAGCCAACAAGCAGCGGTCTTCGTGAGATACAACACTACTGCGTCTGCTGAGTTACCCATCTCCTGGCTGTACCACAATCTGAGCCAGCTTTCCCTGCTAAGCAGTACTTACAGCTCACGTTTAGGCATCGGGTTTGAATGAGGACTGTGGTTCCCAAGTCGGCTTTAAGGGTACCTAGCAGCCAGATTGCAGTCATGATGTCGTCTTCGACAGAAAATCTCTTGAACTCGTTTCCAATGTTCGGGAATACCAGATGGAGTGTTCTTGAATATACTGGGGCGTTGGGAGAGACGTGTAAGATGAACACAAGCGTGTCGTCCGAGTCGCTCAAGCGCAATTCAACGGCCTCGACGCAGGACGAAAACACCCCGCCGACCACTGCAGGGACTCCACCGACTGGCTATGGCTTGTCATCACCGGTGCACTTTATAGACGAGTCTGGGTGCCAACGAAGACGCAAAGGCTCTTTCCTCAACCATACCCCACGACATTTCGAAATGCGGTCTTCAAAGCCACTCGACGTGTACCAACCTTCCAGAAGTTTCAAAGAGAACTACTCGCGTCCCAGAACGTCTCAAGGGTTCCGTTCACCCAGCAACAATCGTATCGCTGCAAGTCCACGTGCTTGTAGCTCGTCAACAGCGTCACATACTACTGGAAGGTCCACCACGATTGAGTCTCGGGAGGCAATCGAGCTTGACTCCAAGGAAATATCGTCGCCGTCGTCACTTGAGGTCTATCAACCGTCAGCCAGGCCAAATCGACGCTCGTCTTCCGTTCCTTTGGCCAGAGTGCTTACTTATGAGCCTTGCTCCGCTTTGTCTTCCGAGCGTGTAGGCCGCAATGCCAGTATTGGAAACGCAAGCATCCCAATCAGTCGCCCACAAGATAAAAAGCGCCAGCGCCGCCAGACGCCATTCAAAGTAACGATGCCGAATCTAACGAATGCCGCACGACATGCGCCACTGGAGCCACTGGTAGCCAAGCACCGACGCAAGGCTAGCTATGATACCATGAGCGAGCTGCTACCTGAAATCGAAACCGAGCAAGTTGGCGAAATGGGTACTTTTGGGGTGATCCAGAGATACTTCGATAGCCAGACGGGCGGTCCAGTATCTGTATCGAAGGCGATTTGTCACGCCTACTCACCAGACCCACGAGATGTTCCCCTCCCAGTTTCACCTGAGCCTACTCTTCCGAAGTCGACCAGAGAGCCTATCGATATCTATGCCATTGGTGAACCAGATCTGCATGAGCCGCCACCAGCAGTACCGGATCGAAGTCCAAAGCGGCTCACGAACCCAAGCTTCCCAACCCAGATCGAGCCTGCCGTCTCCACGCATGACGAGTTTATCTTCGTAGATGAGGAGCAACAATCGTTGTATGACGACGACAAGCAACTGGAGGGCGATCTCCACGTTCGGAAGAAGCGAATCTCAAAACGCCTTGACGTAGGACAGGCTGGCCGCGTAGGTTCCTCGCAGGTAGGACGATTGGCGCCACCAATTCTCAGCCACGATGCACTGACAGCGAGTGCTGATCTTGGTCTGAATGATCTCAGCTACTACTTGAAACATACTGGACCATCTACAGACCCTCAGTCTACAGCACAACCGCGCAAGCAAATGAAGCTGTTCAAAGTCAAACAGCGCAAGACTCTGGCTGCTCGCGTTGGATCAGTGGAAGGCTCTCCTCAGCGAACACGCAGACAGGCGCCTATTCCGACGTGCGCCCGCGAGATGACCACGTCTGGAGGCGCGCGACATCTTAGGATCGTCATACCGACCGAAAGCCCTCGCAACACTCAGCTGGTTGCTGTTCCCACATCTCAACCTCCAAAACAACGACGCTCCCGACACATCGCCATCACATTCGACGAGGAGATGCTGAATCCCCTCGCCAGCCCGAAAGTGGAGCGTATAATGGCCAGCCATGGGCGTCGTTCGTTCTCCGAACCAGCTCCTGTGTCGCCGCGGAGCCCGAAGAGGCTACCCAAGTCACCAAAGCTGGTGCCTGCTGATGACCACCCACTAGCGGTATCGCCCGCACGGTCAAATCGAGAAGATCAGACGAGAGCTCGGAAGCTGCGAGACTTGCAGCGCATCAAGCGCAAGCCATTGCCGACGTACGAACAGAAAGAGCAGCATCCCGAGCCAGTTGTTGGAGCGTTGCCGACGCCAGCTCACACACCAGAACCTCTGTCAGATTCAGTCGCGATTGACAGTGGCCATGACGAGGTTGCCGAAGAAGAGAGTTCGATCAGCAAGATGGCACGGATGCAGGAGAGGGCCATGTTGCTGCAGCGACAGAACATGGAGCTCACAGAGGCGCTGGCGAAGATTGTGGGGCTCGACCTTAAAGATGGAGATCTGAAGCCGGAGGACGTGCTAAGAGCAGTCAGGCAGGTCAAGTTCTCGCGATAAAGATAGTAACAGGCGGACGAGTGTGGGTACTCAATTCTCTATATTGCAATTAAATATATCTTTAATTTGTGACTGGACTCTGTCAATGCTTTGGTGTCGCAATACGATCGTGACGAGCCGACACGAGGAAGCTCCTGAAGATCATGACGAGACTTCCCTGAATGTTCCAAATATAGATCTGGTTCCTGGATGCTTGGCACATTGCCCAGCTATCGCAACGAATCGTGTAGCCACCTTGCTGAATACCTAGATATCTCGAAAATCAAACCGCTGCACTATTTCCGTATATTCAACGTCTCAAGTATCGCTATCAAGCTCACATCACGCTATCGGTTGTCTTGAGAGCCGCGACCTTCTTCTCACCGCCTGCTTATCGATAAGATACCAAATACCCCCGCGACCCCCAGTCCCGCGCGTTGGCACCAGCTGTAGAAAGACTGGTCGATTGCGTCGCAAACCTTGTCACAACTCAATTAGCCACCTGTACCTATATCTCACTCGCTCGAAACAATCCATACACACGATGTCAACGACCGAAGGCCCACTCTTCAGCTCCGAGCTCATCTCGCCCGAAGTCCTCAAGGCACTCCCAGAAGGCTACAGCTGCCGACCGCTCGAGAGGAAAGACTACCACAATGGCTTCCTAGATGTACTTAGGGTGCTCACCACAGTGGGAGACATAACGGAAGAGGTACGAAACCTCTCCCAACCCCCTACAACAAGCAAGACATAGCTCTGCCACACCCACTCTGAAGCAAACACACGTAGCACGAGCGCACCGCTAACACATCAACCTTCCCACAGCAATGGAACAAACGCTACGACTGGATGTCCGCCCGCAACGACGAATACTTCCTCCTCTGCATCACCGACTCGTCCAACGCCATCGTCGGCACCGGCGCCCTCATCGTCGAACGCAAATTCATCCACCAGCTCGGCCTCGTAGGACACATTGAGGATATTGCTGTGGCCAAGGACCAGCAGGGAAAGAAGCTGGGTCTGAGGATCATCCAGGCGCTGGACTTTGTCGCGGAGAAGGTGGGCTGCTACAAGACCATTCTGGATTGCTCAGAGGCGAATGAGGGATTCTATGTTAAGTGCGGGTTTAAGAGGGCGGGGCTGGAGATGGCGCATTATTATGGGCGGTAGATTTGGTCAGAGGGGGATGAAATGCATAGTGAGGGCGTTATTTGGGGGGATTGAAGACATGTTAGATCTATGGGATATAGACTAGCGACAGAGTACAGCTAGAGTATAGATTTCTGGTATGGAGCTGCGCGTAAACGTCGTTCTCTTCAGATGCGTCTATTGTGATCAGGAGAAGTCCCCCGGATTTGCGCACCGGACCTGATGCTCTAGATATTACGAAATGTACGCATCACGATCAAGAATCTTACCGCAAAATGATGCAGAGCGCATGTGGTACTGTATTTTTTGTTGATCCTAGGGATGTTTGCTGGATTTACTGAAGGGTCATGGTGGACCAACTAAACCTCGATTTGCTCGCTTGCACTTTACCACCAACACCATCATCACCACCGTGCGACTTGAGAATCCAAGACAACTATTTCTATCGAAGAAGCAGCTTATCGCCGATGGCGGATGCTCCTGACTATCGCTGGGACCGCAGCAATCTGATGATCGTTTGAATTAGGCGGGGATTGAAATTTATCATTGTGGACGAGTCATTCAAGATCAAGAGATAGTTCACGGACAAGATGGCACACGATGAGCAACACGAGAATCGCGAAAACAGAACGCCACGAGATAGCGAGAAGAACACAGATCACGCAGAAGTGAGAAAAGCAGAATCATTACCGAAGCCCGAAAACCAAGAATATGCAGGCGACAAGTTCTCACCCTACGACATGTCCAGTGCACCCAAGGTTTCCACCGGCCTCCCACCCGAGATATGGACCATAATGCAATCTGCGCCGGCAAATCTTGCGCCTGAGTACTTTCTCGAAACCAGTCGCGACCTGCTCGAGAACCCCAATCGAACCTCAACCCATCTTGCGCGCGCAGAGCTTTCCTACCAAAGTTTCACAGACGCAACATACAACCCCAAGGCCAGTACCTCAGAGGAACTGGCGAGTATTGTCAAGCATCTACGACCAGAATGCCGACCGCAACTGATCGATGGAGGTATAGAAGGGTACGAGCTAGAGTACACGGTTGTGCGGAAACTCATACCTCGGAATCCGAAGTTGGATGACTCGCTGATGCAGACTTGTCATCTGTTTGTATCGCACGAGGATGTCACTATCACGAGTGCAGATGAGAAAAAGGAGACTGTTAAAGCAGAGCGGTATATGGTTGTATACATACCTCATGCTGCAACGCCAGAAGCCATTCCCTACTATCACCCCAAAGTCCGCTCGTTGGCCATGCTATATACATACTTTCCATCCACCTCTAAATCATCTCATACATCTCTGGTCTCCGCACCCGGGCACCTGTCTATTCATTACTCCCTCTTCCCTAGCCAACCTCTCGATAACCGCCTCTCCCGCACTGGTCTCAAGCTTCTGGAAGTCATACACAAACACTCGCGCGGTCGGCAAGCTGGGTACAAGAAGCGCGTTCATCACGATCAAGTCATCAGTCAAAAGAGGTTCCAGGACACGTATGCATTCTTGAAGGGCAAGTATGCAAAAGATCTGATCGAAGGATGGGTGGAGCAGACGCCTGCCGAGAAACATGTTTTCGAAGACTTGGGTATTGCTGCCTTCCTCATGGAACTATGGACGGAGATGTACGGCCCCATGAACGACGCGGTCAAGCATGTCAACGACTTGGAAGAGAAGGAAGATGCAGCAAAGCAAAAGACCACAGTAGCACAAGCCAGCTTCCCAGGCTTCGTAGACATTGGCTGCGGAAACGGGCTACTCGTCCACATCCTCAACGCCGAAGGCTGGCATGGCTGGGGTTTCGACGCCCGAAGGAGAAAAACATGGGAAGCCTTTCCACAACACCACACCGAGAAATTACAAGAGATGCTCCTCGTACCTGAGATCCTCCAACCACCTCCCTCAGACACAGATACCCCCTCAACACCCCATCACAACGGCGTCTTCCCACCCGGTACCTTCATCATCAGCAACCACGCCGACGAACTCACCCCATGGACACCGTTGCTGGCGTACCTCAATTCATCTCCTTTCATCGCCATACCATGTTGTTCACATGACTTTGGCGGAACGAGATTTCGCGCGCCGGCGCATGCAAAACACGTTATGCCTGATCCCATGACGGCGGATTCGAAGAAGCCCAAGCAACCCTCTGCGTATGCTAGTCTGTGTAGTTGGGTGTGCCATCTAACAGAGGAAACGGGGTTTGTGGTTGAGAAGGAGCATCTGAGGATTCCTAGTACGAGGAATATCGCTGTGCTGGGGAGGGCCCTGCTGAAGCAAGAGGGACGCGAGGATGGCCAGGCGAGTGTAGAGGAGAGACTCGAGTTTTTGAGGGTATTGGTGGAGAAGGAATCAGGTGGGCAGCCGATCGGGCAAACTTGTGTTAATTGGATGCAGAGCGGTGATGGGTTGATGAAGACTGGAAAGGGCGGACATTGAGATGGCTATTCCTCCGTCAAACGACATAATGAAGGAGTACAAGCATAATACGATATGTAATGGCTTTCTAGTATAGCATCGACGATGTGCAGCTGACATAGTCATGCCATCACATACACAAGGAGATAGTCAAACAGAATAGTTCACTGAAGGTTATGGGGTATCATTGAGGACATGGTCGTCCAAGACTGCATCATCGCAACTTAGACAAGCGATCCATTCGTAGTATCATCCGGTCATTTCGCCGTATCCGAACCCATTTTGTAATGCAGTAAAGCCCGACATGAAGATGAAACCGTATCTAGCCTTACTCCAGAAAGCCCTCAACTGCTTACGAAGCAGGAGCAGCACCGCGTCCCCGGCCGAAGCCACCACGGAACTCGGGCTTGAACTCGCCAGGGGCAGCACCCTCAGCCTTCTCACCAGCGTCACGACGGCGGTAGCCGTCACGGTCACCGCCACGGTCACCGCCACGTCCACCACGGCCGCCACCACGGCGCTCACGGTCGTCACCGCCGCCGAGCATACCCCGGGGAGGAGCAGAGCGCTGCTGCTTGATGTGGGTCTGGGGAACGATCTCGGCGGGGAGGTGCAGCCATTCACGGAGGTAGTCGAGACCCTCGGGGGTGAGGGTGTAGTAGTACCATTGCCACGAGAAGCGGGTCTTGAGGTAACCGCGCGAGGTCAAAGACTGGCCTGTTGACTGTTAGGGGCCGACGATGTCGCAGTGCAGTAGGGGGTACTGACAAGCCTTGACGACGTAAAGGTTCTTGGTGTCGATCTCGCCGTGCTTGGGAAGGTTGAAGTCCTTCTTAGCAACCAGAACTCCCTCTGTGGTGACCGTGTGTCAGCCTATCCTTATATGCAGCAAAGCCGCGAAAATGTATAATTGTGCCATAGCCATGGCTCGAGTGCGCGGGGATACTAACCTCTGAAGAGGTACCTGGAGAGAAGAATGGTTAGCAAATGTGTTCAATTGTGTGGAAGGGATTCAAGTGTAGCTCAGCCCATATCAAGTCGTATCATTTCGTGCGAAACTCAGAGCTCGAATGCGCCGTGGCATTGTTGGTTGTAGAGGTAGACTAACTCGTGGATCTTCTTGCGGTCGGCCTTGGGGATGAGCATCTTCACGGTTTGCGAGAAGTCTCGGGATGTCAGGAGTTGTGGTTGAAGGTCGATAAGGGCAGAAGTTCGCTGGTAGAGAGCAGGCGATTTCGAGTGATGGGTGCGAAGCTAGTCTAAGCGAGCGCTATGACCAGCTGTTGCGGTTCCGCCAAGGCCCGGTCCCCAATCTTCAAGACTCAGTCGCCTGCCTCCTCACCAAACCACTCTCACTCACCAACAAGCAACTCTCACCCTAACCGGAGTTAAAACCCCCAAATAGCATTTGCAAGCGATCGCGATATTCACCACGCACGCGCGACGTACACAACACCGAGTCGCAACCATGGACGCCGCCACCCAGTCCCCCATCACTGTCATCGTCAACAGCATTCGCGGGCAGAACATCGCCTTTGCGACGCAAAAGGATGCGCCTCTTACCTCCATCTACGATACACTCTACGAGCGCGCACCATGGATCCAGAACTCACCCTACATCCTGACGACCAACTCGCGCCGCTCCGTACGTCATGACGCTGCGCCCGTGTCGTCGCTCCTGTCCTCGCCTGCAGACACTTTTCTATCCCTACGCCTGACCGTACCGCTATGTGGTGGAAAGGGTGGTTTCGGATCTATCCTGCGCGCCCAGGGTGGTCGCATGTCCTCGCGCAAGAAGAAGCAGGGCGACGTGAATGGATCATCTCGAAATCTTGACGGGCGACGCCTGCGCACAGTCACTGAAGCCAAGGTTCTTGCCGAGTACCTCGCGATCAAGCCCGAGATGGAGCAGCGCGAAAAGGAGGAGCGACGGAAGAAGTGGGAGGACATCGTGGCCAGCACCGAGCGCAAGCAAGAAGAGCTACAAAACAGCAGAGGCACAGCACGTCTTGATGGGAAGTGGGTTGAGGACAAAGAGGAAGCAGAGAACAAGACGAGAGAGGCTATCGAGAAGATGCTGATGGCACAACGAGACAGCTCAGAGGATGAAGAGGACGAGGCTCAACCGACCGCTTCTTCGTCAAAACCTGTGCAACAACGGGCCATGTTTGGCTGGGACGACGAAGACGATGAGTTCATGAGCGATAGCGAGGAAGAGGACGAGGTCTCCGAGGAGGACGTCAAGCCAGTGATTGAAGGAAAGGGGAAAGGCAAGGCTGTCTAAGATCCGTCGCACAGCCAGAAATTCGCGTAGGCAATTTGATTTGAGCAGCATACAAAGGCGTTAAGGACAAGCTACACTATAGATACCCCACACCAATACACACATTATTAGCACATGGGGCGCACACATTTCGCCCCATCACTTCAGCAATTTTCTGGAACAAATTGCCAAAGCAACAAAGTGCCATTCATCAACCAAGGTCCATACCATCCGCCTTATCATCGCGTGTTCGCATGCTTCCATTAGCCGACGGATAACCTGCATATCAGAAAGCGGGATAGTCCCGCACTACTGTTATCGGACATCCGACCCGCCCCTTCCTTACGACTGGGCGCCTGTCATGTCATGTTATCCTTTGAGATGCCGACTTCCATGACCCGTGCCGCCATGACTTTCATCTCTTTCCCTCCTCACTTTTCCTCATATAATGGCTCTGCTGGCTAACAGATTCCCGACTGCACTCCGCATTGCAAGCAGACGCTACCCCGCACCGAGAGCTGTACCTGCTCCAAGAGCAGGCATAGCATGCAAGCATGTCAGATGCTTCTCTAATTCGCCACAATGGCAGATCAGAACGAAGGAGATGAATGATGATTCGATGAGAGATCTGAAAGTCAACCAGGAGAGGTTAATGAAGGATATCCACGACACTTGCCAATGGGGTATAGGCGAGCCATGGGGGGAGTAAGTGGTCCGAGTAATGGATGTCCATGTGGCTGACGATAGTAGAAAGCCAACGGAGACGGGTATGAAGCGATTGTCGCTGTCTGATGCAGACAAGACTGCACGTGACTGGTTTGCAGAAACAACAAAGGCACTCGGCTGTGAGGTTACCGTTGACGCCATGGGAAATCAATTCGCTGTGCGACCGGGACTACGGAACGACAAACCACCTACATTTGCAGGAAGTCACTTGGATACGCAGCCTACTGGTGGACGATATGATGGCATTCTGGGTGTTACTGCTGGCGTGGAGATGCTCAGAGTGCTCGCCGACAACTGGACGGAGACTGAGTACCCTGTCGGCGTGGTTAACTGGACTAACGAGGAGGGTGCGCGCTTCCCTATGTCAATGGTTTCCAGCGGAGTTTGGGCGGGCTCTATTCCTCTTGAAACGGCGCATAACCTTCGCGAAGTTCATCCTGGAACTGCAACCATGAAGTCTGAGCTCGAGCGCATTGGCTACCTGGGGAGTACACCAGCAAGCTACGAGGCCATGCCAATGGCGGCGCACTTCGAACTTCATATCGAACAGGGCCCACTTCTGGAGATGGCAAACAAGAAGATCGGAGTTGTCACTGGGGTGCAAGCTTACAAATGGATGACGATCAAAGTCAAGGGACGAGACACTCATACCGGAACTACCGATCTCAAGTCGCGGGCTGACGCGCTGCTGACAGCGAGCAAAATGATCCTTCATTCTCATCGTCTTGCAACCGCCAACGCCGCACTAGCATCCACGGGTATACTCAACCTAAAGCCTGGCTCAACGAACACGGTGCCAGGCGAGGTAACTTTCAGCCTCGACATCAGGGCACCGAAAGACGAGACAGTCGCGAAGATGAAGGAGCTAGTCCTCCGCGACTTCCCTAAGATCGCCGCAGGCGAAGATGTTGAAGGCTCAAACCACGGTTGCACAAGCGGTCTTCCACTCAGTGTTGAGATAGTCGAGGATTTCGACAGCCCAGCAACTAAGTTCCACGCAGACTGCATCACGTCTGTCAGCCAATCCGCGCGCAGCATTCTCGGCCCTAACCAGTCTATGGAGATGACTTCTGGTGCTGGGCATGATAGCGTCTATGCGAGTAAGCGCTGCCCGACCAGCATGATCTTCGTGCCGTGCAGAGAAGGTGTGAGCCACAACCCAAGGGAGTTCTGCAAGGAAGAGGACTGTGCACTTGGTGCCCAAGTTTTGCTACAGAGCGTGGTGAGGTTCGATAGAATGAGGGATGAGAGAAGGGTTTCATGGAAGCAAGAGCCATATACTCTATAGGGAGAGCACGCTGGGCGACAGCTTAGCATGACCCATGTAGTCTTTGGTAATTCAAGAGCTCATTCATTGTGGCACTGGTAATCAAACAGTTTCATGCCACCAATTCTCACGCTTGGCGAAACGATGTGAAAGTTGACATTGACAGCGACCGAGCGGGCGAACTAGAGGAAGCTGGAGTGCAGTAGCGCCGCATGTGACTTAGCGCCACTGCCAGATGGGCAACGCCCGAATGTCCGCCCCGTTGCCTCCTCCACATGCCCAGCTTTCTCGACATATGCTCTTTTTGAGAGCTGAGAGCCAATAACGATACCATTCTAGGGGCTTGTGCGATACTCGAATCGCAAAAGCTGCTTTCCGAATGCACCGCGCCAGGGAAGTGCGTTTCACGGCGCGTTGCAGCTGCAATTCAGCCATGCTCATCCCTGAGGCAGACGTTCAGCCCGCCAAGCTCAACACACCCAGCATGTGCCTTTCAAATGGCCTTCGCGCTTCATTAGTTATACCACGCTGCAACCGGATCTTGGATTCAGCCTTGGGGAACTTGGCATTTAGGACCGGATCGCACGAACAGGTTGTCCTTCTCGCGAACAACTTGGGCATTACAGATCAGCGTACAACACCACTTGATTATCACTAATTCATACACAGTCCTCCGGAAGAAAACTGTTGCGATAGGTCCGTTCGGACTGCGGCTGACATTGCTGCCTGCAGGTGCTTCAACAGGCTCGCATGAATCACCCCACGCTTAACCCAAGGTCCTACAAGCCGTCGGCATCCATGATACCCAAAGATACGAGATATCGTTATTGGTGGCGCTCGGCCAGACCGATATGTTACACATGCATACTTGCGCAGGAAGGCTGATACTTTGCTCTCTCAGCTCGTGGAACAAGGGTAGCCGAGGGTAGAAGCAGGTACAGCGCATGTGCACAAACCGCATTCCTCGCTGGCACTCACAACACCACACGAACTTGTCCTATACCGCTTCACCGTAGATGACGATGCGACCAAGTCTCCGCTTCTATGTTTTGAGTATCGCCGCGCTGGTCGCTGGAAAAGACATCCCCAATCCACAGGTACGGGCGACAGGAGTACAGGTAGCGATACCACATAGTCTTATCACGCCGGCTCCTGTTTTACATGGCGATATATTCAAAAGATCCGTTGCGACATGCGGCTTCATTCGTGGCAACTCAGGTGCATTGATCTTTACCCTGGGGATGCGGCCAACATCTAACCTGCAACAGAATTACCCATCACATGTGCGGAAAACTATAACTGCATCACTACACAACAACTTGAGCCCGGCTTCGCATGCTGCAACAACGTCGAGTGTCTCGATAGTTGGGCTACATGCCGACCGTACGGTCAGACTGATTGTTTCGGCTACTCCCTCCCAGCCGACACCTGCTCGTCCATATATGGCTCAATTCTTCAATGGTATGCTCTCCAGAGTTTTCGTAATAAAATGAATGCTCATCTCAGTCTACAGTTCGCAGCAAGCACAACAGTGCTTCCGCTACGCTCGCAGTTCTGCCCTTGACGACACGAATACATTCTACTCGTGGGCATGCGGAACAGCTTCAGACGACATTCTCGTGCTTGGGACATCAACAGTTGAAGGAGAAGTTCTGACCGCGGGATCTGGCACCACGGGTATTGATGATTTACTGCGATCGATCACTAGTGGACTCCAGCCCACCGCCGGCAGCAAAACCCCAGCGGCCGGTGGTAGTGGAGGTAGTGGTGGCAGCAGCAGTAACCCGATCAGTACCACTGCAATTGCTCTCATAACGGTGGCTGGTATTGCTGTACTTGTCATCGCTCTGCTACTTGGATATTTCTGCTGGTACCGGCCGCGCCACCAGAGAAACACCGACGTTGTTCAACATAACCAGCCCTCTCAGTTACCATACGAGCCGACTGTTACTCAAGGACCTCGTACCGAAATTATACCATCATATGGCGGATCTCGGGATGAGATCATGGCTGAATGGAGCGGCCTGACGCCTCCCGGAGCACATCCGAATGTGCCGCCGTCTGAGGCTCCTAGTGATAGTGACTACTCTGGGCCCACTGCGAGTGAGATGCCACGGCCGATGTCGACAGTGCATGAATCGGGCAGCAACTTTGGCAACAGATTCTATGACCATTAGCTTGTAGTGGCTACACGAATACTCTATTGGCGACTTCGATGCTCCTCAGACTGAGCATGAAGGACGTAGTTAGCGAGACATCATCAATGGACTTGTCGCGAGTTGCTTTGTATATTAACCTAGTATCTAAATTCTACTTTGAGAAAACTGTCAACTAGTTCCAACGAACACAAGCAGCAAGCGACATCTGCCCTCATCTCACATCGAAGCTTCCCATGCCTTCCTGGTCGCATCTAGTTTCCGCACTTTATCGCTCTTGAACACTAACTTCCACTTGCTATCGTCGAACAACTGCAGGAGATCACATTCATCACCACCATTTCCGCCGCGCGATAGCCCGACCTCATTCACGAAGTTCCATTCGCGGCCACACCTAGCATCACACTTGCATGGCACCCACTTCGAGAACCGTTTCAGCATCTCGCGTCGATTAGGGTCTATGTTTGTCATCTTGGTGAGATCAAGACTAGATTCGACGTGGAGCATGTACAAAATCGCCATCACGAACGGCTTCCGATGTATACTGTTGCGCACATCGCGCTTGTCTCGGAGAAGGCGCGCCCAGGTTTCGAAGACGTGGTTAGATGATGGCTTTGCATCGGGGCCGAACTGCTCAAAGAAAGCGCTGACTGGAAAGTTGTTAGTGTTTCTAAGGGCTTGACTTTGGACTTGTGATACGTACAAGTGACTTTTCTGTCTTGAGGGTTGCATCTGTCGTATATCGTTTCGTACACGTAGTATGAGTCCAGCGTTAGATGTTGCCAGTATGATGGCGCATACTCTTTGATGTACTTGGGTCCTTTGTGCAGTGAATAGAAAAGTTTCGTCACAGCGGGCTTGATGTGATTTGCAGATAGAGTCGGTGAGATTATTGGTTCTATTTCAGGATAGTAGTCAGCATTGATCTACATGCTGCGAGAAATAGCCAACATGAGAGACCATCTAAGTAAAGTCCATCTCTTCAGCACTAGCGAGAGTCAACGCACTTTTCTCGGTTCCTGCCACGTTCACCCAGCGCTCCACCATCTCCAAAGTCTGCGCGTCGTTGCCGTACGTATCAGTCCGCGATGCGATAATGCCCTTTTTGCTCGCTTCGTCGATCGCCACTTCAGAGAGGTCGGGAGGATTGAACCGAAAGTATCCGCCCCTGCTTGCCAATTTCTTATGCGTGAGATGGAATTTGTTCGCTGTGTTCTGAGTCTCTGTTGCGATCGAAGCAATGCTCTTTGCAACCTCGGTGACTTTCTCGCCGAATCCGTGTAATGCTGGTTTGCCGGTACCAATCGATACTAGCACTCTGATCTGCTTGTCGAACTCTTCTTCGGATTTATCGAACAGCGACATCGCTTCGAGGTACAGTTCGTCGATGGGATTGTTGGAGCCGATACCTGCGTCAAGGAATCGTCTAGGTTCACCGGAATGTGTTATCTCCATTGGCGCAAAGAATGATGTTGCAGCGGATGTAGCACGAGCTACCTCCCAGATTTTGACTTCGTTGTAGAAGTTGTAATGCTCGCCTGCTTTCTCATAATCAGTGAAGCGTATCGGGACACGGCTTTCTTCTGTCATGGCAATCACAACACTTGCTAAGTCAGCGTATGGTCCCGAGACGAAGAACTTTGGGACATTACGTTTTACAAGCTGAAGTTTTCGACCCTCTGAACCTATCATCCGATGTCCACCCAGCGTTGGACATCACCTGCTTGATCGCTTTCTCCATGTGCTTCGTTTTGTACCGAGGCTGCACTTTACCATTTCGAATTTTGAAAGGCAGTTTTCTGTCTTTCGGATCGAAGACAACGTCCATCAGTCCGGTGTACGCCTCAATGCACTGATCGACAGACATCTCCAATCGACCGAGCATGATAGCAATCAAACCTCCTGTGCTTGTTCCGCAGATCATGTCAAAATAGACACATGGCTTTGGGCTGCCAACCAAGGATAGTATCTTCCTTAGCATATACAGTGATGCCAGACCACGTACGCCTCCTCCATCGAGACTGAGAAGTCGGAGATCTCCAGACATTGTCGCTATGTAGCTCGGTAGCATTCGTAAATCCTAGATGCAAAGCGCATACATCTGAAGGAAGGAAGAAACACGTGGAAAGACGAATGCAGAGCTCAACAGCCAGCGCGTAAAGACCTTAGACGCACGTGACATATCGCGTAACTCAGCTTTCGTCCCGAAATGGTTTTTCTTGGTGTGAGTCAATTCGCAGCTAGATCCGCAAAGCCGCTGTTCAGCTCGAGACCGGTCGCTGAACACTGCGTTGGGCCTGTACCCCCACGATGCGACGGCTTGCAATGCTAGGCTACGATTCGTTCGTACAATCTTACATCTTCGCGTGAATGAACAACTCTGAATGGCTAGCCATGCTGTCGGGCTACACAAGGCTAAGCGGATGATGCAGAAGACCAAATGCGAGGGGCAATATGTGGCTTTTCTTGGCAGCTGAACAATTAGAAATCGAATGACCTGAACACAATAATCTTTTGAGGCGCATTTCTCAGGGCATTGATTGCGAGTGGTTGAAAGCGCAAAAGGAAAACGAGGCAATGTCACACGGCGTTCTTTGGATGCGCAGTGGTTGACCCCTCAGGAAGCTTGGCCGACAGTCTTGTCCGTACCTTGTCACCCAACTCTTCAACCGACTCCACCAAGTCAATGTTGTACTTTTCACATACCAACTGTACGTTGCCTCTCTTCCAGAAACCCTCTGGACAGCAAACAATCGCCTTGCCTGTTCCGGCATACAGTCCTAGTTCCAGCAGCGTGATGGGCTGTAATGCCTTAGCCTCGCCTGCGAAATAGAAAACGATAACATCGGCTGTGCGCGCGTAGTCCATTTCCCATTCAACCTGCTCTTTGAAAGGCGGGAAAGATATGTCTTCGATCCAGCTGCTGTCCCAGTCATCTCGGCGTGGGTTCAGGATAGCAATGGGTAGATCGGAGAGCAAGGCTGTGAGGTGTGCCTGCCAGTCCTTGTTGGGATCGGACTGAATAGCTCCATAGAGAATCACAGATGGCCTATCGACTAACGTTCGGATGGGGGGTTTGTGAACGATGGCTTTGGTTGTGGAAGAAGACATGTCTGATAGAAGTTGTGATGGTGCGGAGGCTGGCGCGTGCTGGCGCTCCACAATAACCGCGACTTGCTATGACATAGTGATTATGTAATCTGTTGTCCTGAAAATCAGGCGACCCTCCAACGCCTAGTTGGTACCAGCCTTGCATCCGACATCCATCGTAAACCCAGCCATTGATTAAGTACATCGGATATCCATAAGAGCGTCGCAATGTCGTAAGAAAGCAGTCATATCGAGAAACGCACTTCTAGTGTCAAGCGTGGGGCGAAGCTCACAGGGCCCGGGGTGCCAGGTGCCCGTCTGGCCAGACCTGACGTGTGTACGGATTCGCAGGGTCGCCTCCGTTACCCCCTTCATATGTGACCTGGACGGTCCGCTCGTACAGGATAGCTTCCTCGCTATCGTTGTCTCCTTTATAAGAGACGTGCCCGGTCGGCGCCTTGGCCTCTCGCCCACCCGAGGCTTTAGGAGCCACGCTAGCAAGAGGAATCTCATCGTCGCCGTCTCCTTGCGCGCCGTCTACAGTGCGCATCAACGTATCGTACTTGCGCTTGGCGTTTCCATCACTTCCCCAGGTGCGCAACCCGCGATTGCGACCTGAGGAATCTTTGTTTTCAGATCCGCGACTCTCGCCGACTAATCGCGGGGCCGCGTGTTTTAAGAAACGTCGCAGGGTCGGCAAGCAGCAGCATATGACGAACAAGTTCGATTCGACGACGCTGTATTGTGGTTAGTTTCCTGAAACCACATCAGATCAACGGAGGCCTTACATCCACAAGCACCCCACGGCTATGATCCAGGTTTGGTCCATGTCTGTCAAAGCTGGGATCAACACAATAAGGCGAATTATTGAAGTGACCATTGTGCTATATGGAGTCAGCATTGGTTCGTAGCGCGACTTTCCTTCTCGGTGGACACTCACATTGATCCAACACAGAACATGATTGTCAGTCCAATCTTCTGTTTCATCGCCATTTGCAATCCCCAGACGGTCGGAATGGGGATGGCCATCAGCATCACATCCGTCACGATACCGATCACAGCCGTAGCAATATAGATTGCCCCTCTGTTGACGCATGTTGCCGTAGCGAGCAGTAGAGGATCCCAGCTGGCTGCAATTGGCTTGCAAGCGAATATCAAACTGAAGAATATCGCTGTATACGAACCAGCGCAGACGAAAAGGGTGATCCAAACAGCCCATTGGAAGGCGACGGACGGGGAGAGACGACTGTAAAAGATGCAGAGTGCGACCTTCGTCAGGGCTGTGCAAGGAGCATACACGACTGGTGCTGCTAGAATGAGCTGTCAAGTCGTCGAATCAGCACATACGCAACAAAAGTAGGTGAGGGAAAGAGTTGTCAGCTTACTCGCGAATAAAAGCCGTATTTCTCGATCGAGATTTCCCAGGCGTGTACACCGATACTACCGGTCGAGAATCCAGTTATCAAGAGACCTTGAGTGCCCACTGAACAAGCCCAACCAAGGAGGAGTAATGCTGGACCTCTGTCAGAAGAGTTCCTCTGCCACTGTTATTGGATATCATACCATCGTCAATCTGGAACTGCTTCATAAGCCGAATCTTGGTGTAGAGCCGCTGCCCAAGAAACGCAAGTGCCAAGATGTTCTCGACGATGAAGACCACATACGTCTCCGTCACCAGCCTCCGCTGTGGGTTCGCGAAGTCGACCTCGTAGCCATCGGGTGGAGGGATGATGGTTGTGACGCCGTTAACTGTCGCCATGACGTGGCAACCGTTGGACAAAGAACGGATAGTTGATTAATGAACAACGGTCTCGGGAGCGGCAACTAAAGAATACCCCAACGAGGGAGAGCATGTACGCCTAGGACTCTTGAAACCTTCTTCTCCAACTAGCAGGCGGAGGTGCTTCACACATAAGGTTGTGGAGGCTAGACGGCCAAGTTTGCGCTAAATTTCCAGTCCAGGGGCGGAACACATGGGGAGTGGATGTGAACGACATTCATGTCGATCGCATCGAAGTACTCGCCTGGACGTGAAGGCCCGTCTCGGTAAACTTGACCCCTTCGCCAGACCGTTGACCTCGATATGGACATGGAGGCACAATAACTACCGAGAAGGGGTCCGGGGTCTTGCTCAGATAGATATGACACCTTCATGTGATCGGGACGACCATGGCCAATGCACATTTGGCTGCTGGTTTACTGATTTCAGACCACTTCAAACTGTATATCAGGCCTCCATACTCCAGTCCACAAGACGATTCAGTGCTCATCTGGTTCATGCCCCAGTCTCCACTGAACAGATCGGATCATACGATAACCGATATGCTATGAGAGTCATGGTGAACACCTCTCAGATCCGCATTTCTGAAGCATGATAATTGGCCGCAATGCGAGCGAAGAGTCGATGCTGACGCGTGCGAAAAGGTTGAGATCTGATCCTACAGATCGAAAACGTCGAAGCCCCGACGGATAAGGCCGATACTAGCTATTCCCGTAGCTTGTGGGTCTTGTGTTCGGACCGCCCGCGGTATTGGTGCAGAGTGTGATAGGTTCCATTTTACCGTCCCGTGTTCAAGGATAATATTTGCCTATCATATCGATGAAAATATCTGGAGCCCTCGCCTCTTTTCTCAGGGACCAGAGGAGCACACCCCTCCTTAAGGCTAATGCGCACACCACGTGTTAGAACGGCAGCTGGATATGTACCCTTCTGCTATACATGTTAAGATCCGCATAAGAGCCGCCTACCTAGGCAGGAGGAGGACATTTCAGGTTTAAATGCCAAGTTGGAGCGATATCTCTTTCGGGTGCTGTTAGCCGCTGCTGGCATGGTAACTCTGCCTGCAGCGATGGCGGCAATAAAACCCCAACCGACCCGGCATATCGGTCCAACAACATCTTTTTCGAGTGTGCTAAGTTTTAAAGTTGAGACAGCATGAAGCTCCTTGCACCGGCTATTGTTGCATCTCTGGGATTGCACGCCGAAGCTGCCCAGTTCGGTGCCCACAAGAACGAGGTTCTTGGCAGTAAGAATGACAGTTGCGTGCGTGACGGGTACTCCCTAGTCAAACTTTGACCATTGCTGACCGGATTTAGTGTTCATCGCTGGAGGTTGCCGGACTGAAAAACATCTTTTACGAGAATGATGAACAGTACAAAAACCGAACAGCATCTTACTGGTCGGTGAGTGCTCAGTTGCAGCCTAACTGCATTGTCCAACCAGTATCTACCGAAGAGGTTTCGACTGCTGTCAAGACCCTGGGTGCGCAAAGCAACTGCAAGTTTGCGGTGCGGAGTGGTGGTCATTCGACCTGGGCCGGGTCCAACAACATTAATGATGGCGTGACACTCGACCTCGGTCTTATGAACACAACTATCTATGATGAGGCAGCAAACCTCGCACGATTCCAGCCTGGCACCCGATGGGGTGGTGTTTACGGCGCACTTGAACCTTATGGGGTTACTGTCGCGGGTGGACGAGCAAGCAGTGTTGGTGTTGCCGGTTTCTTGACCGGAGGAGGAAACTCTTTCTACACTGCGCGAAGGGGTTTTGCTTGTGATCAGGTACAGAACTTCGAGGTTGTCCTTGCGGATGGGTCAGTACTCCGTTGCATCATCGCACAATACATGGGTTGTCGCTAATACCAAGCAGCGAGGTTGTCAACGCGAACGCTACGTCCAACAGCGACCTCTTCACAGCCCTCAAGGGTGGCTCTTTCAACTTCGGTATCGTCACCCGCTATGACGTGCAAACATTCGCTGCCGGAGACCTTTGGGGTGGTGTCAGGGTTCACGACAAGAACCACACACAACAACACGTCGAAGCTTACACAGCGTGGGTCGACAATGTCGAGAATTACCCTGACGGCTCCAGCATCGTCTTCTGGAGCTACCTACCTGCCATGAAGGATATCGTCATCATTGCCGCATACGAGGATGTTGCCGGAAACGTAGCTCCCGCAGGTTTCGACAAGTTCATGGCTATCCCTGCTCTATCCGATACTACAAGGAAGGCAAGCCACAAGAACCTTACTGACGAGCTTGAGCAACCTACAGGATACCGGTATGTCATCCTGAACGCAAAAAAATGATCAAACTGACAGATCTAGTGACATCTGGTTCACCATGACTTTCAAGAACGATGCCACCGTATTCAAGTACATTGTCGACGCCCACACCAAGTTCGTCGAAGCATGGAAGGCGATCAGTACCGACGGTGACTTCATCACCCAGTGCATGTTCCAAGCCATCCCGACCACCTTTGCCGAGCACAGCAAGGAACGCGGTGGTAACGTCATGGGTCTTGATCTCGTAAAGGACAACGCAGTCATGCTTCTTTTCGACATTGCTGTCAAAGGAGAAGAGACCGAAGTCATCGCGAGAGAGGCGCTCAGGGCCGTCACCGAAGAGATGCAAAGATTTGCTGCCAGCAAAGACGCTCTGGTAGACTGGCAGTACCTGAACTACGCCGACGCTTACCAGGACCCACTTGGTAGCTACGGCTCCGCAAACGTCGATAAGATCCGCGCTGCGGCTAAGAAGTACGACCCCAAGGGTATGTTCCAGACTCAGGCGCCTGGTGGATTTAAGATTTCAAAGGTCAAGAACTCGACTTTCACCAAGCAGGAATTGTAAGCCGCTGATGGCAGCGAGAAATGTGAGGAAGAGGAGAAAGCGTTTCCGCATACTGTTAGCAAACCACGACTTGAAGGATCTTCTGTTTTATCTATTCTGCCTCAAAGATCACCATACCCATTACCTTCATAGCTAGGTGCATCCAAAAGCTCAATAGCCCTGGCTCTTAGCTCTCTATTCTGCTGTTTCCCCTCAACCTCGTCCCTCAACTTCGCCGCCCTCTCAAAGCACTCTTCCGCCTTTTCCGTATTCCGCGCGATACGAATATACCTCGCAATCAACGGAACGCACCACTCGACAAGCTGCTTTGCCGTAGTTCTTTTCTCCACGTCTCGTTCCCACATACTTTTATACCAGGTGTTGAGTGTTCTAGTATATGGCCAATGCTTCCAAGCGCTGTACGCGTCCGCGCCGTTGGCGCAGATGGACATGCGGACGTCGTGGTGATTTATCAGTTCCTCCTGTGTAGCGTCGAGGGGGCGGTAAACGGTGGGTATGAGAATACGCCATTTTAGTTGTTTCCAAGCGCCGTCGTCAATCAGGATAGGCGCGGGTTTGTTTGCCTTAATCCGACTCTCGACGAAAGCCTCCCGCGATTGGACAGGATATATTCTCAAAGCGAGCGTTTGTAAGGTCGCACCCAGAGCCCAGATATCAACGGACGGCCGCTGCTTCTCTTGTTCGGCTAATGGTGGTGCCCATTCGGGTGTGCCAAGGAAATCTTTTTTGGGCTTCTCACCTTCGGGTAGAGGGTATCGTGTCATGCGAGCGAAGTCGGTCAATCTGAATACCGGCTCATCAGGGATCCCATCTTTTGGATTCCAGCCTTTGGGAAATTCGACCAAGATGTTGTCTGGTTTGACGTCGTTGTGTATGTAGCCAAACTCGTCGTTCATGTTGTGCAAGTAATCGAGAGCAAGGGCCATGTCGCGAAGACACTTCCAGATTGTGGCTTCGGGTGTTCGTATAATAAGTTTTGAATGCCGGAGTTGCTGCTCTTTATAGTTGGCCATGTATGCAAGAAGATCTCCTAGCTCGCAGAATGGAAGGAAGATTGCTGGGGCCGCGGGATGATGGTTATGCGACCATGCTAACATTCCGGCGATGTGCTCATGCTGACCGAGGATGGTAAGATTTGCGATTTCGTCTTTGATGCGTTTAGCTGCTTGAGACGCATGGTAAGGGGTGTTGTACGCAATAGGAGTTTTTACTGCAATGAACGCTTTCGAATATTTGTGTTGGTATGCGTAGACTGTGCCATCCCTGAAGAGGTAGAGGTACGAAGTCAGTATATGTCTCACATGCACTTCGTACAGTCAAGACTTACCCCCCTTCTCCTAACCAGCGTGTTTGGTTGAATAGCCTTCTGAACTTTGCGTAGTCTTCCAAATCACCCGTATTAAAGGATGAATTCATGCTCGCCTTTCTTCGCTCCCCGCTAAGATCCAGGAAGATTCGGCTGATGTGCTTGAGTGAATCCATTTGACAAGGGTGGGGTATATAAGATTAAAGTGACAGCACTGTGTAAAGCTACGGCTTGAAAACACAGATGTGGCTATTATATACTCACAAGGTGCCTCGTAGGAAGGCGCCCTAGCATCCTGAACTTTGGTTGGCGTTGACGGGTAGTGCGATGACACACAGCGAAACAAGCCACTCACAGCTTGCGCAATAAAAGGAGTACCATGAAAAGGGATCGCGGCGAACAAGCTGAATTACAGGCATACTGTTGATGAATTTCGCAAGGATTGTAACGACGGTAGTGACAACATTAGAATCGTCAGACTCCTCACATCTCTCGACCAATCTTGACAGCGATCTTGCCCACAGCACTCTGCTTCGCCATCATCTCAAATGCCTCAACAGTCTGGTCGAAAGCATATTCGTGCGCCACCACTGGCTTGATGCCGTGTGCTTCAACAAACTGCGCTAGTTCGACAACTGCGTCACGCGGGAAAGCGCAACATCCTTTTACTGTGTTTTCGTTGTCAACATACTTGGCATTTGATCCAGGAGAGATGGTCAGAGGCTTACCAGTCTTCGCAGTGAACAAGATGCTTGGAACAAAAGCCGCGTCGATAGGCGCATTCGGTGTCAAGACGCCGGGCATGCTGATCAAACCGCCAACGCGGGTGCTGTTGATAGACTTCATCAACGTGCCTGCACCACCTGTCTCGATAACGTGATCGACGCCCTTGCCGCCAGTGATTCGAGAGACTTCTTCGTCCCAATCCGGTGTGGTGACATAGTTGATGAGGTGCGTTGCGCCGAGACTTTTCGCGATTTCGAGCTTGCTGTCCGAAGAGGAAGTAGCGATGACGGTTGCGCCGAGAGCCGAAGCAATCTACGTCCTGTCAGTATACATCCACTTGCAACACACATGACGACTTACCTGGATCGCAAAACAGCTGACGCCACCCGTCCCCAAGGTAAGCACCCACTTCCCTTCCAATCTCCTATCAGTCCAGCCCCCGATCCAATCTCCAACACTCCCATCCAGCCTTCCATCAAGCTGCCCACGAATCGCAGACCAAGCCGTCGCCCCCGCCGTCGTCAGAGACGCCGCCTCAACTGCCGTCAAGTTCTTTGGCTGCTCCACAATCCACTCATCGGGCAGCACAAGATACTCCTGCAACGTGCCATCTTGGCTCGTGCCGCCTAGGATCGTGGCAAAGTCCAGGTTGCGGAAGTCTCCTGATAGCCATCCGTTTTGGTTGAACATGACTGCGAGTCCTTTCTTGCTGGCCCAGGCAGAGTCTGCGCCGGTCGAGTGGATGATTCCGGCTCCGTCGGAGCCGGGCACGAGGTCGGGTTTATGGTCTCCTGGGTATTGGGGGGAGCGGGTGGAGATGAGGACGTCGCGGTAGTTCAGGGAGGCTGCGGTCATCCTGAGGAGGACTTGTTTGGGCCCTGGGGTTGGGATGGCCTTTTCCTGCTTCGTTAGGTCAGACAGCTTGGTGGCTGTTGCCGGAACGGTCCATGCTGCGTAGGTGGTTGGGGTAGACATTGTAGAAGTACTTTTGTATCGGTGGTAACTTCGTGAAGATGATGAGGCTCTTATGTTCATCGTGAGTTGTAGTGGCATACTTATACCATATCCTGATACTTCCACCAATACCGAGATGCAGTCAGCATGCAGCGACACCGATGATGCTTAGCGAGCATTCACCTAAGGCGTCCATTTCTGGCCTATTCTGCGACAACTTCCAACTCGGGGTTTTATAAATGCGTCTCAGAAGTTGAGGCTCATGGCTGGTACGCTGCGACGTGAACTTGTTGATTGGGTGCAATACGCCGACATTGGTAAGCAAGGCGAGCAGCGCGATTTCGCAACACATACCACCGGCTACACAAGGATATCCTCGAACGCGAGAAAATGCAATGATCAGAGATTTGGTAAGCAAGGCAAGAAGCTGCATCAATCAGTGTTTATGACACACAATCGTCATTCCGAAACTTCTCTTACTTGCATCTACGCACCATCCTTCTTCCTCTGCCCAACGAAAAACCCCAATCCAAAATCATCCGTCTTAAACGTGATCTTGCTCCCCTTGGGAAAGAAAAAGACATCCCCCTTCTCGGCCTTCACTTCCTTGCCCGTCTCATCGCTGATGTAGAAGTGGCCGTCTACGATGATCTTGATCTCATCGTACGTATACGTGTACACGAGTGGTGTTCCCTTCTCTAGACGATAGAAACCGCCGCTGATAGGCTTATCTGGGTCTGTGGACTCGCTGACAGGGACGAGTGTTAGTTCGGGGTAGTGGGTTGATGGGACGCGACAAGAGGAGGCTAGACGTACGACGATACAACGTCACCGAGGTAGGCGTTCTCGTTGGCGATTAGAGGAGGTTTGAAGGTTGTTTGCGCTTTTTCGAAGTATTGCATTGCTGGCATTGTGGTGGTTGGTATGGTGTTGGTTGTCGGGGTTAACTGGGGGTGTTATAGAGGCTGCTGAAAGTAGAAGGCGCAAGAGCACGACCGGCCTTATGTACTACAACCTTATCTACCATCGCCCAATCTTCAGCAATTACGGCATCGGCATCATCAGCTTCTCAAGATACACAGTTGACGGGAGTTCCCCTGCCACCGTCATCCAGTCAGCCGCCATGTAGGCGTAGAGCAGTGCATGTCTGGGACTTTGATACTGCATATGGCGCTTGGCGTGCGTCAATTACATGGCCGATTTGGCGGGAGCTTTGCTAAGCTTTCCGATCTTATCCACTGCCATCTATTAGTGTGCGCTGCAGGTGTTGAGCGAGACGGCCCCGAAACGTTGGAGGTAGATGTGGATAGTGGGGTGGCATAAGGTGGGGCAATGAGGTGTAATCTGCGATTGGCTATGAGCTTATCGTCAGGAAAGGATTACTCCATCTGGATGTCGTGCATATGTGGGTTAGTGTAGTAACGTGGGCTCCGACTATGACTCGAGGAGACTTTCGCAAGTCGGAAATGCTGACATAGACGGTCGCGCGGCGTAGTAATCCTTGGAACTGCGTCTTGAATTCTGATAATACATTCTGGGTATATTCAAATTAATGGATGCGGTAGTGATATCATGCAGGTCGTTCTTCTTCATGGTCTTCGTCCTCTTTCCACTTCTTGCGCCACCACTTCATCTTGAACCAGTCGCCCAAGTTATCTTGGCTTTTGCTCCCTTGGCCGTACCCCCAGGTCTGTCGTCTCCGAGACGTTTCGTCCATGTCTGTATCAGAGATATCGCCATCTTCTGGATCAGGATGATCAAGAAGTGATGTAGAGCTGTCCACGGGCTTCTTTCCTTGCGACACGCTCCTGCCTCGGCTACCGAATCCTTCGAACCAGGACCGTCGACGCATCTGATTGAGCCACGCCGACTGCGCAGCATTCCGTCGTGGAGGCAAAGTCCCAGATCTTGGACGTCGTTCTAAGTCCACAGATCGCCGAGCAGGAGAAGGCAGAGTCTCTCGGTCGTTGAGCTCATCCCATATCTCATTTGTCTCCTCCGAGATAGTCATCCGCCGTCTCCTCGGCAATCTACGAGATTGTATAGGACTTTTCAAGTCACCGGCGTCCACCGATGCTCGCTTCTTCGGAATGGCGAGTGTCACCGCGGGACCTGTGGGAGCGCGGGCCAGCAGAGGTGTCCTTTCGTCGACCGCTTTCCGTTTGGCTTGCTCCGAGGTAAAGCCATGAACGCCAGGGGCTTCTTCGTCGATGTCCAGAGGTGAGTCGGGTTCGTCGTGGCTATGGCCATGCGCAAGGCCGATACCGGGTTCCAGCACGTTGTGAGGCATCGGAACCCTGCCTGTGTGCTTGCTTGCTACCGGTGACATGGGCTCTTCTTCGTTGTCTTCAAGTCGCCAGCTCAAGCAGACAACTCCCGCGAGCAGAATAACAGTTCCAAGCGCGATCAACCCAGCGTGTAGACTCGACAGGCGATCGTTTTGGTCGAAGTAGATGAGGCCGTCTATAATCGCGATGATGTTGTACACGCAGAAGACCAAGGGGTAGAGCACGCTCGTGCTAACCAACTTCAGTCCGCGATGCATGTAGTAGAGTTGGGTCAGGGCGAAGACGACCAGTCCGACTAGGATCATCCACGACTGCCAGCGGTCAAACTGATTATGGCGGTCGATGAGCGTACGGACGAGGAGTTCGACGGCGCTCTTTGCGATTAGGAGCGAATGCGCGGAGAGGATGCCACTGACGCAACCGAAGAGGATACCGCGTACGAGGCGTTGTCGAGGAGTGGTCCGCGGATGCATGCGGTGTAATAACCAAGTGGCAATAACCAGCATGACAACCACTATGCCCGTCATGACCATCCATACAATGAAGGTGTTTCGTCCCAATAGCGCCAACAGTTGATCCAGGTTATGCGACGGTTCCGCAATGGCACCGAACAAGGCGATGAGCAATGCGCCTATCGCAACGAGCATTGTGCCGACGAAGGAGTATCGCGTAAAGGGTTCGCTGAGGATGATGGAGGCGCATATCGAGTTGAAGACGAGGCCGGATGCCTGGAGGGTAGAGAGGACGGGAAGGGGGAGGGTGGTGATTTGGATGGTACTGCCGACGATGTTTGCCACGACGAACATGAGCATGCCCAGCTATATGTATGTTAGTGAATCGTCTCCGAATGCGCGAGGGGTCTTCGTGCCTGCCATCTCCGCCGCTTGTATGGGGGTCGCCTCTCATCGTCGTCGTCCTTCTCTTCCTCCAAGAGATGGGACTTCCGCTGCAGCGTCAGGCCAACGCTCTGTATGCTGGTAGAGGCAAGGCCGACCATTACTCCAAGCTGCATGTCCGTCCGTTAGCGCTCTATTCCCGTGGTGGTATGGCGCCTTGGGTACTCACAGCAACGCTCGCGCCCGGCGAGAGTTCCACCATGGTTCGTGTCGGCTGTCGTCGCTGCACTGCGCGTGTCGCTACCTAGTCGTCGGGCGCATGCTGTGCGTATGGGGATATGAAGGCGGGGATGTGTGGTCTTGGTAGTAGACAGCGCAGACGTGGAAGTCGCGAAACGTCACGCTGAGTCGGTGAAGTGCACGAGACGGTTGGGGAAGACTAGCCGACGCCGTGCAGGTTGCAGGGATCAGCCGACTGATGATGTAGTTGGATTCAGGAGGAGAGCCCTGGAGAGCTCAGGAGCAGCAACGAGGCGACGCGACGAGGTTGAACACGAGATATATCTATTATACTCATAGTGTGACACGCTTAATATTACCATCGCGTACCTGCGACGTCGTGCCATGGATTCTCTGCAGACGTGCCTGGGTAACCGCGGGCAGCGTCTGGGTGTCTGGGGGCCCAAGCTTGAACTTCAACCTCCAAGCTCCGTCACTGCTATACCTCGACGCCAGCACCCATAACCCTCCCCCGTAGCCCAGAGGACCCCACACAATACCGCCATCATGTCGCAAGTCCACGCCCTCTCCGACGACCAGGTACAACTCCCCACCCGCTCCAGCCCGCGGCAAGCTCCCCGCCCACTACGTCAACACGATAGCTAACACGCACCACCATGGCAGGTCGCCGGCGAGCTCAAGAAGATGACGGCCTTTATCCGCCAGGAAGCCATGGAGAAGGCCAACGAAATCCGCCTCAAGGCCGACGAGGAGTTTGCCATCGAGAAGTCCAAGCTCGTGCGCCAGGAACAGGCCTCGATCGACTCATCCTACGAGAAGAAGTTCAAGCAGGCCAGCATGTCGCAGCAAATCACCCGCTCCACCGTCTCCAACAAGAGCCGATTACGCATCCTCTCCGCCCGCCAGGAGCTGCTCAACCGCCTGTTTGAGAACGCCGAGAAGAAGCTGGGCGATGTTTCAAAGGACAAGAAGAAGTACCAGAGCGTCATGAAGGACCTGATCGTCGAGGGCGCCTATGCGCTCAACGAGGATAAGTTGCAGGTCAAGGTCCGGAAGGCGGACTACGACCTTACCAAGAAGGCTATCGAGGAGGCGCAGACCGAGTACAAGAAGAACATTGGCAAGGACGTCTCCATCACCATTGATGAGAGCGACCCGCTGCCAGAGGGATCGTAGGTCTTTCTACTGCTATCCGATAGGGCAAGACTAACTCCAGACAGTGCTGGTGGTGCCATGATCGTTGGTACAAACGGCCGAATCGACATCAACAACACCTTCCAAGAACGATTGAAGCTACTCGAGTCCCAGGCCCTGCCATCTATCAGGGTCACGCTCTTCGGTGAGAACGAGAACAGGAAGTTCCACGACTAAGAGGTTAGTCTGGACGTGGAGTACGAGAGTTGGCTGGTGTGCCTGACCGCAGTCACGGGTCAGCACAGACGAAGGTCCGCGTCAGCAGTGTCGGACCGAGCCTCGATGAGTAGACTGTACATGCACGAGATCTTGTAGACCTCTCGGAACATTTAGCGAGTTTTATTCCATGCACATTATCGGAAGTAATGTTTGACTGTGATATCATTGAGCAACTGTTCTCGACCGCTAACTACAGAACCTCGTATGTACTGCGAAGGAGGGTATAAATAACAAAACGTGCGTACAAAGACGCTGTGTATCTTCGCATCAAGGAGTGGATATCATCAACACTCACTACCCCATAATAATCAAACGCCAGTGCTAACTCATAGCATGCAAATGCTCGTATATACAACAAAGGAAATCGTTACTGTGCATCGAATGCACTCATACGCGTTCGTAAACACGATCCCACATGGGACTTCTTGTCCTCTTCTGCCCACCACCCATGACGTTCCTCAACGGCCACTCAGTCTTGCTGCTCTTTTTGAGAGACGAACTGGGGTCTGGGTACCGATCGAAGCTTCTATGTCCACCATAAAGCTCATCGTCCTGGTCGGTGTACCCGTTGTTTGAGTACTCAGGGCCGTAGTCTTCAAGGTATGCATATCCGCCCGCAAAAGGATTCGAGGAGGGCTGCTGGTGGGTAATGGGAGAGATAGGTCCGGAATCGTCGGATTGGTATCCATGGCCGGAGTTGGTGGATAAGCTGGAGACGGCGAGACCAGAGGAACTGCTTCCACTATGATCGGCACTGTTATATGCTAGGGAAGGGCGGAGAAGACCTCGCGATGCTTCGGCTGCCGGGCTGCTGATGGGACTCGTGGGTACGGGTTTCCGTTTTATGCTCGCCACAGCGGGAACTGGGAGCGTGTCCAGAGCGGACATGCCGGGCCTCCGAGGACCTGTCTTGGGTGGTGAGTTATTGCGACCTAATACTGGAGAGTCTCCATTCGATTCTTCGTCGGGTTCGGTCACTTCGGCCACTGAGTGCAGGCTCTTATAGCTTGTTCGTCGGCCGCGCGCACGATTCGACGAGTGGCTGTGGTAGAGTGCGGGCGCCAGGATAGGTGTGTGATTATCTTGCATCGCCATTGGTGTTGACTCTGATGGCATTGAATTACCGTCATTGGGATGGGGAATGCCTGCAGTCGCAATGTTGTTTGCCTGAGACGGTGTGGGTGCTGCAGCCGGTGGGATCTGATGGCCATGGTAGGCTGTAGACATAGGGGCCGGATCATAGCCATCATCCTCCCAATTCATGTCCTCAACGAAACGGCTCGTCTGGTGTGATGCGGGATTCAAAGGCCGCCTGTGTTCGAAATTCTCACCGCCCAGTCCTCGGTCCTGAAACGAGAAATGGGGAATGAATCCAGGTGATGATGGGGGCTGACTGCCTTCGATGGACCTCCTTCTCTTTCGGCGCAAGATGAAGCAGCATGCGAGTAGTAATGCGGCAATTGCGAGTACTGCTAGTGGCACGCCCACACCAAGCCCGATCTTTTCTCGTCTTGTCAGACCAGCATCGCTGGAGGCAGGTGCGACCGGATCTGCGGTTGGGTTCAAAGTCGCAGATGGACTTGCGGGAGAGGATGCAGATGTTGAGACGGTGGATTCAGAAGATGACGATGATGATAGCGATGAGGTCGATAGTGTGGTCGAAGATTCTGAAGAAGATCCAGAGGAAGATACCACGCTGGTGGTTTCGCTCGAGGAACTGCTCGAAGATGCCGTAGGCATAGAAATCGTGCTCAAACTTTCAGATCCTGATATCGCAGAAGATGGCACTGCGCTAGTCGACAGTGACTCAAATATCGATGAGTCCACATTTGAAGCAGTCTCTGAGGGAAATGCCGTTGGTGATGCGGTGACGTCAGTTGGCAATGCTTCGCTTGCAGGTGGTGCTGCCGTCGCTGGTCCGAACTCTTGTATGAAGTAGGATTGTATATCGTATGGCAGCTCTTCGAACCATTGCGGTCGGTTGTCGTCTAGGAATTCTTCCCATAGTATGCTCGAGACAGCGGGTATGTTTGTCGCGGCGATCTGTCTTAGCGAAAGTGGTAGTGCAGTAATGAGCACTTGCAAGATCTCGATACTATTGTCAATGTCAGCGCAGTCAAGATTGATGTACGTCAAGGAACCTTACGCATCAGGATCTTGTCTATGTTGTAGCGATCGAACATCTGGTCTTGGTGCAGGTGTGATGACAGGCACCGCAGCGCCGTACACCAAACCCACCACATTCCCCAAGACCAGCCAATTCCATCCTCTTAGCGAATGCATGTATGCGTGAACGAGCGAGTGTGGTAAAGAAAGCAGTAATAATAAATCGCAAGTAGCTGAGAGTCAATGTTCGCAAAGATGCGTCAGCGCTTCATGTCTGGCAACAATAGTACGAACAGTCAGGAAGCCAGTGCCCAGCGGCAGCGGCAGCGGTGGCCATACTTTTTGACTGTTCACACCCATGTACATTGTCGCATGCCGTCGACGTCCATAATTCGTTGGAGCAAGCAAAGTCGTCGCAGTGTGGCGATTGATCAAGAGATCGTCCACACAGCCCACCGGTCTCGTTACTGCACTTGGTAGAATCTCATGCAGATCAGGGTCCTGACAGCCGGTTATGAGGTCGCGCACCCGCAGATTCGCCCCTCACTAGCCACACTTCGGATGACACTTTTGATCGAATCGCATGTCGAGCTGCCGTTTATCCTGGCACGGATGTTTTTGGTGGAGCGATCCGAGTGGGTCAACGGCTGAGTGTGGCTGGTGTGTTGCAGGAGGGTTCGCTTCGCTGCCGAACTGGAGAACGCTGTGCCGGCGAAGCGATGCCGCGTATACGTTTGATGCGATCTTTGCAGGGAAAGATTTGCATACAGAGACAACGTGACGTTCGATAGAGATTCTTTTTATTTTTGGATCAGTTGGTGTCGGAGGACGAGTGCCGACCAATGACTGTGAGGTGCGCGTGTTGGTTGGGTGACTCCTTCCATCTCGCGTCGGCTGCGAGCAAACGCTCAATGAGGAAATCACCGTTCACCGTCACCATAGTCGCGTCTGCTGTCTACGTCTACTGAAAAATCTTACGCAACCTCACATCCACTCCACCATGACCAGCCTTTGTCTTTACCACCACCACTATTTACACGTTTGCGCAACGCGACCCAGTCGTGGCATGGAATCATCTCTGCGTACCTGCGCTATACCACCAACGAATGCGGCATGCACGTTCTTGCGCGACTACCTCGAGAGCATACGCGTAGAACTCGCACTCAACCACAAGCGATCGCCTGGACAAGGCATACAACTACTCAATCCCTTGCTCATTCAAGATGGTAGATGAAGCAATTATGTTCAGTCGCGGTCCTAATCCTCAAGGCTGTTTTCTTCCTACCTTCAACTGACTCAGATACTCCAGGACCTCGCCGCTAAGCACCATGCACACCCATGACGATACTTACCGCGACGCGACTTACAACCCAGCCATGTCGAAGTATAGTCAATGCGAAAGATGCTTCCTCATCGCCTAGTACCAACATATAAATTCGTCATCGTTCAAGCATGCTCGCTGCACCTACTCTCAAGTCGAAAAAACAAACATATATCCCAGGAGCATAATGGCATTCGACGTGCACGTTCAGGAGACTTCAAATCTGGAACCAGTCACTACGGATACAACGCGGACGATTGCTGAACGAGAGACCAAGGCTGTTACGCTAACAGCAGAAAGCTTGTGTGATGCGTGGATTGGTTACCAAAATGAGTTGGTGCCCGACATTTTCCCGCATTCCAACCCCACCTTCGAGGCCTTCTTTCGAGCCCCTCGACAGCAACGACGACGCCGTTTTCGCGATATATTACGCACTTTTTGACCTCGTTCCATCAAGCAAGGCTCGTTGGTGTAGTTGGTTATCACGTCAGTCTAACAACGGCCGTCAAACGCCAGTTAGGACACTGAAGGTCCGGAGTTCAAACCTCCGATGAGTCATCATCGGCGCTCGCAAGGGCGCATCGAACCTTTTTGTCTTTTTCCCCGGCTGTTGGGGTATCTTTTTGCTCGGACAGCCCCCAAATCATCATTTTGGGCCGGTTGACCTTGAAAATCGAGGAAGATGGTGATGCCGATTTTTCTACGCCCCTTTTTTTCTCGTCTAACCGGCGGCCTTACAGTCTACTTGATACAACACTCTTAGGTACCCTCGTTGGATGGTGGGGGCTCGTTGGCCCGTCTACCTCAGTATCGCATCGGAGGCGAGCCTGTTACTTGTACGCAACATTCAGATGGGAGTGCGCCTTTGACTTAGACGCGGTCTGGCCCTAGTTCGGGCTGGTCATTGAGATTGTACTTTGGTATACGAGTATTCAAATTCTAGCTGGGCAGCGCGGCTTTGCAACAACTGCATAGGATCACGCATTTGCTAGCTACAAAATTGGGGAGATTTGACGCTGCGGCGTTGTTCTGTTGGATCCGAAATCGCAGGCCAACTCGCACAGCAAGCTCTACTTGGTCTACGAGGTCAAGTCAGGAGGTTGATGATAGGCAAGCATTCTGTCTACATTAGACTACCTTCGCAGTATCTGTGCAACAACTGCATGCAGTCTATTTACATCGTCCTGCCCACCCGATTTGCTCCTCCAGGCTACAATACCATCTGGTCTTACTAGAACCGCTCCATTACGTCCTACCTCTGAGAGCTGATCCCATTTCCCATCAATATCTTCTAGTTCCCTACCATCAATACCAACAACGTGGATTAGCTCGTCTCTGACCTGGTTCCAAGTAGTAGGGTCGGCCGTAAAGAGAACGAAACGGTCCAAGCACAAAAGATCGAGGGACGAAACGACATCATCTCCCTTCCTCAGCCACATGTGGGGAAAGTGATGCCCAGGAATGGTCGAAGGGTGGTATTCGGCGACCTTCAGCTTCCCAGTCTCGTCCACTTGGCCACCGTGAAAATTATCCCGCCCCTCATTGTCGATATCAGCAGTTGGATAAAACCAGCCTATCTCTGCCCCTGGTGCCTTGAATTCGGCATCGAGAATGTTTTGCGCCCTCTGCACATCCGCATGCACTTGAGCATAGCCCGGATGGCTTTTGTCAAGCAGGACTTGAATGGCTCTCTTGTTCTCTTCGACCGAAGAGTGTTTGCTGATACCCAATGCCTTGTCCATGATCATGCTGTGACTCCGCATATTAACCAGGCTCGATTGCGCAACTCTTTCTCCAATCGGGCGGCGTTCTTCATCGTAGGTGTCCAGAAAGTCGCCATTCCCAAGTTTGCCCTGGAGCAATAAAGCTAGCTTCCAAACCAAGTTGTTGGCATCTTGAATACCCGTGTTAAGTCCGAGAGCACCCCATGGAGGTAGGCGATGCGCCGCATCACCCACGAGGAAAGTGCGGCCGTTTTTACTGCGATACTGCTCAGCTGAAATGGCGTTGACAGACCAGTGGCTCAAACTCATGACTTCAACTTCCAAGTCTGGAATGTTGATGCTCTTCTTTAATCTACTCATCATTGCGCCGTTGTCGAATCGGACGGGGTCGTCGGGCAGGATGCCGCAGGCAAAAATCCACTCTTCTGTGTCGGGATTGTTGGGGTATGGGCCAAGGTGGTACATATAGCCAGTTCCAATACTTCCGCCCATCTCCGGGTTGATGAACCAAGTAATGAACGCTTCTGGTTCGGGATGTTTGAGGGATATTGGTGCTCGAATGTGTGCAGTCACCATGTCGACTATGTTCTTCTCCCCATGCAGTTCAATACCAAGTTTGTTTGTTACCATACGCCCGCCATCAGCTGCAATGACATACGAAGCCCGTATAGTCTCGCTAGGTCTAGATTTGTCATGGTATTCAATCCGTAACTCCACGTAGTCTTCCTTCTCCACGATGTCGATAACTTCGGCGCCATACTGCACACCGCTCGGATTCAACTGCTTGGCCTTTCGTGAAAGAATGGGCTCAAGCCGTATTTGTGGCAACGTGAGATAGCGACTAGGACTTGCTGTCCTATACTCGTCGGCATATCTCCCACCACCCCATGCGTCGCGCGAGACTATCTTGGTACCAGTAGGACCCAGAGAAGTGTACCACGCGGTCTTGGAACATGTGTTCGGAGGCGCTGCATTGGCGACAACTTCTTGCTCCACTCCCATCTGACGAAATATCTCGCCGGTTCGTTGGTTTAGGCCGCATGCTTTGGGGTGGATTGAAGTGCCAAGGTGACGCTCGAAAAGCACGTGTGGGATGTTGCGAAGGGATAACAGGATTGAGGAAGAAAGGCCTACAGGGCCTCCCCCTATGATGGCAACTGGATACTGCTGAGGACTTGCCATTTAGTCCCGGTAAGATTGATGGACAGCAAAGAACGCTGGAACAAATGAACTTGACAGCAAGTATCCCCGCTGTCTTTGACGTTTCGGCTCCACATTCCCCTCCCGAGGTCTTTACCCTTCCAGGGTTGTTACCAACTTTACTAACTTGACGTGGTAAGAATGTGGTATCTCACACTACCTACGTCACTCTCGGTTCAATATGGAACGTCAAAACGGCAGTCTTCCAGGCTTCGCGCTCGAGCTTCGAGTCTTGTCGCGACGGACTTTGGGCGTGTGGGTGTGTACATTGGTGGGGTCGGTAAGTGGATAACGGTAATTTCAAGACGGCGGTCGGTCACGACGAGCGCCGATTCTGTCCCACATTCCGCCTGCTACTTTGCCCGCTCTAATCACTCATCCATCACACGTGTGTCAAAAGGGTTAATGGCAAATAAAAAGTATCTTTGATAAACGATTGGTTGAGGAAATCTATCCATCCTCTATGTCTCTTTGTTTGCCTAAAAAGCGGCAGAAATATGTACAAGGAACGTAAAGCTATACGATCTGAATTTTCGTTCGAGTATTTTCACAACGCGCAGAAATTGCAATTCGCCAAAACATGGCTTAGTACGCGCCGTAAGAGCCGGTGCTCATAGCACTGTTTCCATCGACGGTAACAGTAACCGTCTGCTTAATCGTCTCGGTGACGATAGGTGCGCTGGCGCAGGTAGTAGCATCTGCAACCTCAGATGGCACCATGGGGGTAGCCTGTGGGGCGTTATAACCGCCAGTTGCTGTGTTCATCTGCTTGTCTGGAAGCACAGCGCTGTATGCTGAGTATGAGCTCAGGGGGAGAGCGGTAGCGGCAGAAGAAGCGTTGGGTACGGCCGCAGAGTAGGCAGCAGAAGAGGCAGCGGCGTATCCAGAAGAGATGGCAGCAATGCCAGTGGGGGTCATGATAGCGGAGTAAGCGGTGGTGCTGTTACCAGCAGGAACAGCGGCAGCGGTGCAACCGGCGCCAGTTGCTGAGGTAGCAGAAGCAGGGCCTGACTGGATGGGGTTGCATCCTGGGAGAGCGTCAAGAACGCTTCCGTCATCACCACCGTATGCCTCCATAGCGGAGCAGCTCTTCCAGGACTCATCGCTATCCTTGTTGACGTTCGCGGAGCCAAAGCACTGCTCCATCTCTTCTTGTCCACAGCCGCAACCGCACTTGCAACCGTCGTTCTCGCTAACGGCCTTTTCGAGGACACCGGCTTCCCATCCGTTCATCTATTGCTTTGTTAGAAATAAATGTCAAGAGGAGTAAAGAAGGACTTACAAAGTCACCGTGGAACCCGTAACCAGTTGGGTCACCGTTAGACAGGACCCAAGGAGCCTCATCAGGGCCAAAGGTGAACTTGGTGACGTCCCACCAGTACTCGATGAAGAGGGTAGGGAAGCGCGCAGCCCTGTGGGTCATGGGGCAGTTCTCGATACCGACACCAGCGTTGCCGTTGGGGTAGGCCATGTGCGCATTGGGGTTCTTGGGATCCATCTTCTCGCCGTTCCAGCACGAAGGAAAGGTAACTTCGGAAGCGAAGCCGTACTTGCAGGTGCTGAAACCCTTGGGGAATCCGTTGGCGAAGATGGCTGTGGAGCCACCGTCGGGCTCGTGGCAGCCCCAGCGAACACCGGCGGGGTTGTCGCCGTCGGAGCGCTTGAGCGGGCTACCAGCGATCATGTTGAAGTCTTCTGGGTAAGCAGTGACGTTTGCCCAGTTGTTGCCATCGCCGTACTTGTAGTAGATCTTGGTGGCTAGCTCAGGTACGCGGTAGAGCTTGGTTCCGTTGGTGAAGAACAGGGTGGGGCGCCAGTACAAGGACTTGTCGGTCTTGATACGGGCAGTGGTGCAGTCAGAGGCCTGGGTGTCTGCAAAGCCCATGGACTTGGAGAGTCCGTTTCCTCCGTCGAAAGAGTGGAGATGGGGGCTCTCGGTTCCGGGGAACAGACCGGGGTCGAGGCGCTGGTAGCTCATGGCATTGCCGGCGCGGTTGTAGAAGCTGAAGTAGTTGCCAACGCATTGAGCGGAGGCAGTGGCGGCAAAGCCAGCCGTGAGGGAGACGATATCGAAACGCATATTGGCTTGGTTGTGGTTTTGGGGTATGTGGAAATCTTGTATGAGTCGTAAGACAGCGAAAAGAGTGAGCTGTGTGAAAATGAAAGGACCGAGTCACAGACTCTGTAGGCTCTTGATTTCAAAAGGAGTGTGTAAAGAGTCAAAAGAATGAAAGAATGGTATTCCACCGGAAGCCAAAGAGAGAGCGATGTGAAGACAGCGATAAGAACAGGAAACTGGTGGGCAAGCTACTAGATAATATATCCAGGGACGCCCACATGCATCGGGAATTACATGCAGCCATGGGGGCGGCCAGCCCACGCTTGAGGCGCCCCGTTCTAGTACGAGATTAGCTGAGGCATCCAAAAGTTTGACTGATGTGACTAGATTCGCGTAGGTGCGTAGTTGTTTCCGGGTGGAGATCTGAGCCAGGGGAGCCGCGCGCAGTTCGAAGGCGGCGGCGCGGGTGTCAGGGGTAGGATGAGAGAATGCTATGCCGCGAGTCGCAAGAATACGTGGTGACGATGCCCAACTCCCTCTAGCCTGCAGCGATGCTTGCAGTACGCCGTCGCTATCTGAAACATACCAACATGCAGTTCGCGCGACTCCCGTTGTTTTTTGCCAGAGTCTGGAAGACGGCTGACGTATCGATAGGACAGAAAGACAGATTCCGTTCCTGGCGGCGTTCGGGGCGCTTAGCGTCACGATCGTCGCACGCGAGGCCCAGGTGGCTGATCTTCAAACGGTGCTGACTCCCCCTGCCTAAGATTAATGTCCGCGCGCGCTTCCATTTGCTGCACATGTTTCTTTTCAGGCCTCGATGCAAGGGCTCCGATAAGGAGGACAATCCGGCAGACATGCTCTTTTCTTCCACCAAACCCACACTATGTGGAGCTCAAAGAGTGTGCCGCTGGGCCGCGACGGGAAGCACTCAGAGGATCGCCCCGGTACCTGGGAAACGAGATCTTCGCAAGGACCGCTTGCTGTCGATGAGGACACGATCCAGGGCAACGGTAATCTTGACGAGCTGTCATGTCCTGTATCCAGAAACAGAATCGATAAAGAATCCCACGTGATCTTTCTAAACTCGTCCACGGGTCATCACGCTGCAGCATGCCACAGTCCGAGCTGACGCTCTGTCCCCGAGCACGACATGTGCGTGGCGTCGAATCACAATTTTATGATGACCTGCAAGTCAAGTTTAGCACGCAAAAGTCCTCTCCCAAGGCTAATTCTACAGCATACGCGTTCCTGCAGCGTACCTGGCAGAGGTCTCCGACCGGTAGAAGAGCGGCCGCCATTCAACAAGTTCACAGTAGCCGGAGTGTAGCTGCACTGCTTAATTTGGTACCTGACGTCTCAACGACAGCTCGTGGCACAGCGGCTCGTATCGATAACGAAATTACCATCCCCACAATTCATGAGACGCACAGGACTTGTGCGAGGGGACGTGTGGTCTAGACCACACTTGAATGGCATACTACAGGTTACTGCTCAGATGTGGAGTTGAGAAAGATCACCGTCGTCTCGATTCGCATAAGTGGAGATATCGTAGTGTCTGCATCTACTCCGAGTAGAAGGAGTGGCTGTATGCGCGCAAATATTCCCTGTACAACTCCATGGATAAAGCCTGGCTACAGCGGGCGCGTAGCAAAGGTCTGCGGACTACGTATGCTTCAACATGCTCTAGAGGCTCCTTCTAGGCGCTGCGTACGTCGCGCGCTTGTGTTAGTATATAGGCGTGTAGACGTACTACGGTTATTGAGCCTCCACGGGACGTAGCGACCGGTACACCAGAGCGGCAGCGTGCCGCGGACAAACGAAACAAGGTTCTAGCGGAACAACGGAGCGTTTGATCCCCCAGGGAGACGTTTTTGTTCGTTGGTTCTGACAGGTTACGCAATCTTGTGCGTTGAGTTAGGTGAGAAGCGATGAGTCGCGTCTAGAAGTGTCGAGCGGTTGCGAGACTCGTGTATGCAGAATGAAAAGCTAGGTGGTTCAAAGAAGGCAGAAATCAAGATTCTGGAGCGATGATGAGGTCTTTGCGTGACGTACGCGCCTCGTAACTACCTGAGCAGGCTGGCGTACCCATACTAGCAACGTGCTTGTTCGATACCGTCTGCGTAAGCTTTGCTCTACATTCGCGAAGTGACTGCTTCCTAAATGTTCGAAAACAAGGCCGTCGTTCGCATTGGACGACATGATGACGATCGCTTCTGCCTTGACTAAGCAGGTTGAAGAGTTGTCCGATCTGCAACAATGTCCCTTGGACATGCCGTCGTTCACTTTGTTATTCCTTCAGTCAGGTACCGAGATGAACTCCATGCGTGCCGTTCCAATACTGCATCGATGGCGGATGAAGATTGCTGAGTTCGCCGCAACTCATGGTGAGAATCGCAAGCGTGCTAGCTCACTCAAACCTTCCCACTCAGCACATTCTCAACAGCGCCCCACCGATCAATACTTCTCTTGATCAATCCTGCCATCACTTCCCTTCCGACAACACCTCCGCCGCTCTTCTCTACCCTCCTGATGACCAAGTCCTTCGTGCCCTTCTTTCCGCCTGCACAGTCCACCATCACACTAACAGTCTCTCTACACACGCCCTCCTCAAACGCATCAGGATCGCTGAGCACAAAGTCTACTTCTTCATCCTCATCCTCTCTCCTGCCTTCGAACACTGCAAACGTGCTAGGTATCGGCAGACCGCGTAAGCGAAGGCGATGCGCCTCCTTGGGTTCGTCTGAGCATAGGATTCCCTCGTACTCGTCGTCGTAGTATGCGTGTGGTAGGAGTGTGTCGCGGAGCGCAGCGAGTATGGATATCCACGCCGCGTCGAATGCGTTGCCATCGATGCTGATGAAGAAGACGTCGAGGTAGAGAACCCAGTACCCTTTCAGTTGGGTCTCCGCTTCTGAGTCTGGGTCTTCGGGGTTTGTGGATGGCTTGTATAGTATGCGGAGATCTGAAGCGCGGAGAAGTCGTGTCGAGTTGAGGAGAGAGCGTATGCGGGTTATGAGCGTTTGCGCATATGTGGAAGGCGCGTTGCCGGGGATGTGCGAGGGCGTGCTGCCTGTAGACAGTTCCACGTTCGGGACCAGTAACCTCAACTCTTCCACTTCTTCGCCGTTGTCTTCCTCGTCTTCCGCATCCTGCCCGGCGGTCTGTCCGGGATACTCGAAGGTACCCGGGATGTCTTCCTCTTTCAAGATCTCTGCGCGCACGCCGCAGACGACGCTTGTGTTGCCCAGTCGCACGACTGCACTGCCATTGCAATGGGTGAGACTTCCAGTGTTGATACCTGGTGTGCGGAACTCGGTTGCGGTACGGCCATTTGCGCGTATGGGCTTCTTCTTCTCTGCGGACAGATGCGCCTGCAGGAACGGGTGCGGGGAGACGGCGGCGAAGATGGGGCGAGGGAACGTGAGCGCTGGGGAGGGCTGGGTTGCGGCTGCCATGGCGAATGTACTGGAAATTGATACGCGCTTGAATCGGATGCGGTGTTCGAGGCGCGAATTGTTAGCATCTATGTTGGCGCTGGGAAATTTTGGAGCTTAGAGCTATGACGCGCTAGAGTTAAGCTTAAATGGGTGGGGCATGGAGATCACAACCCCATCGTCACGTATCAAGTCAAGTTTGTTGGCTGTAAAAAGAGCAAGCAGGTCGACTTCATATAACATTAAAACTACGTAACCTACACGCTATGCCTCAAGGGTATCCCGATGCGCTATGAACGCGACGCGACAAACAAAACATTACAGGTATATCCGATGCTCTCAGTCAAATTGCAAAGTCTGCTCGCAATCGTAGCTTCGTCGAGCTTCGCCTACCCTGAACTGAGTCCAGCCTTTCCAGCCTGTTGAACAGGCGTCCACTTGCCCTCCTTCTTGAACTGATCACCCCTCAATGTGCCCTCAGCAAGCTGGCTGATCATGTAGTCCCTTCCCTTGATCATCCATACCATCTGACTAGGCACCCTGAAGCCATTGAATGCACCAACCCCCTTCTGGGTGCCGATGGGGCAGATCTGCTGCTCCTTCAGGTTCGCCGTGTAGTGGCGATCGCCCTTGTGTGGCTCCCCAGTCAGGTGGGCAAGCAGGTCGTTCTTGAGGTTTGTCATAGCCGCAGGTACAGCGTCGTACATGTCCATGACGCCTCCACGAGTATAAGAGCCTGCATCGCCGACGACGTAGACGCGGGGACCGGCGGATTCGTGTTCGACGCGGAGGGTCTTGTCGTTGCATGCGACGCGGTTGCGGGTATCGAGCCACTCCTTCGGAAGGAAGCCAGTGTTCGGCCGAGAGCCTGTCGCATCGATGTAGATATCCGCTTCGACTGTTTCGCCATTGCTGAGTTCCACCCTCGTCTTTGCGCTTTCTTCTTCGCCCGCTTTGCTGGATCCAACAACCCTCGTGTTGTAGGTAACATCGCATCCGAGACGCTTTAGGAATTGCTCGGCGGTCTGACCAATGGCTGGACGCAGAAGAGGCAAGAGTTTCTTGTCTCCGCAGATGAGCGTGACTTTTGCCTTGGGGTTCTTAGGCGCGGATGCCATGAAACCCGGTCTGCCGTTCAGAATCTCTGCAACCTCTCCAGCGGTCTCGACACCTACTGGGCCACCTCCACCGATGACTACTGTCTTTGCGCTCTTCAGGCCCTCCTGAAAGGCGGTATGAACCTTCTCGAGTGCTTCGCGGTCGGTTGCCTGTGTGAAGAGCGGGCTTGGTGTGGTGAAACCAGTCGCGATGACAAGCGCAGCGTATTCGACGTTTTGCTGCTCGCCAGATGCGGTTTCAACGCAGACTGTTTGGCCGGTGGGGTCGACATTTGTCGCAGTTCCTTGGATGAACTTGAACTTGGGGAAGGCATAAGTGAACGCAGGCTCGATGGGGTAGAAGGTCTTCTCCGAAGGCATCATCTGTTTGGAGACACTTTCCCGAGGTGCTGCGATGCGCCACCAGAGGTCTTTGGAGGGGTTGACGAGCGTGACATTGTACGTAACTCCATCCTTCTTGGGTAACTGTGGGATAACATGCTTGAGGGCGTAGTGGGCAGCGCTGATGCCTGCAAAGGATCCTCCGAGGATCAGGATAGTTTCGGTACTCATGGTGAACGATAATTAGAAGATGCGCTTAGATTGGGTATCAGAATGAAAAGAAGACGAAGAGATAGATGCAAACACGTCGCAAAAGAAAAAGTTCAGGAGACGCGTCGCTATTAAACTTTAGGCGCGCTTCAAGCCTCAGGGACACCGCAGGTGGGGAGCCGCCGAATCGTTAAGTCGATGCTGAATCGAGGGTGCGACGTTTCAATGGGCTAAGCGCGTTGTTAGCTTGATATATGGTTTTCACGATTCCGTTATCAGGATTTTAGCCGGCTTCGGGCGTTGCTTATGCTCACGCTTATGAATCGCGTTCGTGGACAGGCTGTTCACACGCATTGCTAGATATTGGAGGCTTGGGAAAAGGAAGATAAGGAGCGGGTGCTAGCCACTTCACGCTTAATCCCGGAATCCCTTGCTGCTGATCCGTCGCTGACAATACATAGCTGTGCAGAGCGGTGCTTACATGCTTGGAAACGATGAACAACGCGGGGACGTTCCGTCCTCCTGACAAGAGCATCGCGAAGTGCGAGTTCTGCAGCTGGGCCATCTGGTATGACGTACTCGTGAGATCTTTGGTATTTCGGTTTCTCCGCAGCATCTTGGGAAATTTCATCCGCAGCGTCTAACCAACAGACGCGGATGCGGACTTCAAGGCTTCGCAACGTGAAATATAGGTATGCTCTGGTTTGTCATCTATGCGCAGTGATCGTGGAGAGCGTGCTAGAAGATTTTCATTCATATCTTTCCTGAGACATAACGCCAGTCCGGTATTTTGCCTGCAAGACCCACCGCGATTGCTGACCGTCACGGTCGTTGCATTCATGAAGTCCTCCATATCAATATACATGCGGTAGGCCGTCATTGCACGTAATCTCCTCTCTGACTCTTTCGACCCTTTCTTAAGCTACTTTTGGCGTAACTTCTTACTCGACCTCAGTCTTGGACTCGAAGTTGTCGCCAGCGACGAGGTCGGGGATGTCATCATCGTCCTCCTCGTCGTCGTCCTCCTTCTTGTCACCATCCTCGCCCTTCTCCTTCTGCATGCTCTGGTAGGATTCGGCGAGTTTGCGTAGCGATGCGAGCGAGTCGGGGCCGAGCTGGTTGAGGATGCCGGGGACGAGCTCTGTCAGCTCCTTGTCCTCACCGTGTCCGTAGATGGCGAAGGTGTTGGCAGGTACTGATGCGTGGACTATACGATGCGTGAGTTAGTATGTACTGCGACGGAAAAGTAGGGTGACATGAGTGTGGATCATGTAGTGCCATGTCTGCGATGTACCAAGGCACTCTTCCTTATCCACATGTCACAACGCTTGGGATGACGTACCCTTTGGTGCTGAGAAGTGGATGACGTTTCCGTCGCTCTTGAACATGTTGACCTCCTCAATGGCCTGGATGGGCTGGACGTTGAGCTTCTTCAGCGCGGTCTGGAGCTTCTTGTCGTCGGTGCCAGCGGCCCTGTGGACCTTCTTGACCTTCCTGCGGGGAGTACCCTTGCCGCTATATATCGAGTTAGCCTCGAATCCCTCGTGTCCATCTCATTCCTGAGTGTCGCTCGCTACCAATGGGCGGTCGTGGTGGGATTTCGCGGGTTCGTGATATTTTGCGGTGCGGGGCTGTCAAAATACAGCAGGAGAGGCTTGCTTACCCTGTACACACACAAGTTAGCAACTACTTCCTCGAATGGCATAGCTGACTGCTCTATAGAGCAATTGCAGCTCAGAATTGGAGTACGTACCAATGCGCACCGACGCTTGCATGCGCGCCAACTTTGCTTGATCCATATTTGCGGTGTTGAGGAAGGATGACTACGTGGGGAGAGCTGTAGGCGTGGAGTGTCAGCGGTCGGGTCCGGGTTCTTCGCAGATTGGAGTGAGGGCTTGGGCTCAGAGCGAGCGCGGGGCCGGTACGCACCTAAATTCGGGATCGTGGCCGAGACTTGGAGGGTGGTGTTGCTGGTGAAGTTGTTGCGGGCATCGGCGAAACTCGACGGAAGCGCCGATTGTGTGCATGTCCTCGCTTGTGGAAGCTTCAGATCCCCGCAACGTCAGAGGGGTCGTACGCGCCAACACCTGCACCCAGCCTATTGTACAACCATCTCATGCACCTCGAGATACTCAATATGACGCGTTGGCTATTGTTTCAATTGAATTCTCATGCAGACGCAGATGCACAGACGTCCAAGGTCAACATGCGGAATGGCGGCCCATCAACTTTACACCAAAGGAAAAATGCTCCATCCCAGCAGACTGGACCATTGCGCTAAATTTGATCGCGAATAGTGGTATTAATGCTCTACTTCAAAACGCCCAGATCTACTTAGAGGAGTGCGATTCCAGCCACACCAACAGCACCCAATGCCCACGAGAAAGCCTTCGCTTGCACTGCTGCACCTGTCGGCGTCGCTGATGCAGCACTTCCGCTGGCGGCCGAGCTTGGGCTTGTCTCCGTCTCCGTTCCATTGGGGTTTCCTGGAATGTCTTCCTGAGTAACCTTCATGCCTGTCTGGTTCTTGCAGTTGTCGGCGAAGTTGATCTGGGCGTTGTTGACCAGGGTCACGTCCGCACACTATGTGACCATTAGCGACTTTCTTGCGATGATGGATCATTCCATGTCAAAGGCTTACCTGGTACAATCCACCCGCCTCATGGTTGTTGGTAACAACTTGTATCGAAGCCTTGGTACCATCCGTCACATTCAATCCTTCCGGTAGGGAGACGTGACCGAAGCAGAAGTCTCCTAGACCTGATACTTGGGTCTGTTGCTGCGCGACGATGCTGAATCCATCTCCCGGGTTATCGCCAATGGCCATGTATACAGCAACGTTGGTCTGTGGATGCTCCATGTGCAGTTGTATCGGCCCTCCGGTGATTGGAAAATCGGTGCGCTCTTGCTGGACATCGTTGTAGCCTCCACAAGGGAAGTTGCCCTCAGTGTCATCGGTGAATCCACGCGCTTCAGGGAAATTGAGCTGGAAATGGGCGAGTGTAAGAGGAAGGAAGGCGAGCGCAAGAGCGCCGTTGGTAAGCATATTGACGATTGAGAGGTAAACGTAGGTCTTGATGCCGTGTAGGAAAGAGAAGGAACAGCGCTTTCAACTTGATGCAGAGGAATGCGAGAAGGTTAAGAGGGCAACAACAAACATCAAGTAAACGCCGGGATTGCCTGCCGTATTTATTGCAGCTTACTCTGGGACGCACCCCATCCCATGCCGTGCATTCCGTTCCAGTAAATCGCGTGGCTCGCCCGTGAGCACTCGAGGCGACCTGCATTGATCCCGCGTTTCGCATAGGTCGACGATCTAAGCAGATAGCAGTAAGTGAGCAGTATCCTGCATCAGCGGCGAATGTCGCTAATGTGCAAGCCGTTAGGGTATGATATCGTGTGGCGCGCAGAGTGCCGACAATTGAGCAAGTTTATTACCAAAGCGGTGGTTCCTCACCGCGGAACCGACTAGCGTCCAACAAAGTTGCATTTCACCGATGGCATTTCCGGTGACGCGCCGAGGCCTAGAATATGGTTCTACTGTATAGCCGGGAATGGAGATCAAAATGATGGGAATACCACGTTCATGAATCGCATTTGCGTTGCTGGAAATAAGCTTTGTGCACCCCACGGGCTTCTGCGAGGAAGCTTCTAGCACCTTGTACAAGGGAAAAGCCGAACACCTTAGAGCTTATATCAAGATTAAAACATTGAAATTAGGTGGCTAATTAGTAACGTAAGCTCTAGGGTGTCCAGTTTCCCCTTGTATGAGGTGCTAGCGACTGGACGAACACGGAGTGCTGAGAAACCTTCTTAAAACATGTCTCTGGGGTATCGCGATAAATATTACGCTCTAGAAAAGCTTTGTTTGGATATGAATAACAGAATGCAAGTCGAAGACTTAGTGCGCCGCAACCTGATTGAACCTGCCAAACGCCAGCTCACCGACGAATGCACCTGCTAGCACAGACAGAAAGTATCCAACATTATAAGTCATGACTGCCAACATGCTGCCCAACAGTTAGCTTTGACGCAATGACTGAGATGTGTAGTGCTTACAGGAGATATCCGACGCCGGCCACAACTGTCATCAACAGTGCCCGGGGCAGGTCGATGCTGAACCTCCATGGCTGAATGTGAGAGACCGGCGCCGAAATGATGCGCACATCTTCCTGGACACCGTTTGTTGTGAGGACACCGGTCATCGAGTTGGCGTCGTCTGAAGCGCTATCGACAACCGCTTTCTCGCCGGCAACGACGATATAGCGTCGCTTCAGCGCGCTCTTGACTGCCTTGATCTCGAGGTATGTCTTTGCGGTGAAGAGGGCGCGAAGGATTATGGACAGGAGAATAAGGAAGATGCATGTCCCTGCGTATTGACCAGCGGTCGTCGGGGTCCAAGCCTCGGAGAATAGAGGAGTGGTCGTTGACGTGACGAACGCCATTGCCATACCGCCATGTGAGGAAGTACCCATGGACATGCCGCCCATATCCATTGAATCCATGGCCATATCGTGACCCTCGTGAGCAACCATGGTGATGGATTTGACGTGCGTGTAGCGATAAGAAGGTTCCGTTGATGAGGCTCAGGATGGGTTCTGTTTAGGTCGCGCGGGGTGATAAGGGATCGAAGAATAGGTACCGAGTTCCAGACTGCTATCTTAGTCCTGGGGCAGGCGATCGCTTAAGAGTTCTCGGTACGCTGTGGGCTTGCGCGTTCGCTGGTTCCAGTTCCGTAAAGATGAAGGCGCCTCAGCATGAACGCACGACCTGGAGGCGCTGGTTTCGTGTTGCAGTGTATACGACTGTGGTGAATGCGTAAGATTCTGAGACAATCAAGAAATGGTCAAGTCTGGGCTGAGGCGTGGAGCGTCGGGGCATGTGAGCACATTTCTCGGCAACGCCTTCCCGCCTACATGTAAGACAGGCAAATCTCGCAGCTACGGAAAGATCCCTTCCATGCGCGTTGTATGGGTCATGGCACGCTGTCGGTGGCTCGGGCGTGTGAGCGACGTTCAAGCAGCCGGACTCCCAAGGAGCGACTTTGAGCATAATTAGCCGGTTATGGTTAGCGCATGAAGCTTATTTCAAGCCACGGCCAACAGAGTGCCCGCTGGGCCTCGATGCACCCCCGCAGTGCATCGACCCTGCCGCCCTGCATCTGAGAGGCAATTGATTACAGTCGGCACTACGGCCACATGGACTATTACCGGCACCATGGCTGAAGACGGTGCGTGTGTGCGTCTTTCGCTGGACGACTATCACATCTTGTCAACCTCCTATGACATTGTCACACACTGTCTATTTCCCAACGTCCTAGAGTGCGTCTCCATACCGATCTCTCGACGTAGCGACGAAACAACTACCCTGGTTACATCTCAGACTGCTCGCGACGAAGTCAGCATGCGATAAACATCGGTACAGGCACACGCCATCCATCACTGGCAACCGCCCAACCTTGCATTCAGTGCAAGCCTGGAAACAAAAACCAAACAAGAGGCGGCAACACTGCAGCAGCGCGTAGCATCATGAGCCACAATCACATGTCGATGGGCTCCATGGGCGCCTTGCCCCCGCTCACAGAATGGCCGGACTTCTACTACGCAGTGATTGGGGCCGCAGTCGGTGTCGCAACACTGTTCAACGTGTACAACTATGTGCTATATCGCCAAAGAATGCTCGCAGCAAGAGGGGGATCGCGGACGCCTGCAAAGCCTATCTCATGGCTCGCCCTCGGGAATGCGACACTCTACGCCCTGACGCGCGAAGCGTCCAATTTCTCATTACGCATACCACTGAAAGGTCGCATACTCAGACTACCAACAGTCGGCCGATCGTCGCTGGTTGTCGGGAACGTGGTCGTTCTGGTCGTTCTATGTTTATACGGCTTCGATGTGACGGACATGTTCAGCATGGAGAATATTGGCTTTCGTTGCGGTGTGGTCACGATAGCCCAACTACCGATTATCGTCCTGCTAGCGGGCAAGAATAACATCATCGGATGTCTCAGCGGTGTGAGCTACGAGCGTTTAAATTGGCTACATCGATGGTGCGCTCGATGCATGCTGCTTACGGCCACCATGCACTTGGGGTATTTCCTCAGTGCATGGGCTCCGTACGACTATATCGGCTACCAACTCAAGAATAACGCAATCGTTTGGAAAGGCCTTGCTGCATGGTGTACCCTGGCATGGATTGTGTTCAGTTCCATGACACCGATCCGAGGCTGGAATTACGAGATCTTTGTTATTCAACACATCGTTTCGTTTGCAGTTTTCCTTGCGTTCGTCTACATTCATACCCCTCTCGAGATGAACGGCTATGTCTGGGCTCCTGTTGCCATTTTCCTGTTCGACCGCCTCTTCCGAGCATTGCGACTGCTATACATCAATAGCTCTGTATTTCATCCTGCGTTAAAGAAGAGGGGCCAACTGAATGGCCTATGGGCGTGCAAAGCCGAGTTCACACCTCTCCCTCACAACACCACCCGAATCACTATACCTAACCCACCCATCAGCTGGACTCCTGGTCAACATGTGTTTCTATCATGTCACTCCGTCGTGCCGTTACAAAGCCATCCATTCACCGTGGCTTCGATACCAGCAGATGGGAAGATGGAGTTCTACGTCAAGGCCGAGAAGGGAGGTACCAAGCGTCTCTTCAGACACGCCGAGAAATCCGGCAGTCTATCTGGAGTCCCTGTCAAAGCCAGGACTGTGGCCATAGAAGGCCCATACGGCACCTTAAGACCACTGCGCCAATTCGACAGCGTCGTTCTCCTCGCAGGAAGTACCGGTGGCACTTTCACTCTCCCGCTCCTTCGCGATCTCCTCCAAGGTTGGAAGGAGAATGCTTGTGGCAATACAGGTAGCAGTTCAATCTTCAAAATACCAACAGGTGCGGTGACGCGACACATCCGCTTCGTATGGGTCGTCAAGAGCAGAGGGCAGCTAAGCTGGTTTTCCGAGCAGCTTTCCTCCGTATACACCGAGTTCCGAACGCTACAGGAAACACTCCGGGACATCAAACTCGAAATGAGCGTCTACATCACCTGCGACGAGTCTTTCACAGAAGAGCACAACTCCGTGCTTTCCGGCGTGACGGCACCCAACATGAACACAAAATCACAGAGCGAGCCCCAGCACGGCACTGTGCAATACAGATCGCCCTCACAGGCATCAGAAAAGAAGAGCGAGAAGAAATCGCATAGGCAGGGATACCAAGAAGTAACATCTATCGATTCATCAAGTCTCGATATCCAAGAAGCATGTGGTCCGAACGGCACATGCTGTTGCCGCACTGCGGTTGACGAATCATCCTCAGCTAGTAAAGCAGTGTGCAGCTGTTCGAAACCTACAGCTACCTCGTCTCGACCTGCATCCTTCGCACCTTCCACACCATCCTCTTTCGAGAAGGGCCAAAGAGTCGTCGTGCATCCGTCGATAGCGATATACTCCGGTCGGCCCAAGACGCGGGATATCATACGCAGGTCGTTGGAACAAGCACTAGGAGAGAGTGCGGTGGTGGTATGTGGACCGCAGGGGCTAGTGGCAGATGTGAAGCACGATGTTGTCTCGCTGAGCGATGAGCGCGCAGTACACAAAGGGACGGGAGCGCAGGGTATATATCTGCACACCGAAAGCTTTGGATGGTGATATCTTCACTTCGAATACATTCTTAATCACAACACGTCATCCAAAAGTGCATAATGTGAAGTATGGTAGTAGTAACATTCGTCGCAATAAATAACAGTACAGATGCAACCCGTCTCATCACGGTGCAACGCCTCAAACGCCTATCCAAACCCAACCCACAATATCGCCAAAAAGATGCTAGTATGCGTTCGTGGAAAATGTGCGTAAAACAAAGCGCAGATGCAATGATGATGACAAAGGGAAGAGATGGTAGATGGGACGCGACGCATACGCTCGCTTTCAATCCACAATCCTCAACGCCAGACACCACTCCGTTTGATGGAACAAAGGAAATGGTATTTGCCCGCCCTCCTTTCGTCACGCCAACGCCGTGGAATGTTATGTGTCCAAACACCCCATCAATTACCCTTCGTCGTGTCGTTGTTGTATATGTCGTAATCGTTCCGGGGCTGTCACGCATCGTCCGTCCTACCGGACCATGCGCTTGCTGCGCTGGATGAAAGGAGATGGCATCTCCGGCTCGGTCTCGGGGTCCCATACTGCGGGTGGGCTGATACCGCCAGTTCGCTTGACGGGACTCCTTCGGCCGTTGTATCCGAAGCCCTTCTTCGCGCCTCCCTCGTCTTCACTCATAGTGTGCACAGGGATACCGCGCGCTTGTTGAAGTTCGACTAGTGTGCGGCCCTGAACACCGCCGTTGTTGCGCATCGCTTGGACGCGGAATGCCTCATTGCCCTTCTTTGATGGGAGTCCGGCGAATGGAATGGACTTTGTAGTAGCGCCTGTCTTGCGCGGCGATGTTGATGCGGTGTCGGTGGACTTAGACTTCGTTCGAGAAGGCGACGCAGCGACGATGGGTACGGCGGAAACAGGACGGGGCTTTGTAGTTCTGGGACCCAGGAGATTTGGTGTGCTTCCCAATCGACCGTTGGCCTTTAACAGCGGCGCTTGGGCATTTGCGAGCACTTTGAAGGGGTCCGCACTCATAGGACGACCCCCAGAGGCGCTTCGTGCGCGGGTTGGCGATGGCAGAACAGGAAGATCATCATCGTCGTCGAAGTCGGCGTTCCACTCTGCCTCAGTTGGCGACGGGGGAACGTCAGCTTCCCACTTCTTCGCGCCTTCCTTAGCAGCAGCGAAGATGTTTTGCTTAGGTTGCTGGTTGCGACGAGGGGAAAGCGAGAGTCCCTTGAGTGAGATAGGTGCCGGCGACGGCTCAGCCATCTGCACATCCATGGGAGAGTCGGGTACTTGTGTGGTGGAGGGTTGAGAGAACATTGTGCGGGCGCGGACGAGTGGACCGCGGGACGGTCGCTTTGCCTTTGGCTTAGCTGCGATGGTAACATCTTCGGTGTGGTCGTCCAGGGAGAGTGACGATAGGTCTGTTCCGCTGGCGAAGTCGGAGTCTGTGTTGAGGGTGTTTTGCGAGCCGCTCTTAACGGCACCATCGGACTCTGCTGAGAACAAAGCAGACGTTGGTTCTGTTGCCGCCATAGTCGGCGTATTCGAGCGAGGGGCCAGCTTTGGCGATGTGCTCAGACGGTTGGGGTACATCTTCAGGGCGCGCTCTACCCGCCTGTTCACTTCTCCCTCGAAGGTCGCCTGGAGCTGAGCCAGCTCTTTTTGTACTCGTTGTTCCGTTTGCAGCTTCACTTGTCGCTCAATCTCCAACTGTGCTTTGACTTCCCACTCTCGTCGTAATTGGTCGTCCAACTCTTTGCGTATCCGTGAAATGGCTTCGCTTGCCTCCTTCTCCCGCTTCGCTGTCAGCATACGCTGCTCACGGAGGTCTTGTCCCAGCTTGACGACTTCCTGCTCTTTGCGCATAAGCTTGACAATTGGCAGGTTGAGAAGCGCGGCTGTGTCTGGTCGGTTGTCGGGCGTTGTGTTCAGGCAGCTCGCAATGACCTTTCGTAGTTCCGCCGAGTAGCAGGCCGGTATGTCGGGGTATCGGCCCAGCTTGATCTTCGAGATGAGCTCGAAGTGTGTTTTGGCATTGAAGGGTGGTGACTTTGTGCACATCTCGTATATGATGCACCCGAGCGCCCAGATATCGGAGTGGGGACCATACTGCTCGGCCTTGCAGATCTCAGGCGACATGTAAAACGGCGTGCCGACATAGGTGGAGGCAAAGTCGTGGGATTGGAGGATCTTGGACAGACCGAAGTCGCCCAGCTTGACGCTGTTGTCATCGCCAAGGAAGACTGTGAGTTGTTAGCGCAGAGTCACGCGACGTGGAGATGACCAGATACTGACTGTTCTCGGGCTTGAGGTCTCTGTGGAGAATCATGGGCTTGCGCGGGTCACGGGCAGGCTTCGCGTTGCCAACGAGTCCCATGACGTTGCGGCCTGCCGCAGGTGGGTCTTCGCCGTAGTGGCAGCGGTACAGGGCGCTGACGATTTGGCTGAAGATGCTCCAGACGAACTCCTCCTCGCACACCTGGTTCTTGTTCTTGAGGTCGCGGATGACACGCCCGAGGTCGCCGTTGCCGCAGTACTCCATGTAGAGGTGAAGGTCCTGCGATGCCTTGATGTGGTCGCGCTCGAAGTAGGCGACGATGTTGGGGTGGCGGAGCTCCTTGAGGATGGACAGCTCGGCCTGGAGCTGCTCGCGTTCCTTCTGCGACATCTTGAGATAGCTGATTTCCTTGCGGCACAGGATCTAGGCGGCGGTTAGCACGTCGCGCGCGCAGGCTTCGTCGTCGCTGCTTACATAGCCATCTGACTTCCGCTTGACTTTGCGGATGATACCAAAGGACCCATGGCCTATACAACGTCAGTATGCGTCCTCTTGCGCCTATCGGGGGCGGACCGTACCAATCTTCTCGAGCACATCGTACTTTTCTTCCTCGGGCATGGTGAAGGTATTGCTATTGCTCAAAAGACATGCAACGATTAAGGGTAGGATAGGGTAGCAAGCTGCTGGGTTAGTAGAGCTCGGAGGTAGCGAGGGATGTATGTAATGTACAGTGGGTGGGATGGAAGCCAAGTTTCCTTGGTGTTTGGCCCTGTTTACGCTAACGGCCGTCAACCCAGCAACGCTGCACGCGCCTCACGTGTTGCAGTTGCCAGGCGCACGCACCCCTGTCACTGCCCTTATCGATAGTCACGCCGATCTCCGCCGCCACTCGTCATCGCAGAGCAATAGTCACTTTCACCTCCACCATGTCGCCGTTACTGAGGACCTCTCCTTCTTGCCACAGCCATGGACGTCAAGAAGAAGTACGAGATCGAGGCGGCCCTCGCGACCGAAGCCCAGGCGATCTCCTCGGGCCAGCTCAAGGAAGAGAATCCGCTGGACACGAGCGAGGATTTCAGGGTCTTCTGTGAAGCATGCCGGCGGGGCGACTTGAAGGTTTGCCAGGAAATGATATCGACCGGGGTAAACATCAACGCAAGAGACAGGTTTGATTACACCCCACTTATCTTAGTAAGACAATCTCCGATTTCAAATCTAAACAATTCGCTATTCAATCCAGAGCGCTGACCGCTGAAGGCCAGTCTATGCGGTCACTACGAAGTCATACGCCTGCTGCTCGAAAACGGTGCACTCTGCGAACGCGACACGTTCCAGGGCGAGAGATGTCTATACAATGCGCTCAACGACCGTATACGTAACCTACTGCTATCCTACGACTATGCGAAATCCTCGAATCCCTTACAACCGCTGGCAGCGCATATTACTTCGCTCCTCACGCGACCTTCGCCCAAGACGACAGACATTACCATCATAGCCTTCGACCAAGAGTTCCACCTCCACAAATTCCTCCTCGCCGCACGATCGCCCTACTTTGCGAAGAAGCTCGAGACAGCGCCGAATACAGCGTCATGGAAACTACCCAATACTATACCCGCCGAGTCGCTAGGTGTGGCGTTGCAGTATTTGTACTTCCAGGAAGTCTCAATACGGAGAGCGTTACATGGGCTGAGTGACGAGCAGGAGCTGGTTGTGCTAAAAGGCATAGATAAGATTGGCAAGCAGCTGGAGATAGAACGCCTGTTTGAAGATATAACAGAAGTCTCGGATCGAAGATTATTGCGCCAGCGAAGAGCAGAGGAATTGGAACGCGGCAGAGATCAGCTAGAGGGCTGGTTCAAGAACAACGTCCTCCGGCATAAAAGAGTCGTAGACACTGCAAAAGTGGACAGCATACAATGGGACCGGGAAAACTCCATCTTTGCCGATATATTACTGCGCGCCGATGATGATGATGATGAGGACCAAGACTCCGATGGGACAGATCAGTCACCAGGGCCATCGGAGTCATCTACGCCACCTGTGCGAAACGCACCGGGGCCTCTTCTAGGCATACCAGTCGGATCGGGTCGCTCACGCTCGAGGTCGCCCTCTCGCCAAAGAGCATCCCGTAAATCGACTATATTCCCTGCGCATCGAGCCATGCTATTGCGCTCCGAGTACTTCCTGACCATGTTCAGCTCGCAGTTCAAAGAGGCACAAGATACGCCGCATCTGCAGATTGTAACTATTGACTGCTCGCCAGCAGTTCTGGAAACCATCCTTACCTTCATGTACACCGAGCGCGCCGATTTTGGTTTGGACATTGCCATCGACGTGCTCTTTGCTGCAGACCAGCTCTTTATCGAGAAGCTCAAGCAGCGCGCCGCCATCATCATCTCTGCGCTAGGCAATGGCGCAACCTCAGCGGTGGAGTCAGACAACCCACGGGGAGCTACAGATGCCGATGAAGCCGTGGATATTTACGAAGTCATCCGAGCCGGGTGGGATACAAGGGTACAACGCCTAGAAGAATTTGCTGCGCGGTACATCGCCTACCGATTGGAACAATACATCGACCAACCCGAATTTGCTGAGCTGGTCCAAGAATCTGCGAATCGCGTCAAGGCACGTCAGGAGACTGACACTGTCGAACTTGTCGATGATATTCGCTACTACCTGTCGGAACGATTCAGGCTTCGCTTTGAAGACAGCGGGCTAGATGAGATGATGGATGAGAACGCAGCCATGCAAGCTAGTAACGAGGGAGATCTTGTTGATGCAATGGGCGATCTCGCACTAGAAGACGGCGTACCCGACAGTGTACAGCAGGACGAAAATATCGCGGCGGTCGAACAGCAGATTGCTGCTGGTGTCATCAGGAATTTGGATGGCGAGGAGGTTGGTGACGAATTTGCTCAGGACGCGATGAATTATCAGATCTTGCTGGGAAAGATAGACACATTGCTAGAGAAGCTGAACTTGGATGCTTAGATAGCGAATCTACTGAAGCTCTGAAGATCTGACAACTACATCCGGGGTATTCTGATAGGAGGTTGTGCATGTGCTGAGGAAAATCCGGACACCTCGCCGTGGAATCTAGCACGTGGCGTGGTCCGGGTAATTGCTTAGCGAATCTTGGAAGCAGCCTACATTGTCAGATACGCTCCATACATACGATGTTTTTCTACATGCAACTTGCCCGGTCTCAATTCCAACATACTGACCAGTAAATTTCCTTGACTTTCCGCTCTTCTACTTCAACCACCCCGACTCCCCATCCAAGAAACCAGAGGAAAAATAGACATGGGGACCCAAATCCGCGAGGACCTCTTATACCGACTACGCTGGAACCTGCTAGCCCCTCTACAAGACATCGAATTCACGATAGGACCCAAAAACGAAGAAACACTCGTCCCACTATTCGATCATCCTTGCGCGAACACACCTCTCTCCGTACCCAGTCGACATCGTCTCGAGGTGCTCAGCGAGGATATTTGGACATCACACGAGGGCTGGCATCATGGCGACGACAGCCCTGAGCCAGACTGCGCGTGTAAGCCTCCGCCCAATCTCGTCATCGAAAACGCAGATGGGAGACCCATCACGCTGGGGCATTTTGTCACGCAGGCACATCCGTATTTGAATGAGCATATGGGCAAGATTAAGAGGGCTTTGACTTTGTTTCAGAAGGACCTTCCTGAAGAAAAGACTTTTCTCTTTAAGCGCGCGTGGAATTTCAATACTAAATTGAGGGTTTTTCTGATGCTTAAAAGGGATGCGGAGTATATGGAGGAGCATTGGGCTACGCAATTGGACTTTGCGCGTCGATATGAAGATGGGAGATTTGGTGATGTTTGTGGTGCTACGAGTGGACGCGATGCTTGATGATTTTGGTCGAGTCCCGCGATTTCAAAGTGTTTTGTGGTATGCATTGTCTCGCACCTACCTGCACTCGAGGAAAACTGCGGTCGCTGGGCGGTACATGGAGTGTGCGATCGCGCGAAGCCACGTTGTTCGTGGCTCCGGTGTGGCGCTACCTTCTGTTAGTAGAAAGGCACTTGAGCAGTCCATACTGAGAGCGTCTAGTTTCGATGTGATAGTAGACGGTTCTGGAAGAAGGCTACTATCCTAGTCCCTGTTACACCTAGGTACTGTGTTTACTTCATCATTGCTATTGGTGACATCATGGTGGGGTAGCCGCGGTGCTCAGTTCCCCACCCAACCGTCGTTGACAGCTTGACAAATACCTTAGCAGCTCATAATGCGCGTCATTGCTCGAACAACTTCACTCCTTCAATCTCCAATTGCTCGACTTTCACCTCAAAGGTTACGGAGAGTTTCAATCGCGGCACCACGATCCTTTACACTTCGTCAGACAGCACTTCTACGTAAACAAGGGCTATTCGCCATATCCAAACAACAGACCGCAACGATGTCGACGGAATCCACACAGTCGCAGGCATGCTGCAACACACCCGCTGTAGTCAGCGAGGGATACCAACCAAAGGGCGATTACATTGAGGCAGACGGACTGAAGACTTGTACGTTCCAGCACCAAGACATCACCAGGGACCGCAATTGACTTCCAACAGATCAAACCGGCCCCAAGGACGCAAAGCAAGGAATCCTAGTCGTCTACGACATCTTCGGATTCTTCAACCAAACACTCCAAGGTGCTGATATCTTGGCTTACACCGACAGCCAGAAGTACCAGGTCTTCATGCCCGACTTCTTCGACGGCAAGCCAGCCGACATCTCCTGGATGCCCCCGGACACCAAGGAGAAGGAGCAGAAGATGGGCGAGTTCTTCCAGTCGCAGGCTGCGCCACCAAAGACTTTGCCGCGCATCCCGAAGATTGTCGATGAACTTACCCAGAAGTACGGGATTGAGAAGTGGGCTATCATCGGCTTCTGCTGGGGCGGAAAGGTATGGAAGAGCTAGCCATGTTACCTCCAACGTTTTCCTAACACTGTACAGATTGTCAACTTGTCTTCCATGGAAGGCACAAAGTTCAAGGTCGCGGCAGCATGCCACCCCGCCATGGTTGCCGGCGATGACGCGCCCGGCATCAAGATCCCATACATCATGCTTCCGTCAGGCGACGAATCAAAGGATGACGTCAAGAAGTGGCAGGAGGGCATCAAGGTTCCTCACGTGGTTGAGTGGTTCCCAGACCAGATCCACGGCTGGATGGCGGCGCGCAGTGACCTTTCCCAGGAGAAGGTTAGGAAGGAGTACGAGCGCGGATACAAGATGGTGTTGGATTTCTTCCACAAGCACATGTGAGTTTAATGGAAGAGCTGAGGTGATGTAGGTAGAATGCTCATTCCGCTAGGGGTTCTGAGGCGAAGCTCTAGTATGAATACCGGTAATGTCGATACGAAACAATATAACGTAGGACAGAAGAGCTTTTCTTCCAAGACTGTGACTGTGAGTGTGTGTTAGCAGCCTTGAGTTTCCTAAATATAGGCATGGCTGAGCCAGCTATCCTATGCCCAGGCGGATCGACCATCACCAACTATCTAATCCATGGCCAATGTGGAAAAGGTCCGAAGTCATTGCAACAAAGTTGGAAGAGTAGAGTTACGGGTAGGTGTGGGGCTCAACACGTGGGGTTAGGTACTCTGGGGCCGCCAGCCGCGTGCATTGGCGTAGAACGGCGGTTGGGAGACCGAGGGCATGTCGGCAATTGATCACGTTGCGGATGGCCATGTCGCAGGTTATCTAGAAGCATTGGGCAGACTTCGGCGCATTTTTGTCGCGACATTTACCTTCATTATTTCTCTGCCCATCTTTCACGTACATTCTTCGTTCGTAGTTACACAAGAAAGATCTTATCATGGCTCTTCCGATCGGTGCGTGTTCCTATCTCGTGTAGCGGCCGTGGCGCGCTTGTCGTCCCATCCAGCTCCCGACCATCTCTACACGACGCTTATCGTACATGTTAGCTAACAAAGCTATGAAGCACCTCAAGCTGTAGCAGGCGCAATCGCAGGCGTTACTGCCGCTGCAGCCTACATCGACGCCAAATACCACATCACCAAAGACCTCAAGGGCCAACGCGTCCTGAAAGCTGCCGCGCGCGATCTCGAGAAGAATGGTAAGCCGAAGCTGCGTATGCCCTACCCACCACTCCCTAACAAGACAACAGCACAAGGCAGAGGCCAATCTCTGTGGTACCAATTCGAAGCCCAAGTCCACCGCCTGCCCTCGACCGAAGAATGCATCTGGTCCCGAACCGGCTGCTACACCTGGGCCGAAACCTACGCGAACGCCTGCCGATACGGCCAATACCTCCGCCAGAATGGCGTCGTTCCCGGGCAGCTCTTTGCCATGTACATGATGAACCGGCCGGAGTTCCTCTTTGCACATCTAGGTAGCTGGAGCATAGGAAGCGCGCCGGCGTGGATCAACTACAACCTTGCAGGCGATGCGCTGGTGCATTGCTTGAAAATCAGCGGCGCCAAGGTGCTGCTTGTGGATGAAGACCAGGAGTGCAGAGACCGCATCGAGGCGGTTAGGGAGAGATTGGAGAGCGAATTGGGCATGACTGTACTGGTCTTGGACACCGGGTTGAAGGGAGAGATATCGAGGTTGGAACCTACTAGGCCTGAGGATGAGCTTAGGGTGGGTATGAAGGGGAAGTTCCCGCTCTTCCTGTTCTACACAAGGTGAGTTACCGCGATGGCTTTTGCGAAGAGGATGATGCTAACTAGAACAGTGGCACAACCGGACACCCGAAAGCTTGCCCCTTCGAGACGCAAAGAGCAGTCGGCTTGACACAACGTGTGGGTGCTATGGGACTGAAGACAGGACCCAACGGCGACAGGTGGTATGTTTGCATGCCGCTATACCACGGCACTGGAGGCACGACGGCACTCGTCTGCATGGTCACCGGCCTTACATGCTGTATCGGCACCAAGTTCTCTACATCGAAATTCTGGACCGACGTACGCGATTCGAGATCCACCGCCATGGTCTACGTAGGAGAGACAGCTCGTTACCTTCTCAACGCCCCTCCTAGCGACCTCGACCGGAAACACAACGTTAGAGCCATGTTCGGCAATGGTCTTCGTCCCGACGTATGGCAGCGCTTTGTCGATCGCTTCGGCATCGAGATCGTCGGCGAGTTCTTCAACAGCACAGAAGGCGTCATGGCGCTTTTCAATGGCTCGCGTGGGCCTTTCACAGCAACTTCAGTTGGACACCAGGGTCTCATCGAGCGCTGGCGCTCCCACAACACATACGTCCCAGTCGAGATCGATTTCGTAAGCGGAGACCTCTTGCGCGATCCCAAGACTGGCTTCTGCAAACGCAAGTCCTACGAGGAGGGCAGTGAGATCCTCGTACAGATGCCGAGCGAGCAAGCCTTTGTCGGCTACTGGAACAACCCCGATGCTACCGAGAAACGCTTCGAACGCAATGTTTTCAGGAAGGGCGACCTGTATTACCGTACAGGCGACGCTCTCCGTCGCGACGCGGACGGCCGCTGGTTCTTCATGGACCGCCTCGGCGACACCTTCCGCTGGAAGTCGGAGAACGTGAGCACAGCCGAAGTCAGCGAAGCACTTGGTTCTTTCCCCGGAATTCAAGAAGCAAACGTCTATGGTGTCGAAGTGCCTGGCTACGACGGCCGCGCAGGATGTGCAGCCATCTACATCGACCCCGCACATCTCGACTCATTCAACTTCAACGCGCTACTTGCGCACGCGAAGGAGAAGCTGCCGAAATACGCAGTGCCTGTTTTCTTGAGGATACAGAAACAGCAAACTACGATGCACAACAACAAGCAGAACAAAGTTCCGCTGAGGAATGATGGTATCGATCTGAGGAAGCTTATGGAGAGGGCGGATAAAGAGGCGAGGGAGCAAGGAAAGGAAGAGGCGGAATACGATACCATGTACTGGCACCCGACTGCTCTTGGGTCTGGAAAAGGCAAGAGTGGCGGTGATGATGGATATGTTGTATTCACCATGGCGGATTGGGATTTGCTGAAGGGAAGTGTAGATGTAGAGGGTGGTGCCAAGCTGTAAGGTTCCCCAGTATATAATTGCTTTTAGTCTGTAAATCGTAGCGTCTTCGTTCTGTAATAAACATCATGTCTGCGAACACGCGTGAGCCATGACTGGGTTTGTTTGTGACACTGTCGCGTCTTCATTGTCGTTTCACTTCTCTTCCATCAACGTAGGCTCGAACTTCTCCTTCCTGGCCTGCACAGCACCAGAGGCCTTCCACGCAGACAGAATCAAGTCCACAATAGCATCCACACCTTGGTCCCTCTTGACGACCGCAAAGATAGTCGGTCCACCCTCACGCATCCTCCTGCTATCCCGCTCCATAACACCCAGATCCGCACCGACCGCCTCGGCAAGATCGATCTTGTTGACGACCAGCAGGTCTGATTGCGTGATACCCGGACCACCCTTCCTGGGGATCTTATCACCACCCGAGACATCGATAACGTAGATGATGAAGTCAGCGAGTTCGCGCGAGTAGTTGGCAGCGAGATTGTCGCCGCCGGACTCGATGAGCAGGAGGTCCGTGTTGAACTTTTGGTGCAAGTTGGTGAGCGTCATGAGGTTGACGGAGATGTCTTCGCGGACAGCGGCATGGGGACAGCCTCCCGTTTCGACAGCGACGATGCGCTCACTATACTCGTGTCAAACATGCCCCGGCAATGTGCGTATTGTGGCTGCTCTTACGCGGGCAAGGCGTTGTTCTTGGTGAGGAACTCGCAGTCTTCTCGCGTGAAGATGTCGTTTGTTACCGCGGCTATAGAGAAGCGCGTTCGGAGATGTTTGCAGAGGGCTAGCATGAGGGCTGTCTTGCCCGAGCCTACTGGTCTAGGCTGGTCAGTATCATGAGAATATAGTACATCTTGCCATGCCAACCCTGCATCATGTCGGCCGAGCAGTATATTGACATTTACGTGTCACACGGGGTCCATCGTACCCTCCAATTCCGATAGTGAAGGACCGGTCTTCCCAGTCTCTTCCCTCGATGATGGGCAGCTCGCGGCCCAGGTAGCTCCCCGGCCCATCGAGGATCTCATGCGTGTGGCCGTGATCCGCAGCCTCGTGCGAATGCGAATGCGACGCGCCTTCGTGTGAGTGGCCGGTAGACATTGTTGTAAGATGTAGTATGACTATCAATCAACAGAGGAAGCCAGCAAGCAGGAATGAAGCTCGAGGATCTCCATGGTGGGGCACGACACGACGAGAGACGTGGGGTTCAATCCGGCGCAACCCTGGTAGCGAAGCTTCACTCAATAACACCGGCGATAGGCTGACAGGCGACGACACGCCGCTCGCATGAACAACACTCACGACCATATCAAAGGCCAATTCAATGCGGCGGTGATTGTCATTACCGTAGCGTGCCACGACTCGAATAAGGCGTCCTTAATCGGAGGATACGGGAGTGCTCGGACCATGGCGCGAGGGATCATTGCTGCTGCCCCTGCATCTTCATCACGATCCTCGGCACCCGCGATATGATTACCAGCTATAGTTCCCTTCTCTGAATTTCACGGACCAGCATGTTCCCACATGGACCTGTCGTTCCTGGTCGGCGGCGCATAGCAGCTTGCGTACCATTGGGAAAGGAGAATGAGGTGCCGGAGCAATCTTTCGCTTCTTCAATCCTTCAATATCGCCCAGACCCGCCACACAGCCACGGCAATGGATATGCAGTTAATTTCCACGCCTGCGAGCCTCCCTATGCGGTGGCCCTGGTACCTGCAGGTGACATGACGCAGGACTTCGCAGCTCTATGTAAAGCCAGCGCACCACCCGCAAGCTTGTGGACCCTGTTTTCTCAATGCCCTTGCGTTTTCAGGTTTCTGCGTCTTAATCGAGATCGTGCGGTTTGGAGATATTTCCCCATACGGTAGACCTCTTCCTGCTTTAAGGATAGTTGTTCCCTTCTGAAACTCACCTTCATCGCTCGCCTGCTTTCCCCGCTTCCTCTTGTTTGTTTGTTTTTGCGATTCTATACGCGTATTTTTCTGGTGTAATGTCTAACATGGCTGTCTCGTGGGAGAAATCGACACATGGGTCTCTTACGCTATGGGACATCGATCGCGAATTCCAAGATGCGCATGAAGCGTACGAGCAGTGGCAGGCGCGGCATCGTCGCACGCGTTCCAAATGGTTGTGTCTCGGCACGAAGAACCGTGACGATGCTGTTGGCAAAGCTCTGCGCCTAGGGGGACAGATTCAAAGGATCATGGAGCAAGGAAAAGCAAGATTTGGGGCACGATTCGAGGAAGGCGACAGTAAGTCTGCGGTTCAATACCGAGATTATAAAGACTGACCATGAGTAGCAAAATGCAACACCATCCTCTCAGCGCAACTCCTACGGATCCAATACGAAATCAGACAACCACTTTACGACAGCGTTTTCTCTTCGACACCAACGATACCCATTGACGACATAATTACGACCGCCAAAAGCGTCCGTCGCGCCTGCCTCACTGCCCTGCGCGAACAATACGCACGTCTCGAATCGCCAATCCTATCGCCCGTTCTGCCTCCTCCACGTTTCAAAGTAGAGTTCTGTCCATTCGCAGACAACCTGCGGAAAGATCTCAAAGAGTCCAAATCGAGCACACTACGCGCCAAGAAAGCTTTCCCACACGACAAACACGACGACCGCGAAATATGCCCGCACTGTGATGCATGCATCTCCGTGGCCGCACACTCTGGACTACCCGCATCCAGATGTATACTCTTCACCTCGCACATTGCGCTCGACACAATGGCGACAAACGACAAAGCGACCTTTGCATGCAACAGCTGCTACAAGACTTTTGATGATTCCTACGCCTTCCTCGATCATTACTTCCAGAAGCAAATCGGGAGTGAGAGGAGTTGCTTGCGGCTGTCCGTACAGAGGAGCTCGAGCTGGTTCTTGAACGAGCAGTTCCTTGATAGCGACCCCTCGATTGTTGAGCAGTGCCTCAAGAATTGCATGGCGAGAGAGACTATGCGAGGTAGAGGCCATAAGAAGATGAAGAGCCAGATTACCATACGACAAGTACATTCAAGCGGGAACGATTGAAGTTTTCCCAACCGGAGACGATAGCACGACCACATATCACGCCACCACTGGCAAGAGCAAAACGACGAAGCAAAGCAACATTCGTCAGCATTACACGATCAGTTGTATACGAATGCGTCATTTCGTATCGCCAACATCCAATCGAGTCGCAATGCGACAACAGAGACCTTACACATACCGTCTCACGACCCGCACACAAGTTCCGCTCCAAAGCCAAAGCTTTGGTATGAACGCGGACGGAACGCCGCATTCTCCGCCTCTTCCTCTTCTTGTACCATGCATACTTTTTTCTGTACACATACGTTTACTCTTATGTCTAATGCCCTAATGTCTTTGTCAAGGAATTCTAGATCGTAGCAGAGTACGTCACGAGCACGATAAATACGAACACGAATCTACAGTTGCGCATCAAAACCCCAACGCAAGCTCAGCTCAATGAATACAAATACTTTCTTAAGCATATACACACGATCAGCGTACCATTCCTATGTATCCAGCGCTTCTTCACACCGCGCGCCGCACCCTCACATAACACAGCGACGATCACAACCGTCGCATAAACAGCGCAAGCCGTGCTACCCGCATGCCCAGACACACGTCAGATGGGCATCCCGGTTTCACATTGGCAACGAACGCAAACGCAGCTCGCAGAAGGAAAGGGAAAAGGACCGAGAAAGATAGCTTCATCTCCTCGGCCCTTTTTCCGCGCGGAACTTTCCCTCGAGCATCTTGCTCATCACCTAACTTCCAAGCAATCGGTCTGATATCGCCAGACTGCAGTATGGGGACCTGTACAATGATCGCAACTCTACCCGAGTGAGCTGACGATCTACTAACTGCGACACTCATCACCCAGGCTGTCCGTTCCCAAGAATTGGGAATCGGGGGATGGGCAGGACATACGCGCCACACCCACAGAACTCTATCCTAGCTACCTAAGACTACTATCAAGCCGACCTACCCGTCTTGTATCCGGCCACTTCTTTCCTTTGCCTTTGCCTTACTGCACATACACATCTACTCAGCGTCGTAAAGCGAACGCGCCAGCGACGCGCAACCACATGAAACCACATCTGTCCGTGGGTCACTCACTCGGCGAAACCCCACCGTAATACGTCTTGGCTTTCTTACGTATGGATGCGCGTGGGTACGAGATTATTCCGCTCATCACGAGAGGATTATCACGAACGACTGCTTGGGGTTCTTGGTGCATTGCGTATTGGTGTTGGCCTGGGCGGTTGTGATGGGGATACCTGGTTTGTGTGTAGGGTTGGTTGGGGGTATGAGTTACTAAACACGAGGAACGCGCGGGTTTACTCGCTGATGGGAAAGATGATGTAGACAAAGAGTAGGCTTATATTAAGAAATTCATAGCTCATCACCCCTCACAAGACCGTCAATGTCACTCCCCAAACACGTGCTCTGTTTACACCCTCCAACATTCCACCACCGCCCTTGCTTTTCCCACCCCTTCCTTCTTCCCCAACCCCAAGCCCGAGCGGAGCCCCATAGCGCAAACAGCGTATCCAGCGTATCCGCGGCGGAACCTGGGCGGTATTGGCACAAGTCTTGGACGGCAAGTCTGCCGCAAGAAGAAGTCTACGTTGCGGTGAGCAGATAACGTGTCGAAACACATGCAGCGGAATGGGCGGAGCGGCGGTAAGCATTGGGCTGTTAACATGCTCAATCCCCATGTGTGGCTTGCAATTAGATTGGATCGGGCGGTCGGGGCAACTGGATTTCCGCTCTCTGGGTGCCATGCGTCTTGGACGCGTGTGGCGTTGCTCGAAGCATTGGAGGGGCCGAGGGGCTGAGTACGGGTGAGTTTGCGCCTGGACTCCTTGGTAAGGCGTGGGTAGTGGCTTGGAAGCGCGGGTAACCTGCTTGGAAATGCAACGGTGTAAAGTGTTTCGTACGAGGTACACTGTCAATTGCGAGTAACATGTGCGAGAGACGTTATGGGTGTTGTAGAGATGTTGTGGTATTCGAGGAAAATGGGGTATATCATGTCGAGCTCCGTTTGCTCTCCTACTCTTACACAGAGAGGCCCAATAACGCCGTGCTGTCATCCCAGATCAGCATTCCTTCATGTCCGATGCCCCTAAAACAAAAGTACGCCATGGTATATGCCGCTTAAACATCGCTCGTCCCATCACTGAGCGAACGGTAAAAACAAAAACTCGTCGTCGTAGCAATAACCTTCTCTTCAAACATGCGTCTCTCGCAGTCCCCTTGAGAGCCATCGTTCCCACCAGTTCCGTACGCCCACGATGCTCTCTTTGCCATCGTTGTGTCCGTCGTGACCTCCAGGGTCTCCTAATATCAACGAGAAAAACCAGAATCCTGCAGCGGTCCATGCGGCGATTGCGACACCGAATGCGACAATTGGTGAAAACAGGTGAATGACGACGAGCATAGGCGCACTGTAACCAGTCGTTGAGTCGTGGGAATAGACGAGGTGTAGCTGCAGGTTCAGCGCTGGTGCGAGGAAGGCTGTGATTTGTTCCGAAAATGACGGGCGTTTGGTGCAGAATCGCAATGGTGCTAGTGCGAGCGAGATCAGGAGGGCGAAGATCGTCCAGAGAGCGATGGCGCCTGAGAGGAAAGCACAGGGGCCGCAAAGCCAAAACTGCATATTGTTAGCCACGCTCCACAGGGCTTCGAGAAAGTAGAACACATACCAGTAATTGCCATGCCTTCTCCTCTGGGCCTTTCTCATGGTAGGCACCTTTGTCGTAGACGATCGCATCGCCGTCTGGTCCAGCCGCAGACACACGGTTTGGAGATCGGCGGCCTTGCGACGAACCGTAGCCATGCTTCTCGGGATCAAGATGCGCTTGTTGTGGATATTGTATGCTTCCTCGTTCTATCTCTGATCTGCTGGAGTATCGGATCTCTGCTGTTGAGTTGCGTTGTTGGCCGATCGAGGAGATGCTGCTGCAGGGGCTTGGCGCAGAGGATGCCTTTGGCGAGAACGGGTGCGAGATGACGGAATCATGGCCACGGCCAAAACTCGACTTGCTGTGACGGTCTATGCGGATGGTCTGTTGTCGCTGGTATGGCTCCTTCTCGTTGTATGCGTAGTTGTACTCGTCGGGCGATGTGTTGGTTGATAGCTGGTGCAGCGGTTGGCTCTGCTGGGGGGGAGTGGCCGAACATGACACCGGCGGACGCTGGGATTCCATTGCCGGCAATTGGTAGTCGACGTCACTGGTTGACGGGCATCAGACGACCCTTTGAGACATGCGAAGTCGATGAGGTGCCGGGCATGTTATAGAAGAGGCGGAGACTTCCCTCAGGAGAGGCAAGACTCTTGTTACATACAATTACGCTCTCAAGACCTTGGGAGAAGGTCTTGGGCTTGGCTTTCATCCCCAAGGCTCGGCATTGGGGCTGGGCAGAGCATCTCAAGACGGGGACGGCCAATCACGGCTCGCGTGGGCGGTCCCAGCGCAACTCTCTTCCAGACGCCGCTCAGACCAAAGACGGAATTCGCGGCAGCGACCTGGCCTCATGTCGTTGGAGCCCCCAGCTCTCATCTTTATCATCTTCGCCCTTTGTCTTGGCTCGCGCCGACGATGCTGAGCAACGCTGAGCAAACGGACCGTCGCACGCTGGTGCACCTCGTCGTCGTGTGCAATGCCCTCTGAGAACGCGCCAAGCCGGAAACAAGCGCTACCATGGTCCGCCTAGGCTGTTCGCTGGATGCGTGAAGCTGTGCCTAGGAAATATTGAACCCACGGATCGTGGACTGTTGTACCATAGGCATGACACCCCACAAGAATCCAATGCGGTTCTCCAATCCGCCTAGATAACGGAGGGGACCACAGAGGCGCGGCTGGTTACGGCCCCGCGGTGCAACGTCGCGAGCACTCCTTGTGTCGCATCGCCAATCCAAGTCGGAACGGCGGAGCGCATTTGATAGCGCTTGTTGGCGGAAATAGCTGCAAGTTGCTTTGCGAAGTCTGAATCCGGGCTCCAAGCGTGGCTGAAACGAAGTTGGCCTTGCTGATCTCGATCTTGGCATTGGCACATGAGAAGCTCAGATACTCTGTTGAAGGCGCCAGTTGTCCTGGCGTCCGCTGGCTATGCTGGCTTGGTCTCTATCAGGTGCTTTGTTTTGACCTGAATAAGCCCGTCGCTTTCTCGGCATGCTGTTCGTACCCTGATCGAACGGACAGCAGTGACCGGCTCAAACCTACCATTCCTTTGGTAATGCCTCATGCCATACAGCACGAAGCGCTGCCAGTGACGTCCACCTCAGTGTTGTTGCATTCACCGCGTGCTCCTTGGCATCGGATTCATTAGTGATCTGGCGATAAGCGTTCTGCTGCAGCCACAGCCGGTGGTAATACACAGCATGGCGGAGTTGTGTTCCGCCCCGCGGGCAACCTTAGCGAACCGGGTATAATAGTGGAAAGAAATGTAAGCTGCAAGGCAAACGTCGGTTAGCAGCTGGCGCTGCGAGGAAGGATGCTCTATGGCGCTGGGCGGGGTGTTGTAACGTTGATGGGGCTGTGATGTCACTCGACGTAAATGGAAGTCGCGATGGAAGGAGCGCCTAAGCACCTGCATACTTCAGCGTCAACAAACTGTGTGTTAGTCTTGATGAGGACGTCGCGATGAACCACGAGCATCCGGCACTTCCGACATGTGTACATGCTGATCATCGAGTGCGGCATTGGTTAATTTAAAAAATGTGCTTTTTCTCGATCTCCTGCTAAATGGAGGATCAGATCCCTTGCTAAAAATGACCTCTATGTGCACTACAGGGTCTGGCGAGGGTGATCTAGACACCCCTTCGACCACCAACCAGCTTCATACCTTCACGCATAGCATCCGTCAGTCGACTCATGACCAGCTCTTTGATGCCCTTCTTCTCTGGCTTCGGCATGAAGCCCAGCTCGATCAGATAACTGACGTACACACCTACAGTGTCCTCCGTCACCGCACCACCCTTGCTCCAATCCTCACCTGTCCATACTTGATCTTTCTTCAAGGCTTCCGCCGCATTCTTATCGTCGAGTTCAGGTGCCTTGGTATCAGCAGGCAGGTCTCCAGTAACGAAATGGTACAGCGGTAGGAGAGCATTCTCCTCTTTCGTACCAGAGCGGTCAGAGACATAAGCTTCCATATTTTGCTTCCACTCTGGGTAGGTAACTAGAGGAACATTGTATCCAAAGTTCTCGAGGGCTCCCAAGAACTCGTTGAAGGTGATGCGGGGGTGTGATGTGATTTGCGCGACTCCCAGGGGCGCGATGGGCGGGTTGAATGAGGATGCCACGACAACGCGAGCAACATGAGTCACAGGAACCATGTTGATGGTGTTTGTGATGTCGGGTCGTGATTTGAGTTGGATGCAACCCTTGAGTATACGCACCAGGAAGTCGTCGGTGTTGGTGGTGCCGTACTCTGGGTCTCCCAAGACATAGCCGGGACGAATGACGCAGCCACTCAGACCTTTCTGGCCAGCCTGTCGTGTGAGATACTCGGCTGTCCATTTAGATTGACCATAACCGGTGCCCAAGCCTTTACGAGCACCTTCCAGGTCGTCTTCTTCAGGCACACCTGTCCCACCATTGGCCAGGCTCTTCTCGGACAGCTTGACAAAGTAGTCTGTGTCAAGTACTGATGTTGAGCTGACAAGACCGAAGTTCTTGGGCTTGCCCGCAGCACACATTGAGAGAGCGGTCATGGTGGAGATGACGTTGGGTCCGCGAAGACGTGAGTACGGCAATACCCAGTGTACCAATGCGCCATTGTGGATGACAACATCGACAGAGTCTAAAAGCTTGTTCCAAGTATTCGGTTCAAGGCCAAAGTTCTCCTTTTCTAGATCGCCCACGAGAGGCTCCAGGCGTGATTCCCAGCTATCCTCCCAGATGCCATATGCAGAGCAGGTTTGCCTGACACGGCCGAGTGCAGCATCAATGTCTTTTGCACGGACGAGTACTGTAACCTTTCCGGGCCTCGACAGGACGTCTCGTAGAATGTAAGCACCCAAGAAGCCTGTCGCGCCAGTGAGGAAAGTATGTACTTCTTCCTTGGGATTCAACGGCTCTCTAGTCTTGAACTCGGTCAGTTGGTTGGCGAGTTCTCTGGCATCGGCAGAGTAGGCCTCATCTTCTGGATCCTCATCAATGGCTTCTGCAGTGTCCAGACGCAAACCAATAGGGTCCATAGCCTGGTCAATGTTTGCCGAGAAGCCGCGCAACGTAGGGTACTGGAAGATTGTGGTCATTGGTACATCGATGTCTCTCCATTCTTGCCGGATCTTGAAGAGCAGTTGCTGAGCAATGATACTATGGCCTCCAAGGTCGAAGAAGGAGTCGCTTCCGCTGATGCCGTCGGCTGTCACACCGCGGTCACCTAGAAGCTCAGCCCAGATACCGGCCATGGTCTTCTCAGTTGGCGTCAAGGCTGCACCCAGCTGTGAGGGTCGTCTTGCACCAGCGGCTGCCAGATGCGCCGGCTCGGGGAAGGGCAGTGCCGGTCGGTCAATCTTACCGTTCGGGTTCAGCGGAAATCGAATGAGCGGGACGATGATTGACGGAACGGCATATGCGGGGAGCTTCTTCTTCAGATGCTCTCGCACATCGTCTCGTAGGTACTTGAAGCGCTTCAATAAAGTGACCATGCTGGTGTCATCGGCGGAATCACTGTCTTTCGCACCGCGCTCCTCGAGCCAGTCGTACCAACGCTTCATCTCAGGAACGATGTAGCCTACGACGTTAGCAAACATTTGAGTTGGGATGAAGTTCCAACTTACTGACTAGTGTTGGCTCCTCATAGGCATCACGCTTCAACAGCGTGACGTTCTCACGCACCAAAGGATGGGCAGAGAGATGTGAGTCGATCTCACCAAGCTCGATACGGAAGCCGCGAATCTTGACTTGCGAGTCGACTCGTCCTGTGCAGTGTACGTTACCATCCTCAGAGTAATGGCCCAGATCTCCAGAGCGGTAGAGTCTGTCGCGTGGACCTTTGTAGAACTCTCGCCATGGCTCGGCGGCACCTTGGCTTTCCACCTTTTTATTGTCTTCATCTACCCACTTCTGTTGGTCCACAAACCAGTTGTCAACGAATTTGGTGGCAGTCAAGTCAGGCAGACCTAGGTATTCCTCGGCCAAACCACCGGCTCGCACGTATATCTCACCACTCTCACCAGGCTTGCAAACCTTTGTCCTATCTTGGCGGTTGACTACCAAAAGCTGAACGTTGTTCATGCCACGACCAGCCGGGATGACTTCACCGATGGTATCAAGGAATTCGGGCGCTTCGGAGCAGCTCGGTAGCTCGTAGTAACTGACAGCTCTTTGTGTCTCTGTGGTTCCGTACATGTTGACAATGCGTACGTTGGGTGCCAAGTTCTGCAGCCTCCTGCAGTCGCGCTTGATTAGTAGGTCGCCTACGAAGAAGGAGTGATGCAGGCTTGGAAAGACGGCTGAAGCGCCTCCGACAAGAATCTGACCCATGGCGGGTGTCAGATGTGTAACTGTCGCGCCATATTTGCGCATCCACTCGGCGAGCTTCTCATGCTGTATGTCCTCTTTGCTGGGTACTAGTAGTTGTGCACCGAGGAAAAGTGGTGTGAAGATGTCTCGTTGGATAGGGTCGTGGGCGATGCCAGAGAGCATGGTGAACTTGTCATTTTCAGACAGTCCGAATGTCTCTGCCATCCATGGAAAGTAGTGTGTTAGCGAAAAGTGCCGGCCCTTGACACCCTTGGGCTTTCCCTCTGATCCTGATGTGAAGGAAAGTGTGGGTGTTGAGTCTGGGCCGACCAGCACTCCTGGCAGCTCGGCCTTGAGCTTCTGTTGTTCCTCCAACACGTCCTTTCCGTCCTTGGAGCCTCCCACGAGGGTTCCATCGTCCTTGAGCTCGAGCGCGGGAACTTCTGTCCGCAGTTGTAGATTGTCCTTGACGTAGTCCCTCACTTGCTCTGAGATGGGGCCGGCTTCACGGATGGCCTTGTCGATGACTACGAGTGCGCGTGGTTGGGAGACTTCGAGATAGATGCATTGGCGGTCTGGGGGGTATCTAATGATGTCAGTAGGTCACTAGCTGTTTGATAAGCTAGACTCACAGCGGGTCTAGTACTGAGAAGGTCGCTCCTGCCGCCAGAACAGCCATAATGGCGACCACTAGGTCCACGCCACGATGGGCGAAGATCATGACTACCTCCCCTCTCTGCACGCCATTTTGCACCAGATAATGGGCTAGTACCGAGGTAGCCTCGAATATGTGCTTGTATGTGAAGTTGCGCTCGGGTGTCTTGCTGGTAGCCGTCTCTACCACGCATGGCCGCTCGGGATGCTTGCGAGCATTGCCTGCGAAGATCTCGTGGATGGGTCCCTTGAAATCAGACCAGTGGAGGTCCGCAGTCGGATCCGGGATGCTTCCTTTAGTAAGTGAAGCCATTGTCGCGCGTACCTGTTCCTGCATGTTCAAGGAAATATATGGTGGGGTCGCGTTGTAAGTGTGCGCATGCGCGTAGATGGTTCGCGGATGTCAATTGGGATGTGACTGAATGCAAGAAGGTATGAGATCAAGGCTTGGAGTGATGATTGTTTTCACAGCCTTTGAAATTGAAGAACGGAAGGAGATTTTGGAGTCATGGACACCACAGTAAGAGAAGAGGTATGACGCATCCCGTCAAAATGCTCGACTCAGGCGACATCGGCCAGGGCGACCCCCACCACCGAAGGCTCGAAACGCGTGGGATGTCTGGGTCTGGGGCGCATCATCAGCCCTGCGCTAGCCTTGCACCTCGCCCTCGCCAAACTGGAAACGTTCCCTTAGCACGACGCGTCACCCGGCGTGTCAACTGGTGCAACTATCTGCAACCTCTGCGTCTTTTTGTGCCTTTTTGTCGCTCGTTACGTTTGCTTCAAAGCTTGTTCGCATCGCCTAGCGGAGCTGAGTTCGCGCCGCATTGCCTTCAATCAGCAACATCAGGCCCACCACGGATACCGGCTCCAGTAGCCTGAAAGCGCCCATGTCGCCAGAATTGCCATAGTCTGCCTTGTATTCACCTCACTACACCCGATTGTGCCATGCCGACTCAGCATACCTTCATGGGCCGGCCCATTGCGCTGCAGATGCCCCCGAGGAGGTTCCAGGTCATCATCATCCTTCTGCTCTTCGTCATAGTAAACTTTACCTTTTACGGAACCCCAACACGCGACAGCATTCCGACCTATGACGAAGTCGCCGATGCGGTCAAGCACCCGCAAGCTCACCTGCCTGACTTGGGCGAGCTGCCAGCTGTGCCCAAACCCTTCGGTCCCTCAGCACACAAGCCACCGGTTCAGGCAAACAGTACCACGGCCAGTGCTTACGGCGCTATAGAGTGGCTCAGCGATTTCAAATGGCGCAACCCTTTCTCCTCCCGCGTAACTCTCGACGAGAACACCGCTCTCCTACCACCGCTACGCGAACGACCGCCGATTTACACATACTACGACGTACCGAAGAAGCAGAACAAGGAAGTGTCTGCGGCAGAACAACGGCTGATACTGGCATGGCGACGGGCATGGTGGGCGCAGGGCTTCAAGCCTGTCGTACTGTCGCGGGCTGAGGCTATGCACCACCCACAATACCAGCTGTTCCAGCGCATGAAGCTAGATCCCAAGATCGAGTTTGAGGTCATGCGCTGGCTGGCCTGGGGGCACATGGGTGGCGGCGTTCTTGTCAATTGGCTCGCACTGCCCATGGCCGAGTACGAGAACCCGATGCTCAGCTTTCTGCGACGAAACGAATACGCCAAGCTGTCGAGGGTCCAGACCTTGGATAACGCCATCTTCTTTGGAGATCGAATGATGGTCGATGACGCGATCAAGAAGGTCATGGGCAACGAGCTGCTCAAGAATGTCACCGCGAGCAAGGATAAGCTGTTGAAGCTCGCCAAAAAAGAGGGTGGAGCGATTGTCAATCTCCTGGACACGAAGGACATGGACGTAGACAGCAAGGCCAACGGCATCGCATCCTACAACATGCCTACTATTTCCAGCAAGTACAAGACGGTCGCTGATAAGTTTACCAACACGACACAAGCCGAGGCCCTCGACTTACTCGCCAACCTCGTCAACTCGCATCTCCATCTGACCTGGCAAGAACAGCATCCGGAAGGTGTGGTAATCGTCAAGCCTGCGCCGGAGCACACGACTGTCCTTTTACGCGAAACAACGGACATTGCGCGTAACCTTACTCAATGTCCGATCACCCCAATGCCCAAGTCATGCCCGCCGAACCGACCAAAGTGCAAACCATGCGATGCCAACAAAGGAATGAAGCTTCAGCTGTTCCCAGAATTTGTGAACACGACCAAGTTCTTCACGATTGGAACCGTTCCCCATCCATATACGCTTACCTCGTTACACTACACACGCGACATGATAGACAAGAACTTCTTACGCAACAGCGCGGCACGGGACCTGTGGATCAAGAAGCTGACGGACAAATCTATTCCGGACGACCACACTGAGGAGTACCGCGTACTCAAATTCAAGGAGCTTGTAGCAGCGGCTCCCGCTCATACCCTATGGCTCACAGCCGAGCGCATCACCCAAGACGATCTGGACTGGATCTTCGGCTTCGGTCTACCCCAGAATGCGTCTGCGAATGCCGAGCCCAGTTCGCCCAGCAAGGAGTCCGAACTCATCGTCTTCCCCCGTCCCGAACCCCCCAAGCCCATCGAGGGTATAGATATCCCGGACGAGAAATGGTTCGAGAAAGAAGAAGAGCGCTTGAAGAAGGCACGCGAGGCCATCAAGAGCAAGGACAGGAACATGAAGCTAGTTGTCGAAGCCGTGGAGCAATGGAACTTGGCGGATACCGAGGCCTGGAGGTTCTCGCGCGCCTACTCAGCGAGAAGGCGGCAGGAGCGGAAGAAGTGGGAAGAGGAAGAGGCCAAGTTCTCGGGTAGTGAAAAGAAGGCTGGCGTTAGACCTGGAGAGGGCGGTGGAAGATGGACCGATCGGAGTTGATTCAGTTAGCGATTTGGGTTGTTCTATAGGAGTATCTATTGGCGTTCTTGGGGTATGTTCAATACTAGCGTGTACAGCTTAGAACTAGTGTCTGGTTAGAACGTGAGACTGGCTGGACCATGTCCGTACAGCGGCGAACATAGGAAGAGGCTGTAGGATGTTGCAAAAAGAGATGGGCATCCGCTTGCATAGGCAAAAAGAAGGTCAGAAACATACAACAATGGGGTACATTCGTAATGGATAAAGCCAAACGGTGCTAAGGCGGTCTTGCGAGCGGATGACAACACGAACTGTCGTGACATCAGCAGCATCCCCCGAGAAATTCCTGTGTTGGGACTTTCTCAGCCTCGTGTAGCAGCTAACCCATCCTGCAGTGCCTAGCCTCTACCAAGGTAGACAGTGGCGTGCAGGCGAAGCATCTGGAAGAGAGACGGAGGTCCCCGGGGACATCAGCTGAATAGTGGTGGATTGGGATAATGAGCAGCAGAAAACCGGTGTATGATCAATACACGGTGTTAGGCCTAGAGGGTGGTACACTGCCTACCACCCTGGTAACTTCGCTTCAGAGCAGCGCAGGCTATTCGCTCAGTTCCTAAGAACATTACATCACTTCCAGCCACTGGCTTATGAGCAAGAAATCTCTTTGATGCAGTCTATGCATGCGGCGCAGTCAGAGTTCTCGCGGTAGAGCACTTGCGGAAACCCTTTACGCTTCAGTCCGTCATTGCTATTGTTTCGGTATACCACCTAGGTAAGTGAGAGTATTTCATCACATCCAAGTTGCCTTGTCAGATCCCTGCCTCTTGAGCTCGCCTCAGGATCTTTGTGCTTAATGTCAGGAGAAATTTTATTATTATTTGGCAACCCGCATAGAATTCAGCCTCGGAGGCGTGTTGGACTCACCGGCCGGTCACCCAGCCTCCGCCACAGCTCCTCGAGTATATATTGCAGTTCACACAACTCCTTCATATCACTCGATATCTTCACTCCCATGTACTTTAATCTACCCTACCAGCATCAAACATTGATGGCTGCATCTCCCTCTCAGCAGCCTTGGACCTTCGACGTTAGTTCTCTCATCGTGCTGATAAGCGAAGATGAAGAGCGCAACTATCGCCTGAGTCGGCGCTCTCTCCTGCAGTGTTTAACTGCCGCGCCAGTTGTCGGACTGCAAAATTACGTCCGCTCCTACGATCTATTACTCGAACCTAGCACAGAAACTTATTTCTCGCCGTATGGCGTGAAAAGCGCACCTCTGCGCAACATTCGATTGGCAAATGCGCTGAAACATAACAAACTATTGGAAGATAAAAGATACACCGTTCTCAGCATACCTGCGACGCGCAGAGAACAAGACTGCGCAAGCCGCTCTTCAGAAATCCTCATCGCGTGCTGGACGGCTACGACATGGCTGCTCATCGCAGGCTTACTGGTCGCTATCCATGAAGTTCCTGGGACCACATGGGTGTCGTACGCTACATGCGCCGCGTTCACAGGGTGGTCGATCATCCTGCGCCTCATCGAGTACTTCAACGTGGTGCCCGCACCCGCCGAACGCCGGAATGTACACGAATCCGACGCGCCTGACGCTGTGTTTATTATGGGTCGCAACAACTCCGCCTTTGTGCTCAAAGGAAGCCGTAAAGACGTGAAAGATTGGACGAGTTGCGGGTTGATGTACCGCGAGGCTCCGTGCGGCGTACCATCGTCTGTGTGGCAAGGCTTCACTCGCATGGCTAGCCTGATGGTGTTGTTGTTCATCTTCTCAGCGGTGCCAAATGGAAGTACACTAGATCAGGTTGCTTTCATTATCCTAAACGCGGTTGCGCAACTCCATGTGCTCGTTGGACAGCGGCTGAACAGTCGGTGGGTAATGGCAAGGCTAAAGAAAGAAGAGGACTCGAGAGTGGAGACCAGAACACATGTTTATGCGAACCTGATCAGAGAATTCAAGGATGCCGAGAGCGAGAAGCAGTGGGTTGATGCGTCGGGGATTTTGCCCAGGACCGAGGTGTGGAAGGAATGGAAAGAACGGGTTGTACACGATGAGGGAGACGATCCAAAGAAGTTGTATCGCGTGATTTCAGATGATTTTGAGAGCAAGAGCAAGAGCAGAAATGGAAGTTTAGGTGATATGGATAGGTTTGTTGAAGTGAAAGAGAAAGGTCGATAGCGCAGCTACAGGGGAGTACATGTTGGGCCGCACCTCCTCGCCGTCCTCAGCGTAGTTCGTAAATCCACTCTTCCTCCGTCCCGTAAAATCGCCGTCGCACTGCTTCCCCATCCATACATCCGTGTACATAACTCTCCCCTTTGAAGACATAGAATGTCTCTTCGTCTTGTTTGAATCTCTGCTTCGGGGTTTCCTTCCTACCACGCTGCTCTTTAACTTCTTCTCGCTCCTTGTCCCTTCGTTCCTTATCTTTGGCAAGTTCCTTGTTGACTATCTCTCGGGCGTCTTTCACGTCTTGCTCCCAACTAGAGACTGCTGTGGTGTCTTCTCCTTGTTTCATGTACTTCTCTTTTTGTTTCTGATATCTCTTCCTGCACACGAGGGTTTTCTCCAGTCTCTGAACGCACGACTTGAATGCCTGATATTGATCTTCGAATCTTTCTTTGTCTCTGTCTCCGTCCTTCTTTTCTTGGGCGCGCAAAATAACCGGAACAGTACATCCATGTAGAACGCATACCAGATCCCCTTTTCGGACGTCTTTACCAAGTCCTAGCCTACCTTCTTTGGTTTTGAAGAGAGACCGGCCCCAGATGACGGCATGAACCCGCCGACAAAACTCCGCAATGATGGAATTTCGTTCGTTGTTGATCAAAGCCGTGGTGTTCACACGACCACTTTCCCGCCCACCCTTATCCACGGATTCTCTGCACGCTCTCGCATAGTAGTATGGTGGGTTACGGTTATCGATTCCTCTGTCGGCGACTATTGTTCTCCAAAACTCAGGGGGTGGGTCTTGGGTGTATGGCGGTTCCCAACCACTCAATTCCAGCCATGAATTTGGAATGCTCCCTCCTTGAGACGCATCTCTGACCTCGTCAATCTCATCCACTTTGAACCCCGTAACATAGAGACTGTAATGTCCCATGCGAGGTCTCTTCTTAAACCTGAGGTAGTCAAGCTTCACAGTCTCGGTTTGTGCGGCGCTGTAGTTTCTGTGCCCATCTTGCGGCCACCCAACCAAAGGGTCTGCATTTGCTCGTCCTGTCTTCTTGAAGTCTCTGTGCGCATCTTGTGCCCACCCGGTCACAGGGTCTACATTTGCTCGTCCTGTCTTCTTGATCTGCATGCCAGGGTGGCGATAAATCTCGAACGGTGCATTCTTAGCACGAGGTACCCATGACGGAAGAGCAATGTCTTTGATTGGCTCCATCTGGTTTTTATCATCTTGGTTCTGTTTCTTCTCTTGCGCTTTCCGCTTCCGTGAATCTTCGCAAAGCTTTCTTGCTCTTCCCGAACTCCACTTTATGCTCTTCTCAATGAGCCATTTTCGGTATTCCTCGTAATCACTGTATTTCTGTTTCCATTGGGGGCTTCGCTCACATGTAAGCCTTGTTGGTTTTTCAGCCCGGTCTGCAGGTGCCTTTCTTTTCTTTTTCTTCACTCTAGCCGAACTGCCGAGCTGGGGCTCCAACGCCCATGGACGACATAGTATGTCTAGAGCCTGGACTGGATCATGTGCGTTCTTTCGCCAAATACAGAACTCCATGAAGTCTCGACAGACGTCTGAATATGGTCTAGTGTAGTCGACTAGAAACGGTTTCTCTGCAAGGAACCCCTGGAAGAGCGATAGCAGAAACGGCAAATCTGCATCATTGGTCGACCTGACAGGCTTGATGACTGACGCCGCATTCGTCGCGCCGGGGACTTCGTCTATGGCGTATGTTATTGTATCCGAAGCGAATGGTGCTGCGTCTCTAGCGATAGCTAGCATAGAGTACACAGAATCTCTGCATTCGCTTGCTTTGAATATGAACATCGTCGTTACTAGATACTCCAAGCTGAGAAGGCTTCTGCGATCCAATGGATCAATTGTCTGTATGCTATCGAGCGACTCAGCCCGCTCGTCATGCTTCTGCTTGGCGGCCTTCTCCTTGGCTTTTGCCTCCTCGGTAGCTTTTTCTTCGTCGGTCATTTTGGTGTCAGGGTCCTTGTCGTCCACTTCGTTTCTGTCCATGGGTGTTCCATAACTACGAAAAACCTTGCCCGTCGCTTGTACCAGAAGGCTGGCTCCAAGTTGTGAAACATACTCAAACCAGCCCGGTACGTGCCGAAATTGTACGTCCTTCTGAATTACTTCCGATAGCCGATGTGTAGCGCTCTCAACCTCCACAAAAAGCTCCACGGCAACAGCAAATTCTTTCCATGGCATTGAGTCAGGCCCGCACCATATCTCAGCTTTGTTTGCTAGAGACAGCTCTTGAACAACCCAGCGGCGGGAGAACCATTCTCGCTGCATAAGGACCATTAGTGCCTGCCACTTGATGCCGTAATCCTTATCTGAGCTGATTGAATCAAAGTCTTTCAGGTGCGTGATTTCTTCCTTGATGAACTTGAATGCAACCTCACTCTCGTTGTCTTGCTGCCCAAGCCAGATACAGACATTAGCAGCTCGAGTGTAGATCCTGGACATCATCTGAACCTGTTGGTTTCGTTCGACGTCGTTCTCCTGGTCGATACAAATCGCGTCAATCCAGAGAATCCTTGGCCTCCCTTGGTGGCGAAGGTATTTCAGTGCCAGGGCCAGGTCTCTCCTCACTGGCATCTTATAGGACTCGTCACCCTTCGTCACCAATACCACGTAATCAGAGATAGCCCGACCCCAACACCATGACAATGCTTCGTACTCAATTTCAATCCTCTCAACTGATTCCAACTCCTCTCGCAGAATTCTGCCCTTCAGCCCTTCGAATGTGATCTTGAGAGATCCCACTTCTTCCTCGATCACTCTCAGTCTCATCTTTGCTCGCGTTTCCTCCATCGCTCTCGGTCTGTCTATCACTCTCGTATTCCATGTACCACCCACCGTTTGCCATACAGGATTTGCCAGTTGCCATACGCGCGCCGTATTCCACCATGTAACATCTAATGCCTTCATTTCTATTTCCTTCATTTCCTTCATTTCCTTCACTAACGGACTCAACCGCTGTTTCACTTCTTCCAGTTCTCGTTCGGCATCTGTCTCGTTTCGCTGCTCAGGCTCACGAGATTCGGAGTCATCCCACTCGCGACTCACACGTGTGGGGATATGGAAGGAATTGTCGTAAGCCGCTTCGAAAAGCTCACATTGAATGGAGTCCTCGCGATCACCCGAGTTGAGGCGCATGAGACGAATCATCTTTGGCGGTAGAGGATTGTAGACGTATTGCTTCAATGGCTCAAAGCGCGGGTCGTCGAAGCGAAAGAGCGAGCTTGCGCTTCTGTCTGTCCTTTGGAGAACATAGGTTTCATCTCCAAGTACGAGGGAATTGGATGTGCTGCTGAACTTGGCCCATGCAGACATAATGGAACGATTTGTATGCTGAGTTGATAACGTTTCCCGATGGTGATCATAGAGAACACTGAATACCACTACGGTTCGTGATTAAACTGGATCGATGGGCGTGGGTCAGATCGAGGTGAGAAGACAGGGCTCGCTATGCGAAGTTACTTAGGCATTCATCGCTCGTATCAACGCGAACCTCTCAGCTTGAAAAAGCCTGTTTCTCTCTACGACCGCCGCAACAGTCCTGGGAAGAGCCAGGCCACAGCAATTGCTGACCGCTTTCCTCTCGCAGGCAATAAATGTTGTGCCACGCTCCTTCCATTTCCGGCGCACATCAACTCCAAGAACATATCACTCATACAGCTACTCACATCATAACCGCATCTGATTGGATCTCCTAAGATCGGCGAGGTGAGGTTCTCATCTGCGGAGTTCGAGGTGGGAGTTCCCATTGCAAGCAGACCAATCTGATCTTGATGCGAACGCCCTGGGCGCCAACATATCATTCAGCCAGCCATCAGCCCGATGAGGCTGACCGGACTGCACTTCAGCTCTCAGCTCTAGCCGCCGTGCCATGGTCTTACGGGTTTATGCTTGTCATGATGCTCCCCACCTTGGCTGAGCCTGATATTGCAAATCGAGGCATTGCCCTGTCGACTGATGATGTTTGACCGCGCTGAGAATATCGCAGAGGCTTTTGGAGTCTTTTGGGACTGGATGCGTAGTCGATGGAGTATGCTTGATACAATTTGCTAGTAGACCACATAGACTTCGGGTTGCTTCTCCATAGGCGACCTTACTCAGCTTTCGTATAGACGAGCAGGAAGCTTTCACCTCAAGCGACATCTTATCTACACACGGGTGGGATCGCTCGCGGGAGGTGCGCAGGTTAGACCAATCACGGAGTTGCCTCTAGCCGGTCGGCAACTGTTGTCCTCGGAGCTTGCGTCGACAATTTTCAGCCTGATGACATCTGGACCATCATTTCCTATCCTGTACAGCGTAGGATTACGCCAATCGAGACCACGAAACGTGGTTAGCGATGCGTATTACTTCATCGCCCGCTTAACGGATAACCTCGTATCTCGCAGCACGCGACTTTGGCGATCAAGGTCTTGTTTCCTACAGTCCTTCTTCATTAAAGCCAGAGGCAATGCAGACAGAAGATTCGCTACTCTTGTGAGAAAGCTGCCAGGGCAGATCGAGTTTAGCCGGGAACCGAGATTATCGATGATACGCATGGGAACAACTGCTGTCTAACGAATCGATGAGAGCATCTCCCGTGCACAGCCTGCCTCGAATCTTCCTCAAATATGCGCGGCGATTAGTTCATCTAGAGCTATCGTAGCCTCGACCGTAGCATCCACGGCCTTTTGGTCCGAAAGTCTTCCAGATTCCCTGAAGTTTTGGAACCGGCCCTTCCAGAATCGCAGTCGTTTGACATCCACTGCATTGGTACCGCCTTCAGCCTCCCATAGACTGCCAGAGATGTAACTGTACTTGCTGAAAGGAGACCCTGCAGCCACCACTTGTTTGCCCGCAATCATCAACCAAGCCGCCGCTGCGTGAACTGCAGCATGTGCATCTCCATCGTAGTTTGTACCAGGACCATGCTCCAGTGAATCGAAGGTCGCAAAGGCAAAATCGACACAACTGCGCAGCGGAGATGCTTGTGGCGTATCTTTTCGTGCTATTAGAGCTGCGAATGTGTCGACGTTGGTGTACATGTCTTCGGATTTGCAAGATGGTAGCTGGTCACCATCGTGTTCATTGCCAGAGACCTGGCGGAACTGGAGGAGCCTGCTACGCAAGTCGTCCCCAATCCAAGGAGTAAAATTTGGTAGCCCAGTCCATAGTTCTCCTCCCGATTGACTGTGCAGCTTCATTCCTCTCCCCTGGTTGAACCGCGATAGAACCCTCTCCAAACACCATTGGTTTGTCCGTGTTGTTATAAACGCCGAGTAGATTCGCTAATTCGACTGTGAGATCTGACAGTATCTGGAGGTGTTTGCGAGATGAAAGCTCTCGTGCGGCTGAGAATATGAGCATAAGGATGTCGCCATAGGGGTTAGCGATGTCGTAGCAGGTATCACGGTCTGATACTAAATGCACCCAGTCACCGAGTCGCTTTGCTGCTATTCCTGCAGGATCGTTTTCGTGTAATACGTCCTGGTAGATCTGTAACAATGCCAGCTAGGAGGGTGCAGGCTCAGGATATTCCACGAACTCCGCAGAGGGGCCTGCCTGCCGCTGGCGTATTTCGTGGAAGAGCGCAATCTTGGAAGTTGCTGGAATTCTTTCTTCTTCCACGCTTCAGTCATCGTTGTCGCAAATCGTTACTCACATGGTGGCGCATGTTGAGTGAGAGCTGATTGCGAAGGTCTCGAAATTATCGTGAGTGACAGTTGCGGACGGCCTGTTCACTTGCCGTGCAACGCCACCTGGGCACCATGGCAACAACGTGATCCATGATCGTAGAGTGGCCCCACCAGTCCAAAAGACGAGACGACCAGAGACTTCTGCTGAGATTCGGAGCTCCTCACCCAGCATTTGAGCTTGGCGAGCGCCTTTAGGCCACCACAGCTTGGAGGAAAATGCGGAGGGCATACGTCACATGACTGCCAAGCACGGCCGATTCCGGGGTATAATCATGAAGTTGGCGTGGTGCACGCGTATCTCGCTTGTTATCGAAATGGAGTGCGATGTTCATCTTTCACATTAACACTTGATCTTTCGGATGAAGCAGTGAGGTCGGAGCCTGTGCGCTCACTACCTTCGATGGCGAAGTCTTCAATGCTAAGGCGTCGCTGTTAAGGCGTTGACGGTGAGGCGTCAATGTTGCGTGTTCGGCCGAGGGCCGTCAGGCCTCTCGTACAGTATTACCCCGCCGACCCTACACTCCAGGTAATTCAGATTGCAGCCTGTAAACGACACAAACATCGAATTCCTGTCCTCAAACATGGAAGAACTAAGCTTGGTTTCTGACGCTGATAACGTGCGTCGCATTAGTCTAGTACTATCAGATAACTCGACTCGCACGACACCTGGGACTAAGCTACAGCAATACCGGGCAAGCAGGAGTCAAGATGTCCAGCCTCAAAGCGCCACTGTCGGCGCTGCTGCAACGACGCTCTGTCATAAGTGCCGCAACATGCACTTCAAATCTTATGAAGACTGCTCACTCGAGTTGCAGGGAGCGGTCATCCAATCACCATACGCGTCACTATACTATCTGCATTCTCTGGGCCTTGACTCTCTTATACAGACCGCGGACTCAGGCTGCCCTTTCTGCAAGACTATTGCGCATCGTTTTTTGATGGATACGGAACTCTGGAATGATACGCGCGTTGCCGGGGAACAGATTGTCTTTAATCTTGCTCTCAACTACGACGATCAAGGGGTGGGAACTCCATGCTTCGACAATCTCACAGTGTACAGTTGCGAACGCAACTGGTTTTTTCAATGCGAGAGTCATCTACCAGGTAAGAATCTCTATCCACCCGTTCTGAAGTCTCATTGACAGACTGCTATCTGTAGTCGCATTTCAAAAGCCATTGGCGGCGTTAGCTTCACCAAACTCTGCGGCCGGCGATAGTAATGCTGAAGATCCGATGTATTCGTACTGGACAGACTCTTCGACACTATCAGAAGCAAACATGGAACTTGCGTCAACGTGGTCTCATTTATGCCTGAGCGAACACCTCGGCTGTGGTATCGACACAGAATATACCCTACCTACCCGCGTCATTCGTATCAAAGGGTCCCGAGATTTTGTCTTAGAAGACGGCCAGGAAAGAAGCCTTCCGTATCTTACACTAAGCTATAAATGGGGCGATACGAAGAGATACTGCACTTTGACTGAGAACATCGCCAATCATCAGCAGAAGATACCGCTTGAAGCCCTACCAAAGACCTTCCAGCATGCCCTGTTGGTTACAAATCGTTTGGGGTTCGAGTATCTGTGGATTGATGCACTTTGCATCATACACGACTCACCCGAGGACCTGCAAAATGAGATCAGCCAGATGGGCAGCATTTACCAAGCGTCAACAATCACACTGTTTGCGGAAGCAGGAGATGATTCTGGAGCTGGATTGTCCATTCCACGAGATCCTCGCACGTCCAAACCCTGCAAATTGGATTTTAGGGCGACCTTCAATAGCCGTGTGTTGGAAGTGTCGAGATATGCTTGTTATAACCCGTTCAACCTCTTACATACTGAATCAAAGCAGTCGCCTCTTCAGAAAAGAGGATGGGTCCTACAGGAAGAGCTCCTGTCACCACGACTTTTGAAATTTGGGTCTCGCCAACTAAAGTGGGAATGCCGACATTCTACTCTTTATGAGAGTCTACCTCATGATCATAAGCGCAACGCTACTATGCGCCCCAAAAATCATGAATTGCGTTCTTGGATGTACGACTGTAGAACTGCACAGGATTCGGACGGTCAAAGACGAAAGGATATGTTCACGTGCTGGTGCGAACTTGTTGAGAACTACTGCAAGCGCTCGCTCACGTACGCCAATGATGTTCTACCAGCCATTGCCGGCATTGCGAATGTATTTGCAAAGAATAACCAACTATCGTATATCAACGGGCTCTGGAAAGAGGACCTGCCTTTGGGACTACTTTGGGCCGTTCATAAAGGCGACAGTGCGCATACATCACATTCGTCTCATCAGCAAGCTATCGATAGACCAGACGCTCCCTCTTGGACCTGGTTATCGCAGTGGGGTAAATCCATTGAGTTCGAACAAAAGCAGTTGCGACATTGGGCTGAGTCCTACGATATAACGATCGATCAATTGGGCCACGCTGATAACGATCTCGAAGAGACGGCTTATGGTCGAGACGAATCGCCTTCAGATCAAACCATGAGTTTCCAACAAGTAGACACGAGACCGCTTCGATTTCGAGGTTATCTCATCAAAGCAGATGTAGAGCTAGGCAGTTGGTCACCTTGGTTTCCACAAGCGTGGGGACGGCGTGTGACCACGCGTCATACCCGGGAGGACATGGGACTTTTCTTCCCCGACTCAGATCCGTTCAAAGAGCCCATACTGGAGGTCACATGTTGCCTTTGTGTCGTGTGTGAGGATAAACATAGCGCTGCGTATATGTGGTTAGCCTTGGTGTCCACATCTCAGCCCGACGTCTACAAACGAGTCGGTATGGGCCGGCTCACTATTGACGACAAGACTCAGCCTTTGCCATCATATTGGGAAGCTGAGGGAAAAGTGACATTCACTTTGGTGTAAGAAGTGGTGAGCAATATATGATCACTTTTTCGAACGCGCGGGGCGCAGGTGGCGTGGCCTCGCCCTGCGCCCATCCCCGGCCTCCAACTCGCAGACCAATCCATCTCTTGACTGTGATGCACGGTGAAACAAGTAGAGGTTAGTTCTTTCGCAAACTTGAATATACTCTGCAAGGGCTCATTCCTACGTCAGCGTTCTCAGAGCCGACAGGACCTGACCCCGAGCCTTTCAGGCGTCCACGGGTTCCCGCAGTCCTGCGATCCTACATGGCCTGCGCGCGTCTCATGCTTATCCTTTGCCAACGATCGCTCGCGCAACACAAGACAAGCAAGCATGGCAACACAAGAAGAGAGCCAGTTGGAAGACTGTAAAGAATTCTTGCAGAAGTTTGAAAGATGGGCAGATCCGACCTGGGGCTTCTTCGTTTACGGCACCTATACGCGCCCACAAGGCCAGGAAGTCTCAAACGAAGATACAGATAGGGAAGACAGAGCAGGTCAGTGGAAAAGAATGCAGCCTATCGAGTGCAAATATTGATGAACAACAGATGCGACCGATGATGATGCGCACTTCCAAGCAGTGATCTGCAAGGTCTACGCCCACGCAACAGATAACCTGCGTTACAGCAACCCCGCGCCATACAACCAAAACATGATAGACCTCTTACGTCTTGAGCCTGCTGCTTATATGCCTGGCGCGTCGCTTGACGTCGTCTGCAGGCATTTCCGCCAGCATTATGCTCAAAAGGTCTTCCCGGAGACAATGGGTGAACCTGGGCCTCCTGCAATACAGGACGACATTCCCGATGAGGAGAAACTCGGTCCAAAGTGGGCCTGGTGTATAGTCATCGATGATGAGGCGCTTGAGAGTTTGAAGAACGGCCCCGAGCCCGTAGGAGATACGCCGCCGGAAGGCGTAAGTCCTCTTAAACTAGCATACAATGCTAAAGAAGCATTTGTAAAGTTGCTATCTGGAATGAAGACGACGATGGAGGGGCCTGAAGTGATTGCTGCGGCAGGTCGTCCAGGTAGTGGATGTCCTCAAACAGTGTGGAATGGATGGCTTAAGTTCTCGCCTGTGGATCTTATGGGTGTTTGGATTCAGGCGGAGAGCAACGGTATCATTGATCAGTTTTACGGGGAGGATAAGCTTTTCGACTGATAATCGTCGAGGGTGATGTGCTGCATATGCGATGACAGCTTGGGTACGTACACTTGGCACTCCAATCGATCAAATCAGATCCTCTAGGCAACCATCCTTCCTTCAAGGATAGCCGATATAACCGAACTCACCTAGATCATCCTGATAGAGTCATGTGAAAACTAACACAACACTCACAATGGCGCACCAGATATCACTGACTTCGGTAGGAGATAATCCAGTGAGCGCGTATCGGTGGCGATGCTGACTTTTCGAAGGGCCACAAACTGCATCCAGATGCAACAACACTGACATGCCCTTACACCTTCTTAGTGGCCGTTACACCAAGATCATCGACCATCATGAGCTACGGTGCACCTTCAAGCCCCTGCACACAGTTGCATACACAGCTCACGCCTGCTCAAATCCGACTCATCCAGTCCCATGAAGACTTCGGAGAAGTACGCGTCCCAGTCAGCGAATTAAATCTCTCAAACTTCCTGCGCAACCAGATCGATCTTGAGGCTTCATCGCAAGACACAGCGATGGTATCGAAGCTCGTTGCCCGATTGCGAGACGCAAAAGCTGGCGATGAAGATGACGGTGGCGATGAAGGTGGCCACAGCGTCTTGGCCCATATCCTGAGCTTCACAGTTCTCGGTGATGAAAGTGGGGAGCTGGCCCCAGAGGGCCGCATGTTACTGTGGAAATGGGCTAAACCTCACAGTCAGTACCGGAAGACAGGCTCCTGGAGCCATAGCTTGACACAGGTCCTGGTCGATGCCGAGTGGAACACTGGTAAAGATGTCACGATGTACGTGAAGGCTGTTGAAGAGGAGGAGTATGAGAGGGTGTTGAAAGGCGAGATGAAGACATAAGCGGCGTTCACTTGAGATGAGACCGGGTAGCGTAAGGTGTCTTGATGTGAGACACCTGGATGTTGAGACAGGAGGAAGGAGCGACTGTGCTTTCTAGTAACAGCTCCTTCCGGGAAGGCGCTATCCTTGATTAGTGCTAGGCTCACCACGTGTCAAGGGAACGTTCCTTCCGTCACTCATTTTCAGTTCAGAAGCGAACGGCAGAATTATGCATACAACACTAATACAAGCGTTGTCTATGAGCCTTCAATCAACAAGGACCCCATCTGTACATCCGTGACCAACTAAGCACATTCAAAAACGTGAGCAAAAGCACTCATCTCGCCGTCTTTCCAAGCCAGACCCAACTACCCACCTCACGAACCACTACTACGCTTCCGCAGCAGCGGCATCGACGGCATCTTCGTCAACCGCCTAACCTTCGCCAACGCCTTCGGACTTGGGCTCAGGCTCACCGTCGGCGTCTTATCCTTCGCCGCGTTTTTAGACTCCGCAAGGACCTCACCCGTACCAGACTTGTGTGGCACGAGGAAAGAGTCGAACGTCGTCGCTGGGTTAGCGCGGAACCGTACTTCTTGGTTTAGAGGGCTGCGTACATGGTTCGAAGAGCTAGAAGATGAAGGGCCTGATGGGCTTGCTAGAGGCGATATACGACGGGTGTTGTATGCGCTTGTGCGAGGGCTGGACGGCTGGTAGAAGTAGTCTCCGCTGCTAGCTGCACGAGCGTGTGAGTAGCGACGGTTGCGCGGCTCTTCGTACTCAAAGGGTTGTGCAGTTGGTGTTGACCGGGGCAGCGGAGGTGGCAGCATAGAAGAGCGAAGGTCGTATGTCGACTGAGAAGACTGCCAAAACTGTGTGCGACTATGTTCCTCATCCTTCGTATTGTCAGTTGTCTTCCTAATCCGAGGTATGTGCAACTTATTACGCACCTTCTCCTTCGTCTTGGCTACAGCGGGCTGGCTTTGCTGCATCGCGTGCTCAATCTCTGAGAGCGCGAACATCTTCTCTTCCAAGGGCATGGCCTGGGGTATCAGGCCCCTGCGATCTCCATGGTGAGTGAAAAGGCGCTCGTCCGACCACTCTTGGAGGTTGTGGTTCTTCTCGCCTCGTGCGAGCGCTTCCAGGTCCTCTACAGACAGCGCCTGAGCGTAGTAGCGTGGTTTCGGCGCGGGGTCCTCCCATGAGTAGACCGACATAGAGTCGCTTGAGTAACGGTGCGCGCTTGAGTCTGTGAGGCGGTATCGAGGTTGCGGGCTGGTGCTTGTAGAGCGATTAGTCGCGTTGCTAGTCACGAGAGGCGTCAAGAAGTCGGTGTCGAGTGGACCAAAGTGCTCTTGCAAGGAAGAAGTGAAAACAGGTACTGCCACTGGCTGCTCAAAGGGCTCACTCAAATTTGCAGCGACATTGTACGAGGTAGAGTCCTCTGTGCACCCTGAGATTGTGTGGGTCAAAGGCTCCCGCGGGATCGCATCAAAAGAGAAATCTGAAGCCGCATCAGAGTCATCCACTACGCGCGACCAGTTTTCATCGACAATTTCATCATCACATGCCTTCATCTTCCCTTTCGCAGACGCCGTAGGCCGTGGGTAGCCCATGAGCACGGTCGACACTCTTTTCGAGACTTGTGAGGTGAAAAGAATATATTTGTATTTCGCAAAAGCTCCTCCAAAATAGGTACGTGTGATGGGTTGGAGATGCGTGCAAGATTGACCTCGCAATAATGAAGACGCCTTTCTTGGAGCAAAAGATACCTTCTTATATGCGCGCGGGCAAAAATCAGTGTGAAAACCCATCGTCTGTACGATGCGCTTCTAGGGTAGAGGAGCCTCCGTCATTCACAATGAATGATACCTTGATGAGTGAACAGAGCAAGACGCCCAGAGAGCCTTGTGCGAGGCACCGGCCCACCATTCACTGCCATCTCCCTAGCTCCTCTAATCTCATGCTGGGCCTTCTGCCTTCGCTTTTTCTTCATGCATCTTTCTCTTCTCTTCCTCGGGTGTTCACTGCCTCCTCGCGGATGTGTAAATAGCTGCCATACAGCTCACTTCCGACACTTGCCTTCTCTTCGTGCGATGCATCAGCCGTGGGAGTATCGACATGGCTTCCGAATGACATCGTGTGTCAGATGTCTCAGTTGTGCGTCGCCGTTTGGCGTACGAATGTTTGATGTTTTGCGTCCTATTATCCATCGCATTGTTCATATGTAAGCCCAGTAGAAAAAACTGAAGAGCATGGTAGCGGCGCCCATGTATGCGGATGGAAGAGGTGTGTGCCGAGTTCCGAGAGAGGTGGGGTCGAATACGGGTCTACGGTCATCGTTAGCTCACGTTCCTGACTTGGCGTAACTTCTGAATAAGGCAAGAATATCATCGGTACGCAATCTGCCGGCATATGACAGGCCGCTTGGTTAGAGAGGGTGTGGACTTACTGCTTCAGGTGCAGACCCATGTCGTCGATGGCATCACACTTTTGCCACTCAGTCTCGGGAATAGCTTCCATGGCCACTTCATTTTTGTCGTTGAAGCTTAATCGCTGCCCTTCACTTGCGCCGAATGAGTGCCAGTCTGGGCTTTGGAGCTCTGAACCTTTGGAGACTAGATACTCTGCAGCGTGTGTGTTTGGGTCATAGCTTCGTATGAATGATGCCCAGTACGCCTGGACAAAGACACCAGCCGCTGAAGTGGCATTATTCCAGATTGGTAGGAGCTCGCCAACGTGCGATGCGGTTCCAACATTCCATCGATACTGCCAAGTCGGGTTCGTATTATTGAGGGCGTACGTATCGGTAATGTTTAGACTGGGACAGTTGTAGCGGATATAACCGTAGACATCAGCGGTCAATGATCTCCAGCGGGCGTCGCCAGTGGTTCCAATGTTGCCATCCCAAAGCTGACGAATCGTGTCCCATTTTATACCGGGGTATTGATCAACTAGGAAGTCTTGAGCTCGAGGTTGAGACATGATACTTTTTGCCACGAAGTTGATCCCGTCGTTTGTGGCGGTACCGAAAATAGTAGGCACGTTGACGAAGTGGCCAGCCTTCAATTCGTTAAAGGTGAAGTCTTTGATGAAATCGTAGTCCAATGTCGGGTTCCAGAAGTAAAGCGGTGGGTTCTTGCCGCCTGGGAAAGGCTTCAGGAGAGTACGCACAGCATCCTGGAAGATGACTGCATCCAAGCTGGCCATGCAATTGAGATCCGCGCATCCGGTTTGGTGTAGTAGCTCATCATACTGCCATTGGCTGTTCTCGACATCTCGCATTGACGGAAAGGCTGGAGATTCGGCAGCAGCGGCGTGGAAGAGGCCATCGTCTCGACCACCGTATGCGGTAAGTTGGAAGACCACTGAACCCCCACCAGCACTTGCGCCTCCAATGGTAACGTGCCCCGGATCGCCTCCGAACTGCTGAATGTGCTTCTGAACCCATTCGAGTGCCTTCCTCTGATCTTTCAGCCCGTTGTTCAGGCTCAGGCTCTGGTTTGCAACGATCTCCTTGCTAGCGAGAAATCCATAAGGCCCTACTCGATAGTTGAAGTTGACCACAACCATGCCGTCGTCGCCGGCATCGATCAAGTCTGCACCGTTGTAATTTGCATTGCCGTTCATGTTGAAGCCGCCGCCTTGAATGAAGACGTAAACCGGCAACATGCTTTTGTTGGTAGCTCTTTCTGGTGCAAAGACGTTGACGAACAGGCAGTCTTCCGAGTGTTTCCCTCCAAACTCGGCTGTCAGGCTGCTCTTGGTGCCGATACATAGGGGTCCAAACTAAACTGCTGTTAGCGTGGTGTCCACAAACCGTGAAAACGCTGTGTACCTTTGTAGCGTCAACAACATTGCGCTCATCTTCGGGATCTTGAGGTGCAGCGAATCGAAGTCCATCTGAACGGATTGGCCTGCGCGCATACCGCATACCAGCCCATCGTATGACACCATTGCCGATATCTTTCCCACGGTATTGCGCGTATCCAAGGTCGATGGTCTCCTTCAATGCGAGGGCCTGCTGAAAGAAAAGCGCTGCACAAAGCAGCAAACGAAACATTGTCGACAGCTGTGTGAGAAAGCGAGGAAAGAAAGGCAGCCGCAAAGTATCTTGACAATCTGTATCGTGTTCGGCCGCGCTGCCCCCTGGTTGTCGCCGAAGGGTCGTTCCGATACGAGCTATGCTATAGTGCGGCAGGGCTATGGTAGATCGTTGTTCTAGGGGAACGAGATAGAAAAACAAAGGAAACTTGACAATCGCATCATAGTTTCATAGCGGGAACTGACGTGCGAAGGTACACTATTTCCGAGGCGTTAGCATTCACGGGTGGCGTCTGTTGGCACTGTGTGAGTACATACCGTGGGAACAATCAGTGACATTAGCATCGTGCTGCTAGCAAACGTAAGCTCGAGGGCTGAGTCGGTGGTAGGACAACTCAGGTCCACGTCACAGAAGGGCGGACTCCGCGGGTATAAAAGAGCCCGGGCGACTTTGTTGTTGGTCTTACCTAGGTACCTATCGCTGCATTGCTCAACACGTACCGCCGCCAGCCACAGCATCAAGCCAGGGTAATTCGAAATCCAGACCATTCGCATGCATGAGGATGCGACAGACACTGTGACTGGGTAGCCCTAGTCCTATGGAAGTGGATAGTGCTGACCAGGGTGATTTACCGACAGGTCGTAGCGCGCGCTGACGGTGTAATTACACCGAGACCATTGCTGCACGACTCCAGGGCTGTGTTTCGTTGGACACTGAGGCCCGCGGAACTCAATCCGGATTGAGGACAGCGATAGGGGCAGTTGGGGGGATGCAGCATGATGGTTAGCGTTGGACGGGACGGCAGATGAGGATTGACGACAACAATGAGATCAGATCTACGATAGAAGAGCGGCTGGCGGGCGGCCAGCGTTGATGATCAGAAAGCCATGTGGGACCTGCAGCTAAATCCATGATGCGAAAGCTTGATCACTCCAAGGATGATAAGCGACATCCTTGCCGGCTTTCCCCCCAAAGGGCAGGATCGGCCCTGCCACGCCCGTCCAGCACGGCTGAAACCTGGGCACAGGAATGAAACCACCATGGCCTTGCACAACACACCCGCCCTCACGCAATTTGGTGGAAACATTCATGTTCTGCGATCCAAGGTTTTCGCTCATAGCTTGGCCTCATCATAGCAAGCAATGATGCTGCGCAAGCTCATGTGGGAATACTTGGCTTCATCGCGATGCCCGAATGGCGTTCAAAAGCCACGTCGAGACGTGCTTGGCTGATCCTATTGCAACTTTTGTGAATGCCTAGGTACGCCCCGCTGCATCGTCAGCTGTCATCTCAAGTGTACTCTGTGTTGTTCAAGCACTCGCCCGGCTGGAAACCTGCTCGTCCCAAACACATGGTGCTCCTCAGGGACCAAGTGCGTCATTAGGGTTCATTCCAACGGTCGTGCATCAATAAATTCCTTCCACGGTTCAGCCACAGAGAACCAAGCAGCAACTCTTCAATTTCGGAAACCGAAAGTCTACCAAGCACGGATGAACCCCGCATCGAAGCACCACCAGGTGTCTGTTAGGGTTTCAAGTAGTAATGTTTAATGTGTATTTTATAAAAGAGCGAAGACAGCTAAACTATAAGTGCGAGTCTTATAATACTATAGTTACTTATTTCTAGAAGTAGAAATTTTGCGCGCGCTGCGCTTAACTTCTTTTTATTACTATAAAATCTTTATTATTATTATTATATTTACTATAAATTAAATACTTCTTACCTCTTTAGCTTATTCTAGCTATAATAAGTTTAGTAATATAGTTATAGTTAAGAATAATCTTAGCCTACGTTACTAATCTATATTAAGTATAATCTTTTAGTTAAGAGCGTAGTATAGCTAATACTAATTAAGTATTAAAGTAATTACTATTAAGCTAGTGCCTACATACGCTATAAGAGATACTATCTTATATTTCTTAAGTAATATTACTTTATTTATAGAGAAAGAAATAATAGTACTTAAAACGCTCTTCTAATATACTATTAAAGCTCTTAATACTAAAGCTATAACTATTATTATTAGTTAATAACTATAGTTACTAAATATTAATAATAATCTAAGCTACTAAGATTACTAACTACTTAACTTATAAGCTAAAGAAGTAGTAAAATAAATAGAAGAATTTATAGTTAAAATATATAGAGGAGAATTTAGTAGATTATGCTGTAGAGACTAGATAAATTAATTAGTGTATTCTAATGCCTAATACCTCTAAAATAATACTAGACACCGGGATCGAAGCACTAGAGCGTTGTTAGATTCGGTGATCCGGGTGAGTGTACTGCCGCGGAACTCCAAGCTATCCGAACGCCATGCAAGCCACTGAACCAGAGTTCTAGAAATTCCACCACTCTTAAACTTCACCATGTATATTTCAACATTCTACAGTACACAAAGGACGTTTTGCACATGTTCCGCAGTTAGACACCGAGGTCAGAGCTTACTTCAGGATGTCGGACGAGGCAGCTGTAATCTATGCTGTTCTCTCGATAACGCTTTTTTTGTGTACAAAGCGTAGACTATATGCAGTATAGTTAATTCTGGATACTTTTGAAAAGGTGTCGCGGTCGTGATGACATTGCTACTGTTCAATGCACGTATCCTACGACAACACGTAATCGAACCCTCACGCGCTTCTTCAGGTCCCTCAAGATACCCAAGTGCCTCTTTCAAAAGGATGATAGAACCATTGGCACCCTTCTAGTCATTCATGGCAGATACCCTTTCTTTGACTACCACCCTTTCTGATCCTTCTGGGAGGCGCAGGTATGGTTTCTCACCTGTGTGCATTTCGAAAGCCCTTAGATCTGGAAGGCAACTTAAACGCATCGTACACTTGGTCTTTGAATGTCTTTCATCTCCCTACAGCGATATGAACACAACCAAACGTCGCCTTCAACTTCCCTAGTATATACATATCCACAACATCTGTACCGCTTCTCTCACGCCCCCTCAAAAATCAGTAACCCTCCCATTATAACTCCAATCCCCCGTCTTCCCGGTACTCCCCCACCTAAGCGGCTCATTCTTCGGTCCGCCCACCTCCCCCGTCTTAGGATTGACATCGCCCTCAAACTCCGGCGGCGCCCCTCTCCTCATATTAGGATGGAACTCCTCTCCCTTCTTAATCTGCTTGCCATTCTCAAATCTAATCTCCGGCCCTTCGCTACTAGCACTATCAGGCGACTGGTTTATCTGGGGTCGAGACGCCGAGGCTGGAGACGCGGGTGTAGGGGACGAGTCGGGTGATTGGTTGACGCGCATGCGGATGTTGGGGGTCGAGGTGGGTGTTTCGATGTCCTTTGGGGTGCTGAAGGCGCCGGTGCTTTGCTTTTGGAGCTTTTCGAAGATTTCTTGGTCTTCTTTGGGGAGGCGTGGTGGTGCTGGGCCCGAGCCGAAGGGTGCTTGCGCGTGTCGGGTGGAGATGCTGAAGGTGCGGCGGGAGAGCTGGCGCGGGAGGCGCGTGATGGTGCGCATTGTGGCGGTCATGATGGAGAGTTGCACAGGTATGAGGTCTGTTGTAAGCTGCGTGGCTTGCACGAGGTATGTTGCGTGTGAAGTGAAAGTTCTTTGTGAGTCGAAGGCGAAGACGACTTTCTTGACCGTCGATCTGGGCCGCGGTTCGTACGGAGCCAATCGGAGCCTTGCAGTGGCAACGGAGGTCGCATTTTCGTAGATCGTGGACAGGCATCACAGCATTCTACATATCTGAATGTACAGTTCCGAATTATTATCGTGATATGGAATGACCCCAGTACATGTTGCGTGTAACTTTTCAGAAAGCTATGGTCCCTTCTGGGTGAAAACGCCCACCATTCCTGCATCCAAACGCCAGGCTATCGTACAAACTGCAGCACAACCTCTACGAAATGTATCCATTCGTCTCGCCCAGTGCTCGCGCACTCCTTCCTGCGTCCAAGAACAGGCTTTGACATTCCTCCACATCGTCCACCTCGATTTGCTTGTTCTCCCGTCCATTGACCTCTGCGAGTACACTTGCGGGTGCGAGAAGTTGCAGCGCATATCGCAGACTGATCTTCTCACCAAGAGCGCTGACCTTCTCCTTCGCAGGCGCAGAGATGTTGAGCCTCTCGGTTGTGACGCGCGTGGAAATAATCGACTTGATCTCTGCGGGTCCGTATGGGTGTGTAGGGATGATGAGCAGGCGCGCGAGGAGATCGGTCGGGATACCGTGCGCTGAAGGAGGAAGGTTCTCTCCGCCACGGATATGTGTGTTGCCGCGGTTCGATGCGAGGATGACAAGAGGTGACAGAGGGGATTCCAAAGCGCGGTTCAGGAATGTGAATGCCTCGAGATCGAGCATGTGAACCTGCGCGTGTTAGTCGGGCCCATAAATCAAGGAGTGATGTCTTACCTCGTCGATGAAGAGCACACCGGGTACTAGGTCTGCGATGCCCTGGTCGATATACCTATTGACGACCTTGTTGATCTCCAACCGTAACTTCTCGGTAATCTCAGTCTTCTTAGGCTTCATCAACTGTCCCATCATGCTCATGATGTCCTGTCCACCTTGCGGCCGCGCGTTGGCGACATCTAGGTCGTGCAGGGTAACATCCTGAACAATCTCCTTCTTCTTGTGCACATCGCCCTTGGGTATCGGGACGTATTCCTCAGCCTCAAGGTCGAACTCAGTCGCGTAAGCGTCCGATCGTCCGACGCGCTTTACGGCTCCCGTGTTGGCTTCGATGTAGATGACATCGCCCAGACGGACGCGCTCCTTTTGTATGGCCTCGTATATGGATGGGTCGAGTCGCAGCTTCTTTGTGCCCTTGGCAGACTTGAGGTTGATGAGGAGGTGCGAAATGGTGCGGCCATAGCCTCCGAGCGGGTTTTCGGCTTCTTCAGGCGTAAGCTCTGTCACTTCACCTTCGTAGACCTCCTTGGTTTCCTTCACGCGAAGACCTGTTCAATGTATCAGTACAGTCCGTGTCCATGGATCAAGTGAATGCGCACCTATCGCTCTCCTGAAGTTCTCCATGAGCGCTTCGGTCTTCTTGACCTCCGCAGAGTAGATCTCGCTGCCAACAATCGGACAGAATGGGACCTTGGTACCCAGCTCCTGGCTCACAGCCAACGCCAATGCGGTTTTGCCGGTTCCGGGGCCACCTGCGAGCAGCACGGCTCTGCCTGACATCTTCTTCGCTTTGACGAGGTCGACGACTAGACCACATGCCTGCGCTTGTTAGTACCCAGGCTGAACGAGAGTGCGCAGGGTTCGTGTACCTCTCGTGCTGCAGCTTGGCCGACGAAGCCGCCAGCTGAGGGAGTAGCGCGTCCATCGCTTGATAGACCTAGTCCTTTGATATGGGAATGCGCCGCGGTTCTGGATGAGCGATCGTGCGTGCTCTTGACTTCGCTGACTGGCACAGTCGTCATTTTCGTGTCGCAAGCGCTCAATTCTACGGAACGGCAAAGATTCGCAATCAGAGTGTCGACGGCAGTCGCGTGGGAAGGGTGGTGATGGTATGTACAGCTGGGCGCGCGTTGTTTGGGGTGTCTTGAGCTCGAAGTTTTGGGAGGGATGGCAGTTCGCGAAAGGCACAGCTTAGCGCGTCGACCGCAGCACCGGCGCTCTATGTCAGTCACCCGCTGGAATCCCCACCCTCCGCCTCCACTCACAGCAGCAGGGCATTCACACTCCCGGGCCTGTCTCAGGGTCGCCCGCCGTACTGCCTACATTCTTGCTATCGCTCCAGCCTCTGCACTGCACACTACCGTTCACTAGCATTTTCGCCCATCGCGCCTTCCTCTATGGCGTCGCTGTCTATTCCCGTCACACGACGTCGCAGTCAGGGTCACTGCCTGAGCGAGGCGCCCAACACAGCGTACAGTATCTGATCTCCCTCTTACAGCGTCCGAGCCTGACAGTGCTACAGTCTATCGTCCTCAGAAGCATACCCAGCCATGTGCGCGCCCTGAGTACCGCCATCACCATGGTCACCCCTCGGAACTTCCTCCCCCGAACATCCAGTGGCCGCTCCTTCACCCTGACGGAACACGGGCTACCTTGGAAACACACATGGATATGCGAAAGAACCATACACGCGAAGCGACATACGATAGCGGTTATCCCTTTCGGCCAGCTCCACAACTGCGCCGCATCCACTGGCATCCACTCTCGAGGCCTGCCGAGCCAAGACCACAAGCACCGTGGAACATCACACGCCGAGGCACAACGCACATTTGGCAATATTATCTGGATTTTGTTCTGGGCTGCCTACCCGAGCAGCATACTCATACAGCAAAAGGATACTCGCATGTCCTCCATTTTCAGTCGAACCTCCACGCCAAGTGCCACTTGGGGCTTACAGCCCATGCCTTTGACCAAAGGGACCTAAAAAGACAAACCTCGTCACTCGTAATCCGTTGTCGGCATTGGTACCATGATCATGGCACCTCTAGGGTGTGGTCGGTGTGCAAGAGAATACTATACAATCGATGTGGGTTGTTGTGTATGGGTTTGGTGGTGAGTTGACGCCCTCCGACTTGAGCAAGCACTGACATTGCCTCAGTTCTCCCTGCCATCAGACGCCCACGTTCCACCATGTCAAGAAGAAGAAGAGATTGGACCAATCATCGAATCAGGGCGTCACACGAGAACAGCAGGACTTATTGACGGAAGATCACTCCTCCTCGCTCTCGGAGCCGCTATCGTCATCATCGCTGGATGCATCATGCACTGCAGAGGTTAGTGGGTGATTGAAACGTGCACGTACTGACGACTCACCAGGTGGAGACTGGCTGGATCCCGACGCACCGCCTTGGAACGACTGCAGCTTCTCTTGGATCTTGCGCATGTTGTCTTCTTGCTCGCTCTTGCCCATGGGCTTGTTCTTCTTCGGTCGGGCCGCCGCCTGCTTCGAGACCTGCCTCGGCGGTTCAAAGTCATCATCGACCACGGCACCTCCCTTAGAGCTACGCAGAGACTTGATAAACCTCAACAACTCGCGGAGAGTATCATCGTTGATCTCGTCCATATCGAGCTCCATCTCGTCATCGTTCACGGTAGCAAGGTGCGGGCAGCCGTTCCTGATTATCTGGACCGCCTTACGCATATCGAGATCGCCGAGCGTACTGATACCCTCTGAAATCTCCTGCTTCTGGGCGAAACTCAGAGGCGCAGGAGCCTTTGCTTTCTTGACCGGAGCAGTCTTGATGGGCTTGGCAGGAGGCGGTACCGCAAGGGGAAGACTCTTCCTCTTTGCTGGTGGCGCCACAGCCTTCTTCTTCTTGCCAGGCAACTTGGGGGAAGTACGCTTGCCACCCGTCTGTTGTTGCAGAAGTTGTTGCGCTGTGGCGTTTAGTTGAGCAATCTGCTGTTGGATTGCAAGGAACTGCGCCTGAGCAGGGTCTATCTCTTCCTCCTCTTCGTCTTCCTCATCTTCCTCGTCGGAATAGAGGTCGCTTGGCGAGTGTTCAGGAGCAGGCGCATGCTGAGCAAGCCAGTCCGCCTTCTCCTTCCACAAGCTCTCGAAGAGATCTTCCATCTTGTGTCCCATCTGGTTGACAGCATCACCTTCAGGATTAAACTTGTAGCAGTTGTGGAAAACCAATTGCGCGTCCGCGTAGAAGTCCTTGGCACTCTGGTAGACACCGTTCTTCAGGTTCTTCTCGATCGTTCCAAAGTCCATCGGCTTCTTGATGATCTTGAGATAGGACGGGATGTTGAGTGCCACGGGATCTACGGGAGCGATGAATGGGTAAGTGACCGCACTGTACTTTGGCTTCATGAGCTCGGTAAGGACAGACTCGCAGAACTTGAGTTCTTGTTGGAACTTCTTCCGCCTCGGCTTTGCGTTGGTGTACGGCAAATCCTTCGACGGCCTGTGAATCTCTCGCTTTGGCCTACCGTCAGTGGTGGACGAATCACGTCGAATCAGTGGAGTACCGTCCTGCTGAAGAGGCCAGGCAGCCTGAGGCGAAGTCGCAGCCGGAGTAGCGACAGCAGGAGACTTGACGTTGGGCGGCGCAACGCGAGACTCACGTCGAGCCTTTTGCGAAGTGCTCACTGATGGCTTCTTGGCCTTTGCTGGCTTTGGAGGCTCTTCCGCAGCAGCGCCTCGGGGCATCTTACCCATGCCTTTCAAGAAGTAGGCGCGAAGGTTGTAACCTGCTTGCGTTACAGGATGCTCCTTGTTGTTGAAAAGCTCGCTGTTCGTGATCATCTGATCGAGATCTGCCATGAAATCCCTTACGTAAGTGTACTTTTTGTCCTTCAGCTTGTGCTCCATAGTCGTCAAGTCCATTGGGTTCTTGACAATGTCGGGATAAGTCGGGATATTGAGGGCTACAGGGTCAACAGGATCCTTGAACGCTAATGAAACCTTGATCTTCTTTGTGTTCCTTATCCGCTCAAGAAGAAACCTGTTCTGTGCATCCGTCATCGGAGTGGTGGGCCACTCTTCCCAATCAACAGCCTTGTGGACGCCAGATGCTTCTTGCGCAGAGTCGGATGTCGGGCCCGGGGTACCTCCATTTACGCTGGCCTGTTCTGCCTGATTCGGCAACTCCGGCAGCTTGAAGTCGGCTTGGGCCTCCTCTTCAGTCTTGGTGCGCTTCGCGTCGGGAATGTCGTCATCGTCATCCTCGCGGGGGCGCACCTTGCCAGAGGACGGGGCATCCTCCATTTCCCGGTCTACGATCGCCGGTGATTGAGCGGCAACGGATTGGGGTGCAGTGGCCGCATCGCCATCGGTCTTGATCGTGAGGTCGTGCATTGGCTTGGTAGGCGCTCCGGAGGACTCTGAGGGTTTCGACTCTTCAGGCGCATCAGCGGTGGTGTCCATACTATCTTCGGTCGGGCCTTCGTCTTTGTCGGCTAACTGGGTTTCGGGCACTTCCTGAGTGCTAGCGCCTGTTGCCTGGGTGGCTGAAGAGAGCTCCTCTGCAGTCGCTGGCTCATCGCGTACGTCTGAAGTCGGCGCCTCGACAGCGTTCGCTACCGTGGCACCAACATCCGAGTCGCCGAACAGCGAATTATTGTCCTGGTTCTCAGGTAGATATTGTGCGACACCATCGATTCCGGCGGAAACGTTGGTAGTGGGCTCAACTGCAGGCGCTGACTCGTCCATGTCTACGTGATTTCCGTTGGTAGTGGGTTTTGATTGCGCGGTTGTATCGTCGATGGTGGTGGTCTTGGAGTCGGGTTCGTCGAAGAGTACATCGTGAACACTACTAGGTATTAGTAGGTTGCGCGAGGTGAGAGAGGAGGGGCGAATGAAGGTGAAGGGAAGAGCGACTTACCCGTTTGCCTCGGTATCCACTGCCATTGCGTCTGCCGGCGCAAAAGCGCTCGCCTTAAGGTCCAGGGAGGATTTGTCGACAGTAGGTGATGTCATTACTGCCATGGGGCCATGAAAGTCAAAGACGGGTTTGCGCGCGGCTGACAGAGTATATGGTGTGTTTGATGTTGTTGCTAATCTTGGATCGTTAGCGACTTCCGCTTTAGGCACACGCGACTGCGCAAGTATACGCGTGTTAATGACGGACACGGCAGTGAGGGAGGGATGGGCGCGTTTGCGGTAAAGGTGGGGTCGCAAAGTGAGGCTAGCGTCGGTGCAGTGACGCGAGGGATGAGGAGGGGCAGCTGCGGACTATATGTTGCAGAGGCTGAAACGCACGTGACTACGTACCAGACGGTGGCGGCGGCGAGGTAGCAGGGCGGCGACGGCAGTCGGTGATGAGTCAGACTTTATAGCGCCGACGCGTTTGTTGTGGTGGGCCAAGCGCGTAGAGGAAGAGGCAATAACGGCGTGGTGCAGCTGTGCGCCCTCTCAAGATGTGCGACAACAACACAAACGTTGGTGATGTGGTGCACGGATGGTGACGGCGGCTTGGGAGCGCAGACGGCGGGCGGTGAGGGCTAGTGTGCAGCGGATGCGGATGCAGACAGACGGGGATGGATGCGCGTATTAATTATGTCGGGTGAAGTGGGTGCAGCCGCCTAGACTTGGGACGCGATATACTGGGATACCAAGGCAGCTTACATTCAGAGAAAAAAAATGCTAAACGCGATATACTGGGCCTTGGGCGGGTGATGAGGTGTGGCGGGGGAGTGCGAGTAAGGTTGGGTGATCGGGAGCAGGCGCGTATTGATTGGAGGCAGATCAGGAAAATGGACTCAAGAACGTCGAAGACAGACGCGAGAGGAGAGGCATTGGGGTTAAGTAGCCCGGCCCTTCCATCTCCGAGCCAAGCCTCAGAGCAGCCCCTGAAGTGCACTAGCCTCGAAGGGAACGTGTCCTTGCCGACTTCTTGACTATGCGCGTCCGCAACGCCGCGTCTGGACATTGTTTACCTGTTCTGTTGCATTCTTGAGATGCACTTGGACTATCACGCTTCCTTGCCGATGAATCTGCTGTTGCAACGGGCGCCGTGAACGCGTCGCCGCGAGCTTGACAGCTCTACGCCATGATCCCTGTCCGCAAGGCCCGTGCGTGCAGAGGTGGGTAATTCGCTCTTCCCAAATTTTTTGCGACCACTCGCATCTTGCGCATTGCTTCAGGCTGCAACATTACAGCCTTGTACAAACTTCCGGTGAAGCCTTCGACACGCGCCGCCTGCGATATATCGACACAACCGGTGTTCACGAAAATGCCCGCCGCCGTAGCAACCCCGAAGAATCGCGACCGCCGGCCTGCGAAAAAACCCAAGTTGGCGCAATCGCCTGCGACAGTCCGCCAAAATGGTCTCAAAGCTTTAGTAAATGGAAATGCAGCCAAGCCCACAGCGAAGATAAACGGTGTCAAGAATGCGCAGGCAGACCGAGTCGACGACGCCACTGCTGTTGTGGAAGGACCTGCCGATGCGCACATGGTGGACGCGGACGTCATAGAGATCAGCAGCGCCGAGGAAGAGAGCGATGACGACTCGGACAGCGCGCAAGAAGATCCCACACAGACCAATGCTGAGAACGACGCTGCTGCGGATGACGAGAATGGCGCGGAACCGGAGGAGCTCACATTCGGGGACCGATTACGCGCAGAAGGCCCTGAGCCTGTCCAAGAGTCGCGAATTATAAGCGTCGAAGACGCCTTCGACCCCAACCCGGAGCGCGCAGTAACTGCGACAAAGAACCGCACACTTGCACCACCGAATGCAAACTCTCTCGGCACCGTTCTCACTCAAGCCCTGCGCACCAACGACAAGGAGCTCCTCGATTCATGTCTTCAGGTGGTCGATGTAGAGTCGGTCTACGCTACCGTCGAACGGTTGCCATCGCCGTTGGTTGGAACACTACTGCAGAGATTGGCTGAGAGGCTACACCGAAGTCCCGGTCGAGCAGGCATGTTGATGGCCTGGGTACAATGGAGTCTTGCCGTAAGCAGCCCGCCTCCGAATGGAAAAAGCATCGACTAACACTTACCTGATAGGCCCACGGAGGATACCTCGCTTCCCAGCCCCAAATCGTCAAGCAACTCACCGCACTGAACAAAGTTTTGAAGGAACGCTCGAGCGGGCTGATGCCGCTCATGTCATTGAAGGGTCGTCTGGATATGCTACAAGCTCAGCTTGACCTCAGGAAACGGAACCAAGCCGCCAACGACGATGCGGACGAAGCACTGGTATACGTCGAGGGACAGGACGATTACGTCTCTGATGACGAGTCGATTGAGGGAGCCACTGCAACCCCGAAGCGATCGCGCCCCGAGATGGAGGAGGACGATGAAAGCTCGTCGGACGATATGGGCCTGAACATGGAGATGGATGACGTCTCCGACGAGGGTAGTGAAGGTTCTGACGAGGACCTCATCGACGATGAGGCAGAAGAGACGGATGATGACGAGGGCGGAGACATGTCAGAGCCTATGAGCGATGACTTGGACGACGGTGAATCGGAGAGCGGAGACGAATCGAAACCGGAGCGACGATCAACAGCTGCTCGGGCTGGACTCAAAAGCCGGCGCTGAGTGTTGAAGAGGAAGTTCGTAATTCTTGTACAGTCTACGACGGCCCGCGAACCACACTACTTGGCGCGTCCGATCATCCAAAATTGGGATTCACGCATAGGCGTTCATCTCTGGTGGCGTTAATACCTTACTTACGGCAATCTACACGAGGTTTAGATTTCTTCTACGTACCGCATCCCGGGAGTATCCCACACATGACCAATGGAAGATTATTACAGCTAATCAGGCTGTTTGTCGGTCTGAGACATGTCTTTCCCCTGTGGTCAGTTGGGAATATCCATAGTCTAATCTCATCTAGTCTGCACAATGTATTGCCATCTCAACACACAACGTTTTCATCGCCGATTGCATGACAGCACTCTTGTTTTTTCACAGTCCAAATGCCGATCCGATATACCAAGAACACGCGTACACACGCCAAAGTCTTCAGATCCAACGACCAATCGTCTGAGCCAGGACGACATCAACACCTCACACGCAGGCCAACCGAGGAACCCTATACTCATTTCCATTCTACCCATCCACAGTCCAAACTCCGGTCGGACAAAGTTCATGCTACTATATTAGATCGTAACGGCAATTCTATAAATCGCGACAGCCCTTTTCCAATCCTACGCCGCACAGTTTCAGGGCGTCTCTTCCAGTTTGGTACTTCGACAGTCCACGGACGTGTTAGTAACACATATTAGAGCTCTCCCCAGTATATCTTATCAACACGAACAACATAACAACGAGTGCATAGGTACGACGTAACGGAACTGACTTCACTATACCGAAATATCAACAGAGAGAAGAAAAGCGGACCATGGATCGCATTGCTAAAGCCCAGCGCCAATACGAAATTTACAAGAAAGAAGCATGCGACGTCCGCCATGTGACCTCTTGTCACAATCTCAATGCCCATTATAAGCGCGATGGAGGCGAGGACTCAGGGCATTACTGTAAGATAGACGAATTAAAGCTCTACGATTTGAATGACTACCGTCGGAATGACCGTCTAGTACTCAGCGGCCTGACACACACAAAGTTGAGGAAGGATCCTGATCTGCGAGAGTGGCTTATTCCAGCTACTTCCTCGAGCAGCTCATCGGAGGGGACGGATGAGGACAACATGACTGACATGTCAGATGAAGATATCTGGTCGCAGGCAGGAAAGGAGGAAGAAGCAGGAGGCTCTAAATGAGGACATCCTCATACAATTCGCTGACGCCTAGAGAGGTCTCGATCTACTGGATTTTCCTTGCGCTTTATTCTCTCTACACATTCGGCGATACATCTCATATTCTTTGATACGGTTCCATTTCCCCATGTTCATCGCGGCGACCTTGATTGCTCATCAATCCTCCTTCGACCACCATCTAGCATGCATTCGATATTTCACCATTCTTCCTCCGTCAAACATGTACCTTTACAGTGTTGTTGCCCAAACACATCGGCCGCGCCTTTTCTCGGCACTTTGAGAGTAAGTTTCCGGTGAACTGCTCTCAACCGGATTAAGACATATCGCCTGCGACTAACATGCCATCTCATCCTTGGGGCTCGATGAGTGCCAGACAACGCAAGTATGAAATTGAGAGAATGGAAGCTTGCGACGTTCCACACAAATCGCGTGACGGAGATCTTCGGGCTACTTTCCGAGCAGACCAAAGTGAGAACGCCGCTGAGCCGACGGTGAATTCTGCTATATCTCCTGGGTCTGGCATTTCAAATGCACGATCGTCATCTCCTGCAACGATCCCTTCCGCGGCAGTCGGTCGGTCGTCTCGTCGTCACGGAATAGTCGGCATTGAGCAACTGTACGATAGGGAACATCTTCACCCAGCGCCTTTCCCGTCTCCAAGGTATACCAAGCCAGCACCAACAGACAGGTTTTCTAGGCACATCGTCGCCTGCCCACCATTCTCGACAAAAGAACAGTGGGAGGAAATCCGTGCAGAAGTTCCGATGAGATTCGCAAATGCGGAAACACTACCGCCAGCTCCAACGTCTGTCCCTCCAACAGCTCTCGTACAACAAGAGGCCCATACCCTCTCACACGAAGCCCTGATAGATGACGCTCCTGAAATCAATCGCAGCAATCGAAGTTCCTATAGCTCACACGTTCAATCAATACAAATGCGTCGCAGCCAGGTTTACCAACACGAGTATAGGCAAGGTTCCACTCGAACTGACTCTGTCACCGACTCTGACATCGGCGAAGCGCCCAAGAGACGAGAGCGCAAGTACACCGTAGTCAACCAAACTATCAGCACACGCTCTGTTCTAAGCGACTGCGACACAGATACAAAAATCCATACCACAGAGTCGCCCGATAGACCAGCACCTGGTCAAATTGCTCTTGGACAAAGCGATAGACCACGCTCCGTTTTGAGTGATTGCAACACGGACACAGATAGCAACACAACAGAAAAGCGGAACAGGCGAGGAGCTGTCTACGTCGATCTTGGACAGTATGACAGACAACGAATTGCTATAAGCGATTGCGACACCGAAAGCAAAGCAGGTAGCGATACCACGGAAGTGCCTGACAGGTGGGGACCAGAACATACTACTCCGCGGGAAATCAACACACCACGATTCGCTCTAAGCGACCATCATATTGAAGCTACCGCACAAGCGCTCAAAACAGGAAACAGCCGTCTACTTCTCAAGAAAAGCTCTAGAGATCTCAGAAAGAGCTCACATCACTTGTCGACATGGAATGAGACCAGAATCCTACCTGAAATCACAGCATCGGGCCGGCATGGACTGCGCAAAGCCAAGTCCTGGTTTGCAGAGAAGATACAGTGTCGTAACGAGCCGCCTCTTAGTGCTGAAGAGGCTGCTAAGAAGAAGGAGGAAGCCGAGAAAGCGGCTGCTGCGAAAAAATGGGCTAAAGAACGGATGGTGTTTGATAGAGCACAGGCTGCTATTGCACGAGCAACATTTGTTCTTGATGAAGCTGCTACCGATGCAGCGTTGAGGCAAATGGGTCCTGGAGCGATTCCTGGGTGCTGCGACCCGGAGTGTAAGCTTGCTTGCTGCAGAAAGGGGAGATGATGGTGAGTGGGGGGTATCTCAATGTTGCGTTAGCTATCTATGTACGTCTGAAGCGTATGTGGTCTTCCTGAAAGCTCCATAGCATGGCTATTCAGTCGAAGTGTTTATCTACACTGTTCCACAGTATATAATCACCACTGTTCGCCCAGCGTACCATCATCACTTCTTTGTCTCCATCCTAAACTTCATCACCGCCGTGATGTCTTTGTTCCGTCCACTCCCACACAGTCACAATGTCCTTGTTCACTAACCAGTGCATCTCCAACGCTCAACCCTTTACTTATGTGATAAGCCTACTATGAAAGCCTTCAGGAAGAATGCAAGTCTCGCTGTCCTGTTACGCAGCACTCTTCGCCTATCGCTTCGCATCTCTCTATCGGAAACCTACCACGAGAAGATCCACGACCACATATATCACCCGCCGCATCCCTTTCCTCAAACCAGCGCGAAAACCGCGGATCATGCCACGAAGCAAACCCAATATGATGATTACCACGAATGCAGTTGTTAAGCAAACATTCCTGCTTAGTCCAACCCCTACAACAACAACCTTCCACACGAGTGGTAATACCCTCCCTGTATTCCCCGGCACCCAAGCATTCCTCCTCAGCCCGACGATAACCCTCAGTCCAACATCTTTCCGTACTGATTCGCCTGTTCTGCCACCATCTCCACCATCTCCTGCACTCACTCTTTTCCACGCTAACCACGTTCTCCGTACTTCAAGGTCAACGGAAGACCTGCCTGCGTATCCGATACCTCGCACTTGCTACAATGGTAGTATCAGCTCTCTTGATTTGTCCGATAGTTCATCTGGTGGTGTGAACATATCTGGCGTATGGGCAGCTGGAGAAGGAGGTTGGGGCTCACAAACTACGCGGATGAGCGATATTCTGCCTGATGACTTAGACCTTTATGGTGATGACGAAGAATATGGAGAGAAGGAAGAAGAAAGTTTGAATACGAGACCGTGGGGTATCGCGCTCACTGATGCCGCTCAAGATGTTGTCCGTGAACAAGATGAGAAGATTCAGCACGTGGAAAAAACGCAACAGACAGGACGGTCAGCGACAGAAGTGACCCGGGAAACGGAAGAGGCTGAATTAGGACCAGAGGTTCAGGGTTCGTTGCCGGTCATTAGGGAGGGCGATTACCCTTACTATCCGCTGCCCTCGCATCGTCCACAGCCAAGGGTAAAGAAAGATGTGCAGTGGGTGGTTCCATTGAAGGGCGGAGGAGTAGCGAAGAGGAGTAGCAATGACAGCGCTGGTTGCGGTAACCCTGTCAGAAATCTTCTGAGAAGACTCTTCCGGAGAAGGGGGTAAAGTAGTGATTTCTAGTCAGTCAATAGATCTGCCAGACGTAAAGTCCATGAAAGCGTTCCCTCCATTGCGATCCCCTTACTGTTAGCGAAAACACTTCACTCCGTCACTACAGATATCTTTCACGAACCACAAGAACATCACCAACGGCAGAGACATGTTCATAAAAAGCCACAACCGGGCTCAAACATCAATTCAAGAAAGTACTAAACAAAGAACGCAACCCTTTGGGTATCGCAACAACCGCAATCTCTCTTCCACCCCCTTCTCCATCCATCTCAAACCACCGCGCCTATTACTCAATCTACACGAAGAAAGCAGCAACGGCACCGACACCGGCAAGCGCACCACCGACCTTGAGGCCAGAAGCGGCACCGGTGAACTCAGAGGGAGGAGGACCGGTCATGCTGCCAGTGGGAGCGGCAGTGCCGGTGGGCATGGCGTATCCGGTGCCGACGGAGGACGCGTCGGGGACCATGGGGACGCCGGTGCCGCCCATGACGGGGGCGGAGGAGGGGGCCATGGGGGCGGTGGTGGGGTAGTAGGCGGAGCTCATGGAGGGAGCGACGGGGGTGTGCTGCATAGTCCTAGACATGATTGTTAGTACGAAAGCTGATAATAAATGGGGAGAGGAAAAACGTACTCGGTGACAGTGACAGTGACGGCAGCAGAGCAGGACTCCTCAGCAGCGGGAGCACCGTACTGAGCAGCAACAGCTGCGACGAGCGAAGCGGCGATGATGGTGAAACGCATCTTGAATGTTGATAGAAGTTGGGAGAAGGTAAATTGGGTATAAGGCGTTAGGAGACGTAAAGTCGAGTCGTTGAGTGATTGGTGGTAGTAAAGACTGTGTGAGTTTGACTTGGCTTGCAAGAAAAAAATGAGTGGCTAATAGAACACTAGGTACTATAGATTATGTTTGGATCGTAGGATGATGAGAGAAGAAGAGTAGTAGGAGGGATATGAGGCGGTCCAATGGGTCTTATACAGCCCTCTTATTAGTAGTCATATGACAGGTGATGGGGTGGGTGGAGGACGCGCCAGCCTTGCCCATCGATCGACTGAGTTGGTTCATTTCCTCGCGGGCGGTGGTCTAGATTGGTTGGGTCATCCTTGCATGTCAGGTGTGGCGAGCATGCTGGATTGCTCACAGGTTGGGGTGGGCGATAGCGGAAATTGTGTTTGTTGATCGACGGTTGGTAGGTGCGCGGCATGAGGTTTGCAAAAGCCTTGCCATTGCCGCGATGAATGTGGGGGAGTGTTGCGCGTCATGCTGCGCTTTTTGTGTTTCGCGCGCCTCGTTACGATTGTTCAGACTGCTTTTACTGTTACAAAGGCGTTGAGTTCTATTTCCATTGCAGCACGCGACATCTCGAGGATGAGTTGTTTCGAAACATCCCTAATCACAACTTCCAACCAAAAATGCGGCCTGCATATTAAGGTCATTTTGATAGGAACGGCTCAATATTAGCACGCGGCGCCTTCCACCGTTCTGAGACGCCGGTGGGCGGACCCCTGACGCTAGCCGTGATGAGGCTAGGCTATCACCTCGATCATGAATGCTCCCGACGACGAGGAAATGTACCTGTCGATCTTGCTGCTCATCCTCGCCCATCGCTGCTTTTGTGTTTGATGAGAGCGCGCAAACTGCGGATAGGGGTCTGCAGACGTCATACCGCAAGCAAGTCAGCAATACGATGCGATTGTACACTTTTCGCTCAGTGAACATGATGTGAGGAAGTTCGTATTCGCTAATCTAGTGACGAGCAGAAATCCGGGGTATCTCGTGTTGCTCTAGAGTCGTTAGTGATGCCGCGTTGCCGGCGGCTGCAACACTGACCCCATATGTAAACACCTCCAACGCCAGACATGCCTTCAGGCCAACCAAGAAAAAAACCAAACAGGCCAGCAGCCTACATTAACATGAAAACCTACAAGATAGGTGACTCAGCGTTGATGTAGGCTCTAGACCTGTTCAGCTTCTTCTGTTGTATGAGGTGCCTTCTTCTCCGAAATTGATATATGCCAAATCGAGCCTTACTTCACCCTGCCCATGATTGGATCAGGAGGCGCATCCTCTGCTATAGGTTCTGCGGCCTTTGCTTTAACCGCGTTCAACATGCCCCGGTCAAAGTCATCCCTTGTTCTCAAAACAGCTTCCACCCATGTAATACTAACATCCCGATAAGCATTCTTGAACTCCACATACGCAAACTGCACCTGCGACTTGTCGCATTCCAGCAGCTTAAGGAACTGTTGCACAGCGCGCCATCGGTCCTTGATATCGCGACCTTGCTCACCAAACGACATAAACCAGTCGAACGCCGTGTAAAGGTCGTCTTTCATCTTGTCTGCAAACTGATCCGTCCTCTTGAACTTGGCACCCTTGTTGCGCACAGCCCCGAGATATTGAACCAGCAGCTCGTCAGCGAGAGAATCGATGATAAGATCCTGTAGCGAGCGGTGGATCCTAGGGAGAAACTCATCCACGTAGTCTTTAAACGTTGTGATGATCGATGCCATATCCTGCCTCGAGTACCACTCGACGGTGAAGAATTTGGAAAGCACAGGTTTAAGATCGACCATGAAGATGAGCTCGCTAAAGACTTGTATGCAGTGCGATGAAATGTCAATATAGCCGTTCTTGGCCTCGTCCACATTCTTGGCCAGCTTGTCGATCATGTAATCCTGGGAGACGATAGGCGTGACTTCACGCTCAAAGACGCTTAGGAAGGAGGCTTGACCACTGCCGTCAATGTCATCGTCAATGCAGATGATCTGGTCGTTTGCAAGAGCGATGAGCCACTCCTGCAAGACATATATATCATCTTCATCTTGCGCGGGAGTAGGTCCGAGGTATTTGGCCTTTTCTTCGTCGATCAGTTGCGTCCATATACGCTGGCGAGACAATAGGGCACGGAACATGGAGTCGACCACACCGTCAGCAACGTCGGGACGCTGACTACTGGCAGCGACACCAATATTCTGGCTGAAAAGCGTCCAGACGTCTCCAAGAGCCTTCGTTTGGAGGATACCGTCAAAGTTGGTCTCATATGCAGTTTTGTCTTGCTGCACGAATCTCTGCCTGTCCTGTGTATTGATGCGTTCCATGTATTGATCCACAGCCTGGATGATAACGGAGCGGTAGGTACGTATCAGCTCGGGACTGCGGTTGTCGATGACATGTGGCTGTAGTTGCTCTTCTGAGTACCCAAGCTTCTGCATCTTGACGTAGTACTTGTCCACCCAGTTGATGACAGCCAGCAAGTATTGCGGCCCAAGAGCTTCGTCATCGGCAAACTCCATGAGGAAGTCGTGCATCTGCTTGTGGTAGATGTTGGTGTATGTGTCAAAGATCTTCCACTTCTTCGGCATGAGCTCGACCATACCCAGCTTGACTGTGTTCAGGTTGTTGAAATACCACTTGAAGTACTTTTCGACCTTCTCGGGGTCTTCCTGGAACTGTTCTCTCACTCCGTCCATCTCTGCCTTGCAAACATATTCGATGGAAGTAATGAACTTCTCCTTGTAGCCGCGAAGCTCCTTGGGCCCTTGTGTGATGGACTTGAAGCGAGAGGCGAGATCTCCGAACTCTCTCTGCGCATCTTGCAGCGCTTTGATCTTCTTGTCCGTCTTCTCTTCTTCCTCAATCACAACGGCCAAGCGGACCACCATGCCAACGTTGTCGGTCTGCACCAACTGTATGAGGTTTATGCACGCCTCGCCAATATGCCTGTCGAACCACTCTACGACATCGTCCAAGCGCGCGAAGAGGTCCTGCACCGTGATACCACTCTCTAGTGTGAGGTTGTCGATGAGTTCGGTGGAAGTGTCGCTGTTCTTGATCTGACCCATGGCTTCGTCGCGGATGTCTCGTAGTTGCGTCAGACCGTAGTGTACTTGTAGCAGGTTCGGTTGGTTCGCGGGGTCTTCGTCGTCCTGTGCCAGCAGGATCTCGAGGTTCTCCAGGCGCTCCTCAAAGGCCTCGATGTCATTGCGCATCTTCTCCACCGATTCGAAGTTCTTATGTGTTTGCGCAACCAGGTTGATGTGCGGGAAGTCCTGAATCATATTCTGGGCCTCGGCGCATAGCTTGTCTATCTTCATCATCTCCTATGAAGCTGTTAGCACTCGGCAAAGCATAGCAAGGGAGCTACATACTAGTAATAAGTTAGCAAGATATCTTGAGAGCTATTCGTGGCGGCTACTTGCCCTCCTTGATCAGGTTGACGGTGCGCTGGCCCTCGGTGATGCTGCTCATACCCGACTGGGTCAGCTCAAGCTGCTCTTTCAACCCATGGCGTAGTTGTCCGTCTACAGCCGCCTTCTTGCGCATAAATTCGGCTTTCAGCGCAGGTATCTTGTCGAGGTCCTCTGGGTGTCGCAGCAGCTCCGCGAGCTTCACCGTGGCGGACTCGACGTCGCCCATGGTTCTAGACGTGCTGAACACCCTAGAGCCTACGTTGACGTTAGGTCGCCCACTTTGAAGGTCTCTGTCTTGATGTAGTCTGCAAACCTGTTCAGTTTTTTTCGTGTATCAGGTGCGCGCCCATGGTAGGGTGCAGATGGAAGTTGCGGACGGGGTAGGCGGGCGGCCTCGATGTTACGGTACGTGTTCGGAGCTTCTGGTGATGTGAATGGACGGGCGGATGCAGGTCCAGGGCTAGCGTGCCGGCCAAAAGTTCCCCGCCACTTCCTCGCAGTCGGCGACAAACTCAATCGCTCTTTCCACGCACACCTACCCAACATGGCCGACGAAGAGCTGAACCTCTACGACGAGATCGAAATCGAAGACTGCTTCTATGACGAGACGCTGCAGATCTACCACCACCCGTGCCCATGCGGCGACCGTTTTGAGATCTCCATCTACGATATGCGCGACGGAGAGGACATTGCGCGCTGTCCCAGTTGTAGCCTGATGATACGAATCATCTTCGACCCGGTATGCCTTCTACTCAATATATGGCGCGACTTGAGCACTGACATGTTGCAGTCCGATCTCCCACCAGAGAACGACGATGCACCCAAGAGCGTTGCCATTACCGCCTAGATTCCTGGACCACTACTTTCATACTACCTTATGGGGTCACAGTTTACGCCTCGCAATACCTACGGCGTTGGAATGCATATATCGGCGTTTGGGGGAAGTTGGTTACATAATGTGGTCGCAGTCTGGCAAAGACCAGGGAGATACCACATGGGATGCCTGGAGAAGCGGAGCTGAGAATGCGCAATCATAAATTGTTGTCGCTTTTCGCTATTTGCTACCGTATCATCGTGTATACTCTCCTGGCCGGAAGAGACTATCTGCCCAAACGTGCTCTGCGACGGGACGACGTACTAGAGCATGTGCTACTGACTATAGCACGCTCCATTAACGCGGGACCTGGTCATCCACACTGACGTCAACGCCCAGCTCTTTCCTGAGAATCTCAGTGAGCGAGCTGCCGTCCCTCATGTACACCCAGTCGCCGATGCCACCACCCTCCTTGAAGTCCATGCCTTCTTGTGCGACGACCCAGTCGAATCGCTTCGGCCCGGAGATTGGGGAACTGAGCCAGATCTGCTTGTTCGGGGGTTGTTTGTTCAGTACGAAAGTGTTCTCTTGGAAAGTGACTTCGAGCACGCCAGCCTGCAACCGAATTAGTATCCAATCTGATTTGTTGCGTGATCGTGACTTACGGAGTAGTCTACTTCGATGGCAGGGTCATTCTCCTGAGCCTCCTCTAACCTCTGTACCAGCTCGCCCAGGTAGTAGTCTGCGCGCTCGTGGAATTCTTCTATTGAGAGCTCCGTGGGTTTGCCAGGTTCGTCGTGGGCTTCACTCTCCTTGGGCTTCGGGTCCTCCTCACCAGGCATAATACCCACCCTCATGCCCATTGATACGTGGAAGCTGCGAACGGGGGTAGCATGGCTGATGGCAGGAGCTCGGCTGGCGATGATGCAATTGGCGGGCGACTGGACGCGGAGGGAAGATCGGGCGGCGCGACGAACGGCGGTGCTGACGAATCGAGTAGCTGGCTTCATTGTGACTGAATTGGATGGGTCGGGGTAACTGAGAGGATTGTCGGTGGTGGAAGTTGCGGAGTAGCGGGAGAGAGTGTTCTGTTCCTGGGCTGGACGCAAGCTGGAGGAGCATGGACCCTCGCGCGCCTCCCCGCATCCTTCGGTGGGACATGTCCAACGCCAGTGTGCGCCTCACCACCACCTATCCACATCATGATCAACGCAGTCCTCGTCTTCAATAATGCCGGCCAGCCGCGACTGACCAAGTTCTACACACAGCTGGTACATTACACGTGACCTGACATTGCGCTCCAGGGCTCCCGTACTCACCACCACCCAGGAAACCAGCGTCCAGCAGCGCCTCATCTCCGAAATCTTCACCCTCGTCGCCAACCGTCCAAACTCAGCATGTAACTTCTTACCGTACGTTATTCCATCGCCTTACACAGTATTCTCGCTAACATGTACCTAGACTCCCGCCGCTCCTCGCCAGCAGCTCCAAATCCAGCACACCCACGACTCCCCACAACGACACACCTTCCCTCGTCACCTACCGCCACTACGCGACTCTCTACTTCATTGTCATATCTACATCCACCGAATCGCCTCTCGCGCTTCTTGATCTCATCCAGGTCTTCGTCCAAGCCCTCGATGGTCTTTTCGAAAACGTATGCGAGCTGGATCTGATCTTCAACTTCGAGACATTACACGCGACGCTGGGTGAGATGATAGTGGGCGGAGTCGTGGTAGAGACGCAGTTAGACAAAGTCATTCAAGGCGTCAAGGCACAAGGAAGAGTCGCCAAGAGACCTGTCAATGAAGGCAAGAACATTGGCGGCGGTGGCGGCGTTATGGGCGGACTGACCTTCGGCGGTCTAGGAAGAGGAGATGGCATGTGGGCTGGAAGATGAAGAAGAGAGTTCAAGGTCAAGATCTGTGAAGCCAGGAGCGTCGCGCTCGAAGCGTTGGGCGCGCCGAACAGCCCAACCGCTTACACAGCCTCGATTGTTCAAGAGCAACGACCCAGCGGCGAAACCAGAGCTCACCAGGCGCACCGGCCTCCTCAACGTCTAGATCTGGACCCGGCGCATCAGCATGGCACCCACAGTCAGTATCGTGTCAGACTCCTCGGCACTACTCAAACCCCCTCATCCTGTCCGCACAGGCTCGGCGGACTCGCAAACAATTCTTCCATGTCGCATGCGACCTCTATACATATAGCGCGCCTGCTTACCTGTCCTGTGGGGTTACTGTTGTGAATTTCCCCGGACCGGGTAAACACATGGTAAAGGTCAAGGGTCGGTATATGTTCGAAACGTCGCGCCTGGAACCAATGCCGAGCTAGGATTAATGGAAACAAGCTTTTAATTTACCGCTCACTAGTTCGTTCCAAGTCCCACTAGAGGGCGAATGACAACTGTCAGCCCTTCATCTACGTTGTGGCGCCGAAGATGTGGGGAGAAACACTTTAGTCGAGAACTGCGTGACCTCATTTCCGCTACTGCTGATTGCTGGAGAGTTTCGGGGAGATCGTTTCAATGCATACCGCATCCCTTGAACCGCACGCACGCTCCGGCTGAAGACAAGCTTTATAAGAAGGTCTGTATCCCAAGACTCTTGGATTCTCCACCGCGTTCATTCATTCCAAGTCAACACCATGCGCTTCCTCACTGCTGTCACCAGCTTCCTGTCCGTAGCTGCGGCTGCAACCACTGACATCGCCAAGCGTGCCGTGACACCTGGCGCTCTCTCCCAGGTCACCTCTTTTGGTGCTGCACCCACCAAGGCTGGCTTCTACATCTACGTGCCCAAGAAGCTTGCGGCGTCGCCAGGAGTTATTGTCGCTATTCACTACTGCACTGGTACCGCGCAGGCATACTACACCGGCAGCCCTTACGCCAAGTTGTCTGAGCAGTATGGCTTCATTGTCATCTACCCAGAGTCCCCTCACGAGGGCAAGTGCTGGGATGTCAGCAGCAAGGCCACTCTGAGCCACGAAGGAGGAGGAGACAGCAACACCATTGCCAACATGGTCAAGTGGACAGTCAAGGAGTACAAGGCCGACTCGTCCAAGGTCTTCGTTACCGGTTCGAGCAGTGGCGCCATGATGACCGTACGTCTGATGGAGTCCTGATCATGTTATATTTGCTAACGCCCTTCAGAACGTCATGGCCGCTACCTACCCCGACATCTTCAAGGCCGCCATCCCCTACTCCGGTGTCGCCGCCGGTTGCTTCGCCTCCGCCGCCAACGGAGTCGACGCCTGGAACAGCACCTGCGCCCAGGGTAACTCCATCGCCACTCCTCAAGCCTGGGCCGCCGTAGTCAAGAACATGTACCCCAGTTACACCGGTGCCCGCCCCAAGATGCAGGTCTACCACGGCAGCGCCGACACCACTCTGCGCCCCCAGAACTACCAGGAGACCATGAAGGAATGGGTAAGTCTCACAATCTGAGTCCTCGAATAATCACGTGCTAACGATATTGGTTAGGCTGGCGTTTTCGGCTACAACTACGACAAGCCCCAGAGCACCAAGGCCAACGACCCCCAGAGCGGATACACCAGGACCGTCTACGGTCCTAATGTCGAGGGTATCTACGCTGCTGGTGTCGGTCACACCGTCCCCATTCGGGGTGCGGACGATATGAAGTTCTTCGGCTTTGCTTAGACGCATCGAAGATGAAGAGCTAGCATACTCTACAGTCAAGCCTCATGGCAGTCACCAACAATTCAATGTACATATTCGTGACTACACACATCACACTGCATTTTCACCGTGTTTACTTTTACGTTTTTATTGCTGACCTACCATGTTCTACGTTTCTTCTTCTTTTCAGGGACTTTGGTAGCTTCTAAGCTCCTGCTCCTGCGATGGCGGAACCAGAAACTAAGTCGCTTCGGTGACTTGTCATCGGTATCGTTGAGATTGTCCCAGCTGAACTTACTTTGAAGTTGTGGTGTCGGCTCACATCGAGTCTTTTCCTCGAAACCGCTGTCACGTCGCTCAAGAGGCGGTAGCGAAGGCTTATAAGGCGGCAGGGGCTTGGTATTAGTATACGTGCCTGGATGCTTATGTCGCGATGCGTGGATATCAGAAGGATGCTGATCTTCATCATACATCCTTTCGAACTTCCGCATCTCCTCGTTGAACTCGGCGATATATCTCGCGGGAATGGGCTCTTCATCTGAATCCTCATCTTCGTCCGGCCTAATCCAAGACCGCTGTGGGTTATCAAGTGCCCGCATCCTATCAAATCCCTCATCAGTGAAATCAAATCCCACTCCCAGCGCCGCACGCGTAGCAAACTTCGCGGCAGATATCTCTGCCCGGCGCTCACGGCTCAAGTTACCTTGCTTTTGGTACGGCGTCTTTGGTATCATGTTTCGGGTCGAGGAGAGAGAGGGTTGTGCGAAATGCGCTTCTAGGCGAGAGCGATGTTGTTGCTTGACTAGGTAGCGGTATTCGTCATTTGGGAGGTAGTCTGGGGGGATGGAGGGGCGGTAGTGTAGGGCGGGGTGGTATGTTGGGGAGGATGTGGATGAGGGGTAGTATGCCGGTGGGCTGAACGTGTAGGATAGTGTGGACGCCATTTCTAGGTAATCCTTTTCTAGTTGGGAAGTTGGTTGTGGTGAAGTAAGGGTTTGGTTCTTTTGTTAGTTTTGTCTGGGATGTGTGGTTCAAATTGAGAGACATGGCTATGGACGGAAATGGGACGTGTTATGTGTGTATATTGCTGGTGTGGCATGACTCGAGTCTCGTTGAGAAAGTACTATGTGGGGTTTGGGTGAATGTTCGGGGAGGGTGGTGGAAGATGGAATGATACTGTACACACTCACGGGAGTATTCTCTGGGTTGGATTTTTTGTTCGATAATCGAAAGCTGCATCCAAGTCAATGGGTCACGAACATCGTCGAGTTCCCAGTTTGCTTCTATCGAAGTCTTACGAGTTACGTCTCTGTCGACGACCAGCATCTGTGAATGAATCAGCCCCATTGTGGTATCCCCGGCTTTCGATGTTTCGGTATCTGTAGAGATGATAATCTGTGTCGTTCCTCATGATTTGGTAGTTATTCGAGTTTGTACGCAACGCGTATGAGGCTAGCGAAGCACAAGGAAGTCATGGAGCTTGAGAGCAATGACGTCATCGCCCTTTCCCAACCTCCCGAGGTCAGCAACCAAAGCGGCGCCAAATCTCAGCTTCCAGGTTATTTCCTGCGCTTCATACTGTGACTTCGAATTTCTCAGCACGAAACACACGCAAAGATGACTGCCCGCGTCCTTGAAGGTTCTCGCATCTTGTTATGGGAATGAAATATTCCACGGTGGCGATGAGGGCTAAATTTCGGCTGTATCGGCGATCTGTTGCTTGACAACATCACCTGTGACAAGGTGCGCAATGCTTGTTCAAGCATCATTACTTATCGAGCGGTTTCTACTGCACTAAAAGATTTCGATCAAAGCACAACTAGATTGAGCATGGCATCCTCAGCAATCAATGGAGATCGAGCGCTAGATCTCACAGAGGCCGTTGTCACACTCCAGCAAACGACAAGGAAATTTATCGCAGACACCAGAGCAGGGCGTGAGGGGTTTGTTTTAAGACCCTTCTCTTCCGCCGATGATGAGAACGGCACGGGAAATATGCTTATCATAACCTCGCCTGACAAAGAGATCAAGACTCACCTGGAAGCTCTGGAAATGCAACTACGGGTGTTGGAACAACGATTACGATCGCGAGGAGATTGGCATCCATCAGATCAATTACTCAACATATCACTACCAACTATTCTCGACATTATCGACCTCTCAAACGCGATCACGCTGCTCGACCAATTGATCACCTCTACAAGCCCCGGTGAACAGACTACCCCACAGCAGACCCTGTCAGCGTATTCTTGGACTTGGGATCCTGCCTGGCATGAGTTCTACACCTACATACCCTCTCAGCAAACATACCTGTATCTTTCGCGCTGGAAGTTGAATGAGATCAGGAATGTTTGGGAGCATGTGAGCATGGCTGGTGTAAATCTGACGCCGGATGTCGCGGTAGAAATGCTAGGTGCGTGGGAAGACTGGACATGGGATTCAACGTGGAAACAGTGGTACCTGGACGTCACCGAAAACGACGCTGAGGAAAAGAGTCAGATTTTTGCAAGCCCATGGCGTGCACAAGGAGATGGTGAATGGGTTTATGTTGGCAGGATAGGCGGCGTGCACTAAGAAGAGTCGACGATCCGGCATCAACGCGACACTCTGAACGATACCGAAGTATCCTCAACGATGTACAGGCTGTCAAACACCCAGCCACTTCGGCAGTGTGCGTGAAAGGCGCATGTGAGACCTCAGAATCAGACATCATGTGCCAGACAAAGCGCGCATGTTCTACCCGCACAATGTGGTATCAGTACTATATCCTAGCGTTCACCCGCCTATTCACCATTCTCAGACGGCGTGAATACATGTTCCAAGAACAGGGACAAAGGACGATGAACGGTCGAACAAACACACGCGTAACTACACGGACCGAAACATACCCGACACTCCAACCCACAGCGCAAGAGGACTACTTCTCTTATCACCCCAAGACTAATCCTCGTGGTAGACAGGGCCTCCAACGTCCGCATATTCCAGTTCCACTGCATGTAAGCTACACGAACTGTTCGCCGCTCTCTGCGGGCCCGGCAGGATGGAGGTATACGCCAGTATCCGCGCGTACTCCTGGACTTGAGTCGTTTCGTCACGATCACGGGGTAAAACTCAAGACGCGTCTTTCATTTCGAGCTGTACTGCTGAATTGCCGTTGGGACTTGCTGTGGGACGAGGATGAGTTGCCGGCCAGGGTGATCGGTTGCTGTCAAATGTACCTCGACGAAAAGTACGAGTCTGTTAAAAGGAAACTGGCGAAATGCGGACGTGTTTTGTGTGGGTTCCTAGGTTGGCCTTGGCGGAAGCTATTCTCTCGGCGGTTGGCATTGGAGGAGGTAGATGAGCTTCTTCCGAGTTTCTATCGCGACGATCTTGAGTCTGGGCCTTCGCATGATACAGAAGATGTTCAGGCTTTCCTTGACCATGCAGTTTAGCATACACTGCAGGTGCACATGCAAGTGGACGCGCGCGCTGTATTGTCCTTTACCATTAGCAGGTGCATATAAGGTACATCTTACACAATTGCTCAATCAAATATAAAGAACGCTGTCAATCCCCCAAATGTTGTTTGATACTCAACGCGCAGTGGCTGGTTCTAACTTCGAAAGCTTGTTGCGAGAGGGACGGAAAGGGGACGCCCAGGGTGCTTTTCGCGGCTATGACGTAAGCTCTCACTAGCGCCTAACAGGACAGCCCCGATGCACGCGTCCCAGCCTCCTTCTATGACCCTCATCTCAGCATCAATATACCATCCTCCTGACCACGTATTTCATCGTCTTCGCGCACGAATCCTCTGCGATCAGGGCGCAATACCGGTAATGAAGATCTCCGACTTATCAGACAGTGGCTCTTTCTCAATATCCATCCCCACTTCCGGGCGTCCGCGAGACGCGTCTGGTCGACAGGAGCAGTTCGCAGAGAGTCAGCCATGTCACCATACCCATGATCATGTGTCAAGCATCAATAACTATCAGATGCCTTCGCGCGTGATCAGCAGGCGCCACTGATTTTGGGCAATATTGGATCGAGGCAACTACCGGCATGGTTAATCACCAGAGATTCGCCCTCGATATTGGAAGCCCTCTCACCAGCTGCACCCCACAATGCGCTTTCACGGAAATGTGTCATGCAGGGGCTGGCTCACATGCTGATAAACTGCGAGACGATAGAACCATATCCTTACACTCACATTGGTCTGGCTCTCAACTCATCATACGGCGCCATGTTGACTCTCCTTGCAATCGTACTGTTTGTACCGTCTATGAACGCGCTACTGCACCATCTCGCAGTCGGCACTACAAATGGGCAGGCCTTGTACTCGCTGGAGACGGACGATGAATCCAGGAAAGTGTATACGATTCAGGCCAGAGACGCGGGTGGAGCATCGCCGTCTCTGGCGCTCGACGTACGTGCATCAATCTTCAATAAGGGTCATTCCCGTTGACCTATTCGGTAGCGCTCGAAGCAGCACCTCTTCAGCAGTCGTCCGCAGGATGGAACCCTGACCCGCCACTCGATTGCGCCTACATACGAGCTCATCAGTGAAGGCACCATGGAGATACCCTCATCATGTTGGTTCTCATCATGGCATCTGCATGAAGCTTTCTGACCAATGTAGGCAACACTACGAACTTCCTGTCTCTAAAGCTAGGATCTTCCATGCACAACACTGCTATATGGGGCAGTGCTAGCACAGGAACTTGCAGTATCGTCTTTGGAGTGTCGCCAGACGGTTATGATACTATTAACTCCCAAGAGATCGCCGGAGACGTACACTCTATTGCATGGGCTCCCAACGGGCGTAACTTGCACGCATTGGACTCACACTCTTCCGGAAGTCTCTTGACGTCAATCACGAACTTCCGTATGTCCGAAGACCCGAATTTGCAGGACGTGGTGGGTATTGATGTCCTTGGTAATGTCACAAGCGCTTCACAAATTGTCGCCCATCCCACTGAAACCTTAATGTACATCGTCACTAAGGAGTCAAACGAACTGATTGTCGTTTCTTTGGCAGGTGACACTCTCCTGAGCATTTCTACTCCGGTCCTGCGATATAGATTGCTTCCTACTTCGTTGGATGCGTCACAGTTTCAGTCATCATCTTTGGCTATTTCTGCGTCTCGAAACACATTGTGGGCACTTTCGCAGTCTTCGCTTCAAGCAGTCATTACAGCCTTTACCCTCAATGTCACAACGGGCGAGGTGGTAGATGTCGCGGCCCGTGCGAGCTGGCAGGGAACTGGCGAAGGCCAGCTCACGGCAGCGCCTTTTGATGGTGGCGATGTAGTCGCTATCACAGACTCTCCGACGGCATATATCACTATACTCGGTCTGGATCAATCCACATTGCCAAGCGCCCGCATAGCCGAGGATTCTGGCCTTCACGACTATTTGTATGCCATGCAAGTTGATGAGAGGAAACGCAAAGACATACAAATGGCTGCACCGAAGATCAAGAGCTATGGTCGGGTTTTTGTTGACGATCACGTCAACTTAGGCGACTGTGCGTGGATCGATTGAAAATATTCAAGTTCCCTACGCATTCAGTGTAGGCAATGTCTTGTTCTCAGACAATGAGCCTTTGATAGCCCCGTCTCCACAAAGCCACTACTGGCCATCAGTTTTACACTCGCATCCTTTGTCTGTTACTCGAATTACATCAAGCTCTTCTGAAGTAGCGGCGGTGCGATGCAAGTTTTCAGTCTGAACGGTCGTTACATATCTATACAACCCGTATTCAAGCACTTAAAGACTATCTTATATGCCGTATGTTCACATAATAGCGTCATAACATCACTAATGCTTGCAGTCCTAAGCGCCGTCGCGAAGCCGAGACTGCGGCTACTCGCCGAGTACGCGCCAGAAGAGCAGCGGCTGCCGCAGCAGCTACCGTAGTGAACGCCACCAATCCGCTTCTCAGATTTCCGGGAGGTTAGTGAGACGTCTTCTGCAACGCGCACGAGTGCTAAAATCATGCAGAGATTAGGAACAGGATATATCAACTCGTCTTCGATCACTTTATAGCAACTCATCGACCATACATGATCACGCGTAGGGGAGTAGATCCTCACGGCCCTCCCACTGCTCGAATACGTAGATGTCGATATCCGTTGGTTATGAGCGCACCGAACGGCTTCAATGTCATTCCATGGGCAGACACTGATCCATTGCGGCGTGTCAACGCAGCCACTCAAGCTGCGATACACGATGGGTACTGTGCCATGAAGACAGATCTACTGGCCATTGGGCAAGTATCACGTCAGTTTATGCGTGGTAAGTCTGGCGCTCACTATGATTTACAAATACACACTGACTTGATATCGCAACACTTACAGAGTATCGCTCTTTCCAGCGCGCTCGCCTCCAACCTTTCGTCACTCTTGATGAGTTTTGGAATTTTGTTCAAATTTTCTACCCAAGCGAAGACCCAGCAGTCGCTAGGAACTATCATGGTCAACCCATCACGCTTGCACTACCACGCCATTCCCACCAGATGTATGACGTAATGCCACTTTTGCGATTCTTCAACCGCGCGCCGTATCTGGAATGCAACATATGGGTTGCTGGCAATGGGGACCAATACAAAACGATTGCACAGTCTCTGCGCCAGTACATCTTTCCACCGCGGGGAGGTGCCCTGACTATTTCGAAGTTCATGTTCCGTACGTACGGGAGACGAAGGGTTTATGAGGGCAATCTTGATAATTACCATGATATATGGTATTGTGCAGCTTTCAAGGCGATGTTTGATCCTATGTCACGACGAGACTGGATGGACGGAAACTTGGTAAGCTTCCCCGCTAACCCGCAACGAGCTCTCGCGCGCATGAACAAAGAAAGGGTAAGAAGGCAAGAAGTTCTGCAATTCCTCAAGGCCGCTGGATTGGACAGTATTAAGACAAGATGGGAAATGCGTTTCGCTGTATTGGGATAACGCCGACCATGAAGCTAGTGGCAACGCCCGTGGATATCTTCACTTGCGCACATTCACTCTCATCACAGCCACTCCGATCCAAGCCCTGTTGTCTCCATAGGATGACCGGAGAATCACGCAATGAATCTCATGCAGCTACAGGCGTGAGATTCCACATCCGGGCAAATAATTCACTACCTAGGGATATGCTCCAGCAAAACCCTTGCCCGCTTTCTCGAAAGGTGGTTACATTCATTATAATTCCTCTAGCTCTCTACTATAATTAGCGCGATCATCAGAGCTTCAGACCCCTCTCGTTTCCGCACGTCGAATATAGCCAATACCACCCGCGGTACTCAATTCCACTATCGACCTTCAGAGGAAAGCGCTCTGATTTGCTTCACTATGCCGTAAGTACAACGCACTCAAGACCACGTTAACCAAGAAAAACTAAACAGGTCTGCAGCCTACATTGACATAGAAGCATGCAAAGTAGGTAACTCAACGTTAATGTAGGCTCTAGACCTGTTTGGCTTTTTTCTTGTATAAGGTGAGACTACTGTAATAGTAATTGATAGTGTCCAGGGGCAAGCGTAAGGCGACCAAACCGCTCGTCAATCCCCACATCAAGCGATGTCGTGCAGCGAACCGCAAGAAGTCTCCCAAGACGGTCGATGTTTCCCAAGTAGGGGCGGGTTCGCAAGCGCCTAATGCGAGCAGTCAAGCTGAAGCAGCTAAAGCGAACAAGGGCAACAGACTGTTGTCTCTACCAGCAGGTAGGTCATATGGTTCAAAAGCATCACAGCCTACATGGATCTAATCAGTGCACAGAACTACGAAAAAATATCTACCGATGTGCTGTTGAAGAATGGAAGGCAGAGTGGGGATCGTACAAGCACGATGAGCTCGCTCCACTGTCCGGAGAAAATACGGATGACGCACCTGAAATGGCACCCCTCAACCTCTATCCGCCTCTTCCAAATGAAGCCGCACGCGCGCAGTTCCGCTGCATGAAGGAGGACTGGAATGCTCTTGGCCAAGTCTGCCACCTCCTACGCTCGGAATATCCTTCGCTGCGAAACACCCTCACTCATGCTTACGTTTCGGTCCAATTTCTCAGACGGTATCTTGAAACATTCCTCGACCGCTCAGATGGAAGCAGCACGATCGAACCCGTCCATCACCCCGCCAAGATTACGGTGTTTTTTGACAAGAAGCAAACACGTACGTTCGATGTTTTGCCACTCATGAGGCTAATACATCGTGCCCCGAAGCTTTCATGCGATGTCTGGACGCTTGACTCCGGGCGTCAAGGCCGATCGCCTCAGCCGCCCTCCTGTGCAGGCCGGAGTATCCATGATGCCGTCTTTGGAGCTCAAGATTCGCTCCGAGCGCATCCTGAGCCAGGATTTCTCTGGAGCCTAAATCGCATATCCTTTTCGCCCCGCGGCGTATTGGTCATTGGGGTCAATAAAAACCATGTCAAACACTGGATGAAGGACAATGATGAACAAAAATGGGTTGGTGCTGACTGGAAACGCAAGCGTGGGAAGGGGATAGACAAGAACGGTACGTGGGTGAAGGAAAGGCAGCGGCACACACGGGAGTACCTTGAAGCATCTGGGATGGATGTTGAGCTGTTGGAGAAGTGGAAAGTGACTGTGGGTGAAGGGGCAGGTTAAATGTGTAAAGTGTATTCAGCCGTTGAAGCTGCTATATGGAAGGATAATCTGCCTTCGAGTACAGCTCAGGATCAATATATTTGTCAATTGTGCATCACAACACAAGTTGCAATGGTTCGTGGGCATGTAAATGTGTTCGCGCAATCATGATATTATTGTTCTCTTATATTAACCAGATCCCTCAAGATCTCAATCCAGATGCCAAAACGCCTAGCTACCGAGCCAAATCCCAGTGGTATATGCGCATCCCAAAAAGTCACTTTTGTTGTCCCTTTTCCGTTTCCCAAGTATTACATCCCCATATCTTCCCCGTGTTTAGCAAGCGAGGCGTCTAGTGGATGCCGTAGGTCTGCTCGTAAGCGTTGCTAACGCTCTTGTGGTGCTCAACAACCTTGTTCTTGAGAGCCCTCCACGCCTTCTGGTAGTTCCTTGGGCCAAGCTCAGCAGCCATCTCCTGCTCTCCAGTAGCAGCGCCCTTGCGGGGTGCCTCGCCGCTCTGCCTGGGGCTGGAAGCGAGGGATGAGCTGCGGGATGCGGAGGGAGAATTGCCGGGGCTGTAGTAGACGGCGAATGCAGAGTTCATTTCGCGGTGGTGCTGCTTGATGGCCTTCCATGCCTTGGCGGCGTTGGTGGGGTTGCGCTGAGTGGAGGAAGGGCCCGCCATGGAGGAGTTGCGGGAGGTTTGTGTGGAGGCTGATGGGGTAGTTGCGGAGGAGCCGGTGTAGTAGGTGTTGTAGGCAGCGTTGACGCTCTCGTGGTGAGCCTTTGCGTGTGCCGCAACGGAGGAGAGGAAGTTGGTCATTTTGATGGTGGTTGTTTGTGTTGTGGTGATGATCGATGTGAGGTAAATGCTCGAGGGTCGATCGAAGAACTGATAGTAGTGGTTGCTTTGCTTGAAGGCTGTGGTATGCTTTGCTGTGTTGATGCCTCCATCCTCACGTACCCACCCATCCCTTTATACTCCCCCAGCCCATCCCCAGAAACTTCTCTATGACACCCGCCAAGCATCACCGGTCACGCCCTGGGACCAAACCTTTGCCAAAATTTTACTCAGCACACTCTGCGCACGCCCTGCACCTGTCGACGAAACGATCGTGAGATTTGAGGCCATGCGGCCGTCTGATTGGCTGCGGGCTGACAAACCCACTGAATTCTTGTCAACGAACACCTTCACAGGGCGTGAGAGGGTCCGTGCCATCATCATCATGACAATGAGGTGCCCACGCCCTACCCTGGTGCGTCTTTTCCGATGGCGCGCCGGAGCGTTTCCCGTCGGCGGCTAATTTTGGCAAGGCGCATGTGTGTGTAAAGGCGCGGTGACGAGTTTTCGGTCGTGTCCGTTAGCTGCTAGAAGACTGCCTTTGGAGGTATGGCGGGGAAAATCTCTGTTATTGGCTGCCACGCTTCGTCGCACCACGGCGTGTACCTGATCCACGCAGGCCCTTTCCCGCCCCCAAGTTGCCCGTCGGATGCCAAGTTTGCTTCGGTCCTTTTAGTCTAGACGCTGCTGTTGCACTGGGAGTGGATGTTTGTACGTAAAGACCGTGTTTTACCTTGAGCGCATGTCCGTTAACTGTTAGAGAAATGCCTTTGGAGGTTTGGCGACGAGAATTTTTTGTTCGGTGAGCGCTGGGGCGCGTGACGACGGTGTGGATAGGGGGTGTGGTGTGACAGCAAGTGAGTGATTTTTTTCGCAAGCTCACGATCGTGCTGCCAGATCTTTCTCGATGCCACGAAGGGGTCATCTGACGACTATCGTGACTCCGAGTTTCGCGGTGTGCCAACCCTACAGCGCCGCCCGCCAGCGTCTACCACTCAGCTCTTTCGTCATCAGCATGGAGCCATCGCAATCGCCAGCCTGAAGAATAGACACATTTGTTCACAAGAATGGCCAAGATCTATCCGCGCGCAATTGTGGTTTAGGTCAACATCCCAATTCAAACGCCGCTGGATGCATTGAGAGATCTATCGCGCGAAGATCTACAGGTTCAATCTATGCGAATACACCAACCCTTTCATAGTCGGACTGCAAGATACCCCGTACCCCACCATATCAGCAACAGGAAGCTTCCCAGCCAATTTTCTGGTATCGCACTACTAGTTCGTGTCGCTCCCGCGATGATCGGTTCTCCTGTGGGGTAGGCATAGCCGTTGCCAGTCGACTGCCCGTGGACATTCCCGCCATCTCCATCCGACCCTGTCCCGAGCGCATCTGGCCCCTTGGTCAATGTGACGACTGTCGTGACCGGTTGAAGACTCATTGTAGTGCCCTGGACGACTACAGCAGTTCCGCTATGCTCGAGGCTCAACGTTGTGCCGTCAACTGTAACGGGGACGCCTCCAGGCACCAAAGTCGTGCCAGGACTTATCACAATGTAGCCAGCGCGATTCGGCGTATACACATGATCTTTGAAGGTCAAGGCAGCCGCGACTGTGGACGTATACACGTCACCAAACATTGGAGTGATACTGGATGTTTCGCCGTTGATGATGAGTGCCGTCCCGGAAGGTGCAAGAATGAGTGTTGTCCCGGATATAGTCAGGGGCTCACCGCCAGGAGAAAGAGTTTGGTCTGCAATGACGTATTCTGTCTGCGCGTTGGGCGCAATGACTTCGGTACCGATGGTGAGTATTGGTGGAAGTAGGACCGGTGGTTGCGACATGGGCGCGTCTGTGATAGCAGGTTGAAAAGGTTGCAGTGAGATGACAGTAGTCCCCACGACAATCTTGGTCTTGCCTTCTGAGGTCTCTACCACAATAGGTGTGTCCCCAACGGTAACGATCTGACCAGGTGTAAGAGTAAAAGAACTTCCTATCACGAAGTCACCATGGCTTGGAGCTTGGCCAATAACAATGTCAGATATCCCAGCTGATATCGTTACCTGCGGAGGGTCTGCTGTTGCCGCTTGTGTCTGTTCTTCTTGTATAGTGGAGCCATGTTGCTCTCCGACTGGGTTATCCAGCCACCCTGTAGCAGGTATCTCAAACACTGGCGAGCATCCTCGACACGGCCGCGTAGAACTGAAGTTTGGCTCGCTGATTTCGTGATGCCCATCCGGATCTCCGATTTGTGTCGCGGCAGGCGGAATTGGTTTCAACCCTTCAACTGTTGACAGCATTGGCGGCGTCCCTGTGGCATTTCCTTGAGACGTGGTCAACACAGTCGTCACATCCGTCGGCGGTCCGTCGGTGGGAATGAGCAATGGGTTCGAAATCGGCAATGGTGCAGTCGGTATGGCTCCAGGCGGGGCTAGCGTTGAGGGTATGAAGTTTGGCTCCGAGAGCGAAGCACTGTGAATGAGTTCAGATCGCTGCGAAGGTATCGCGTTGGAGGGAGGTGTTGGGTCTACTGGAGGCGCAAGATATGTGGGTGCACCAATATTGGAGTCTATTAGACACGACATGTCAGATCAGCCATCGAACTTTGGGCTAGTCAGCGCCACTCACTTGGTTCCGCTGTCACAGAGTACTGGACTCCCGAGGCAGAATTTGACCCATAGTCGGCTAGCTCTGTATGAAAGTCAGCGCGAATGATTCTAGTGTCCTATGATGGCCAACACCTGATGCATACCCGCCTGTGCTAGCGCGGATGTAACGCCTAGCCAAGTCGCACATAGGCACAAGACATGACACAACCGAAGGTCGGCACCGGAGTACATGATGAAGATGGCTTCAAATACAGAGTATTCTCAAAGAGCCATGATGTGGAAGTGGTTACTGCGAAGAACAGAGGATACAGTCTTACGTTACACCCTGGTGACAACCCTTCTCAATACACCTAATGCAGGATCTCAGCAAGCAATCAAAGGTAATGAATCAAAATCTCCGCATCCTACATATACCGAGGAGATGGCCGGTGACTGAGATAAAGGCTAGGACTGTGGTACACAACATCTACTTAGATTGCTATTGATTAGACTTTCTTGGATTCTGGGGTTACGATTGTGCCGATTGGAAACGCCCGAATGCGGAGATGGCTTTACCCGGAGCGGGAACGCAACCTTATACGTCGGCTGGATGTTTACCAGAGACTGGTTCCTTCCAGGTACCTTAGCGAGCCGCAACCCCTGTACCATACCCGTGCTGCCTGCAAAACTGACGAGGTTATTGTGAACGGACGAATCGCGATCGCGCAGGTTTCTGATAGAAGTCTTTAACCAGGTCGAAGGAGTTCTAGGACAGGGTTGGAGGAGAAATGCCATGTGCCCGAGCAGCACAATAATGCGCATGATGTGTTGGTCATTTCCAGCGTTTTCGTCAGCTCATCGCAACTTTACGTGACATTGACTGAGCTTGATCGTCGAAGTTCTGTCACACAGCCGTAGTACAAGCCTGGGATCTCAATACAAACTTGGTATACATGCATTTTCGACGACGCAAGAAAAATCAGCTGTTGAACGCTCAAGCGTTATCGATGACTTCCCAGATGTAAAGGTGACTTGTCGACCCAACATGCAGGTTGCGGAGGACCCGTCCGAAGCGCTCGTCGCGGGTGGCGTATGTGACATTCAGCCGGGCCCATTCAGGCGATGAACCTTCGATGCAAGGTTGAACGCACGTGGTGAGGACATGTATGGTGTTTCTAGGTGCTCGCTAGAAACGTCCCTCGATATCGCACCAGGGTCATTCGACACGCGTTCACTGTCCTGCTGATCGCATCTTTCTGGGCACGGAAGAATCTTTGTAGTGTTGATAACCTGATCATGCAGCTGCTTTCACGGGTGATAGCGGGAGGTTCATGCGTGTAGCCGGTGCGTGCTTCGCTCACTCCGAGCTACACAAGGGCCGGATCTTTATTTGTTGGCCGAGGAAAGATCGTTGAGCTGCTTTCCACGTTAAACATCTAATAGAACTCAGAGACCAACGCAAAAAGCCGGCTGAAGAAGATCAAACGATAGATGTTGTTGCCACAAGCACTTGTGGCCGCGAGATCGTCATCATAGCATACTGTTGGTGTCAACGCGCGTTCTCGCAAAAAGACTGGCTTGTCCTGGGGGTGTTGGTTTCCGTACTGCCGATCCAATACAATGACAGGATCAGCAGCATCTATGGACGTTGAGGAAGATACAATCTTGGCGAACCATGTATAGCTGGCAGCTGCAGAGATGGCGGAGGAGCGTGTTGCAGCGCTCGAAGAAGGAGGAACATCGATTTCGCAACAGATAAGCGGCTTTTCAAAACTCAGCCAGACGACAAACCTTCTGATGACCATCTGTGGCTGACGTTCTCATGCTGTCCACAGGTGTGGTGATTGATGGCTTTGCGTGGTGTTCCGTTCCTGGTCGTCTTGTCTTTCGGTCGGGGGTTACGCGCGTCGGCGGTGATCGAGCTCCCAACAAAGCAGACTGTACTTGTAACTATCACGCATAAGTGATGTGTAATGTTAACGTTCGTTGAGATGCTCTGGTGATGGTAGGAGCGATGGGGCGGCGGAGGACTCGCTTACTGCTAGCGTATCTTGGCACCAACGCAGCTGCGAAAATGAGTTTCGTGAATTTCCTCTTCGACTTCTGACAAGCGCCAACTAACCCCAACGACAACACAGATTGCACCAGGAGACCCGACATCAGGTACGCTATACAGAACGTCCTCTATTCGATTATTCGGAGCCGTTCAGCATTGCGACATCGACGCTGCCCCGCGAATGTTCCGCCGCCGTCAGCCTCCGCCAATGGATTGTATGGTCGCGCACGCGAGTCGCTCGATATCTACACTCCCACAGCAGGCAGTACAAGGCGAGGACGTTTCGGGCAGCTGGAACAATGCTGCGGCTTCGTCGACTTGCAACTGAGAGCAAAGGCTAATTTGATTGTGGACACAGCGTCTTCTGAACAACCGCAATCATGGGGTATCTATCCTTCCCTCACCCCCACTCCGCTGCAGCCACTAACATTCGCCAGTATCTCACGAGACTCTCGCCACAAGCGTTCCGCGTCCGGTGCGAAGCGCGCATACTACCGCAAGAAGAGGTATGCATAACCCGATCGCTTCTCTAGTCATGTCTAACATGGCTTCAGGGCTTTCGAGAAGGGCCGCCAGCCTGCCAATACCCGTATTGGCACAAAGCGTGTTCATCTTGTCCGCACTCGTGGCGGCAACCGCAAGTTCCGTGCTCTTCGTCTCGAAGCCGGCAACTTCTCCTGGGGCTCCGAGGGCATCGCCAAGAAGACCCGTGTCATCGGTGTCGTCTACCACCCCTCCAACAACGAGCTCGTCCGTACCAACACCCTGACCCGCTCCGCTATCGTCCAGATCGATGCCGCTCCCTTCCGACAATGGTACGAGGCCCACTACGGCTCTTCGCTCGGCCGCAGGAGGCAGGCCAAGGCCGGTGAGAAGGAGGAGGACAAGAAGAAGTCCAACTCGGTCTCCAAGAAGCAGGCCGACCGCTTGAAGAACGGAGGAAAGATCGAGAACGCTGTTGAGAAGCAGTTCGAGGCCGGTCGTCTGTACGCCGCTGTCTCTTCCCGTCCCGGCCAGAGCGGTCGCTGCGACGGCTACGTCCTCGAGGGCGAGGAGCTTGCTTTCTACCAGCGTCTGCTCAGGAAGTAAGGGTGATATTTGGGGCTTCTTCGGTGCATTGGTCAGGTCAAAATGGGTGTTTAGTCATGTATCTGGTCTGCATAGTCGCGGGACACTGAATGCACTCGGCATGATAACGCCACTTCTCTAGATACCACGAGACTACGAATCATGGGTTTCAAATGTTCATGTGAACGTTCTTTTCTTTCAAGTTCTTGTCCGCAGACCTTCTTGTTTCCATTGCGCCTCATCGTCGACCCAACATGACCAAGACTCTTCCCCGCTACGGGATAATCAGACGTCGTTAACACATCCAAGGCACATTGCTATCGCAGTGGTACCGTGTATATCACAAGTAAAACATTCGATGATGTGGCTGGGGCCGACTGTGCGTGTGTTCATCATATACTATTCGAGCAATGGCCTTTCACATGTCACCCCCTCTTCCGCTCTAGACTAATCACAATTCTTCCCAAGCGCATCTTTACCGTCCATACACTGTACATCCGAGCGCCTGGATCATACCTCGGCACACGTCCGCCTACAGTTTCGAGGCCGCAACCGGGGAACCGACCTGTGGTAGCCGCGTTAGCTTACGTTCACATGCCTGAATGATATGGGGTGCAAGCAGGGTAGTGGTAGTGAGGCTTATTAACTTTATTCGTTTTGGCTACAGACTCTCATGGTCTGGACATTGGTATAAGGTTACAAGGTATATCAGAGGCATAAAGAAAGCTGAAGGTTACGCAAAGTGTAGACTACAACTTGGCGGCTCCTTTGGGCGCACCTACGTTTGTGATCTCGTTGTAGAGCAGTCTGGGATATCGTTAGCATGTGGTTTCAAGCAAGGAGAAGGGTGTTGAACTTACGATGTCAAGAACTCGGCGTAGTCCTCTCCAGTGACCTGTCCCTCAAAGTACTTGGCCGCAAGATGGAACTTGTTGCCCTTTGGTGCCTTGTCGCTGAGTGCCTTAGCCTGCTCGTGCAGAAGCTTGAGCGCGTAGTCCTTGGTCACCTTCTTGCCCTCGGCAGTCTCGACGTTGTGCCTGGTCCATTGCCACAGTTGACTTCTTGAGACCTCGGCTGTAGCAGCGTCCTCCATGAGGTAGTTGATGGGTACACAGCCGACACCACGGACCCAGGCCTCCATGTAGCTGAGACCGATGTCAAGGTTCTTGCGAATGCCGTCCTCGGTGACCTTGCCGGGCACATTCATGTTGAGGAGGTCGTTTGCGGTGATGTGGACGTCTTCGCGGCGGACGTGCATCTGGTTGGGCGTAGGCATGTGCTCGTTGAAGACTTCGCTCGCGATAGCCGCAAGGGCTGGGTGAGCTACCCATGTACCGTCGTGGCCAGCGCGTGCCTCGCGGAGCTTGTCGGCGCGCACCTTGGCCATGGCAGCATCGTTCGCTTTCGGGTCCGTCTTGATGGGGATCTGAGCAGCCATGCCGCCCATGGCGTGAACGCCACGCCTGTGGCAAGTCTTGATGAGCAGCTTGACGTAGGCGTCCATGAAGGGCGAGGTCATGGTGACGGAGTCGCGGTCGGGGAGGACGAAGTTGGGGTTCTGGCGGAAGCGCTTGATGGTGCTGAAGATGTAATCCCAGCGACCGCAGTTGAGACCTGAGGAGTGGTCGCGGAGCTCGTAGATGATCTATGTAGCAGTCAGTATAATCTAGATGTGTTGGTGGTGTGCCCAACGTACCTCATCCATCTCGAAAGCGGCGGTGATGGTCTCGATCAAGACGGTACCGCGAATGGTGCCGCGCCTCATGCCAATGTAGTCCTGCGCCAGGTTGAATGCATCGTTCCACAGCCTAGCCTCAAGATGCGACTCCATCTTGGGCAGGTAGAAGTATGGTCCCGCTCCGCGCTTGACGAGCTCGTGTGCGTTGTGGAAGAAGTACAGTCCAAAGTCGAACAGCCCACCAGAGATGGGCTCTCCATCAACGGTGAAGTGCTTCTCCTCAAGATGCCATCCTCGCGCGCGAGCAATGAGTGTGGGAAGTGTTCGGTCGGTGCGGAGCTTGTACTCCTTCTCGCCTTGCTTGAAGTCGACTTGCTTGCGGATGGCGTCGTAGAGGTTGAGTTGACCGTTGATCATGTTGTCCCATGTTGGTGCAGATGAATCTTGTAGATGTTAGTTATCGCGTTTTCTATGCGTCTAGGAATCAATTGCATACCCTCAAAGTCGGCCATGTATGTCCAGACGTTCGAGTTCAGGGCGTTGACTACCATCTTGCGATCTGTCGGGCCCGTGATCTCGACGCGCCTGTCAACGAGACCTGGCGCGGGTGGTGCGCCCTTCCAAGCATCGTTCTCACGGATGTGCTTGGTCTCTGGGAGGAAGTCGAGAAGGTTTCCCTTGTCGAGCTCAGCTTGTCGGATTACTCGTCGCTGGAGCAGCGCCTTCCGGCGCTCATTGAATGTGCGGTGGAGGAGCGCAAGGAAGACACAGGCGTCCTTGCTGAGGATGTGACGGTTCTGGTCGTTGAGGTCGCCGAGGATATTGACCTCTCGCAGGATGCTATCGGCGCTAGCTGCCATTGTGGAATGTATATATGTGTCTGGTACAATTGATGGATGTGTTCGAAGTACTCAAGGTACGAAGGGAGGAATGCAATGGGATATGCAGCGTGCGGAGAGGGCTGGGCGGTCGGCAGATAATATATTCATGATACAGACGTCACCCATCTTGACGTCTGGGCCGAGGATCTTCTGGGTCGGCAGACTGATGCAGGCTAGTCGGCTGGCCGTGAATGGTAAACGCCAGGCCCACGTTCGGGGGAGGGGAGCTCCAAGCTTGTGACGGTGCCAAGTCCGGAGCTGAGATGCGGGGATAACCCAGCCCGTTAGCACTAACTCGCCCGATCAGCACAGCAAACCCTGAGCAACAGTGGGCTAGAAGACGAGTAGACGCGAATTATCTCTGCGCAGTATCGCCGTAGTAATGATTTCCAGAGGGATTCGTGGATATCTGGGGCTGCTGACGGAGTGCGCCGGCAACTGACGGAAGTCGCGATGCTGATGCGTGATAGCAAGCGCGTCCCTGATAGCTTCGCCGGCCACTTCCGATGGCGCGTACAACTAAGAGTGCGCATTCTGACCACGGCACTTACACCAAATCCTGGAGCTGCGCAATGTTCTTATGATTCTCAGTCATGTCCAGCAGCAATGGGAGATGTCGATCACCGAGCGAAGACGTCAACCGATCGTCATCCTTCCACGGCGAGCAGCACGGCCCTGCGGGAATAAGATCACCATGATGCATCGCAAGGCCATACAAAACACAAACTGTAACTGTGTCGCCTGAAAACATGCGACGGTATCTTACCACGCTATCCTGCATCTACGAGTGAAGAAGTTACTCACACGCATGACTTGGGGCGAAGCCATGGCATGCATAGCACCCGAACACCTTGAACTGTCGGATGCGCAACAATTGAAAACAATCATCTTTCTTATTCTGGCAGCAAGGGCGTAAAAATGACGTAGTTGAGGTTTGTTGGAAGCGTGTTGAGGTTTGGATTGGCATTTCATCTCGCGGACGGCTCTTTAGCATACCTTGACTAATCCATTGCACAGGTATACTAGCTACGGGAATCCTGTCACCTCTATCATCCCTTCCAAGCTCTCATCTCCCAACCTCTATAGCTTCTTTGGGGTAATCGCAAAAGGTTTCGCCTCGCTCTTCAAGCCAAAGCTGCAGACTCCACTTCCACCACATGAACCAGCGAGGTTCTGGCCGCCCGTAAAGTAACCTTCCGCTTCATACGTCGCCTTGTATTGCGCACCCTGGTACTTGACGTCGGCTACGTGGGTAAACTTCAGGGTGAAGTCGCGAGTTCCGAAACCATCGCTTCCCTCCAGGACGTTCATGACCCAATAGCCATCGGATGTGCCATCGCACGGCCAAGTCCGGTTTAAGGGGTTCTCGCCATTGGTATACCATTGCGCTTTGCAATTCTAGGGACACGTCAGCAAATGTACTGGAGTAAGAGACAGGAAAGTTTAGACGTACGAGTCCTTGACTTCCAGCTGGCGCGGTAACGGTGGTATTATCGAATACTGCGGGACCAAGATCGATCACGTTGGGGTCTGTCACGTCGGCTGTGATGGAAGCCCACGGGTAGCTACCAGGGCGCCCCGATGGAGTGTAGACATTCACCCTGGTGACTTGCCAGTCCTGAAGCGCACTCTGACGGGCCGCCAGGGGTGATGCGACGGCTGAAGACGTGATTGCCAGAACGGCAGCGAAAGCGGTTTGTGTGAAGTGCATGATGAAGATTGGTTCGAAGTACTTGTTGGTACCTAAGAGATGGGATCTTCTTTCACCGGCACCCCCTCCACTCTTATATATGACTCCAGGCGTCCAATACGAACATCGTTATCATCGTACGTCCGCCTTCCCGAACAGTACCCACGATTCTGCCTTGATGAAGAGCTTCACACGGCACGTTGCATTAGTCACCCCACAGTCAGGCACCCCGGGCCTAATTATAGCAGGATCGACGTCAGCGCACTTGCACACTTCCCACTTTACGATGCTACGTCGCGGATTCTCGTACGATACTTCTGGAAAAACTTCATCGCATACATGTTGGTGCGACAAGCTCAGCCTTTCTTTTGGATGAACGATTGTGAATTCGCGCATCTCGGTACTACGGCTGCAAGTCTTAGGTCACGGTGTATTGCAGAGTCACGAGTAGGCAACGGCAGTAGTTATACAATACTGTCCCGCCATTTTGTCGACAGCTTACATATTGCGCATTTGCCTTGCAACCAATGGGAGCCGGCAACACAGTCAACATCAACGCGGAATAGTGTGTACAGTGCAGACACTGGGGAACGAGGTGTTCAATTCGCAAGAGAATCAAGAGTATACCAAGAGCTGACAAGAAGGCTCAGACTAATGGAACGCTAAAGACATCCGTACATGCGTTGCGAAACGAGTAAGTTAAACTCCTATGACGCACCTGCGGCCTCTCTCCTACATCTTCCTTGACCAGACCACTCGATTGTGCCTTGCTACTACTGCGAGGAACCCCTCATTGCACGAAAGCTTTTGAACTCAAGGTACTCGTTGTACTCCTCTTGCAGCCGCCTTTCTGCATCAATCTGCTGGCGTATTCGCCTTTGTCGAACCACGATCGCACAGTCTGATGACAAAGTATTAGCTTTGTTGAGATCTTGAGATGGAAGGAGGTTTGGATTCCGCTTACATTTGAAAGGATGGCATAGCCACTCGCGTAACTTTGATGAGGCAAGGAGCAGGCCAATCAGAATGCCGGCTACCGCTACGCAGACGCTAACGAGGGTGAAGATGTCTTGACGCGACCATCCAGTTTGCGCTTGGTCGAAAGTAGTGGGACCCTGATGATGGGTAAGGTCCACGTCACGAGTAGGTGGGATTGAGAAGGCGTCGATAAGAATTGGAAGAAGAATGAATACTGCAGCAAGGAGAGAGGACATTTCTGCAGTGTCTAGTCAAACCCATCGTCGCGCGATTTAATATATTATCTGGTGAAAAGAGCACAGGTGCGACCCCTTCACGTGTCCAGTTTTCCCACTCAGGACAAGTGGGTCTCGCTTCTCAGATCATACCCAATCAGATCTCTACCTGAACGCCCCCCGGTCATGTAGCCATCAGATCGAACTTGTGGCTAGGCAAGGCTGTATACCCACGAGTGCTCCGTGTTACTGGAGATGAAATCAGCAGACGTTCCCCGAGTCTGTCTAGCAGAGTTCATCGACAGTGTGATTATAGATTGTCGAAAGGTCCAGCCAAAGCGGCTGAAGAACCGACGAATGGCGTCTTCACTCTATTCGAGGGGAAATCTGAACACCTAGCAGTCTGAATTGTGTTAAGACTGTGCTGAATTCAATTATGATACCAACGTGGACTCTAGGGGATAGTTAATCCTCCATTAAATGGGGTGTCTTCACGGTTAGTGGTCTTCTTAATCGATACAGGTTGCTTTCATCTATACTCCGTCATTTCAGGATGCTTGCGAACGCATTGTAAGACACCGAGAGCCCAGAGACAGTCCTTGAACACTAAGAGAACATGGCTTGTGATGTCAGGGCATTTGATCTAAGGCATCTAGTACGTCTTCATTCGTTCTTCTGTTATGTGATATCATGAGTCTCAATGAAGAATAGCAAAACACCCTTCTATTATATACAAGCTCGCCTATCTCGTGCGCCCGTCTTAACCACAGCTTCTCGATAGCCTCTAAATCCAGAACGAATTGTACAGTGTTGCGTTCCTCCTCTTCGACTCTTTCTTTTCCCTGCAACCTGGTAACTTAGAAACGGCCCCTCCTCGTCTTCAGCAGCTCGGTGTAGTGATCTTGCAGCTGCTGATGTACCTTTCTGTGGTCCTTCCTCTTCCAGTCCTTTATGGTCGAAGGTCGGTGTTTTAGCTGTGCGGCTTTGGAATGCTCTTTATCTGACGATAGTGAGCCTCTATACTGCCTTCATCGGGAGGAGAGTGTGCTTACCAAGCAGCCCGCGTTTTGTGAGCCAATAGATGGGTCTGCACAGCCACACCCGGGTTTTAGGTGACGCGATGAGTACGCCAACCAATCCAATAATGACAGTGACAACTGCAACACACACACCGACAAGGGTGAGCACGTCTTGTTTTGACCAAGGCTGGCCACCGGTAATGGGCACGGCTGCGCCTGGGTAGCTTCGAGCAAGCGAGGCAATCGCTAATGCATCGACTGAGGAAAATTGGACGAATAGCAGTACAGAGATCTTAGAACCCTGCATGATGCTGGAGGTCACGGGGTACGATAGTAACAACAAGGAGGTGCGAGCAGGTCTGATCTGCCCGTCGTCTTGGAGGGCATCGGCGAAACCTTGAACCTAGAACACAGCCCGAGGGGCAGGGCTGTGCAAAGAAGCAGGCTGAATGCGCATTTCTCAGGCGTATCAGAGAGAAGTCTGACTTGCATGGTACGACCGACCGGTGAAAAGTGCCTATCCGGGCTCACCGGAAACATGTCTGAATGCAGGAGTGTGCAATGTCGCAAACATCAAAGATTATGTCAACACAATACCTGGTATCTTCGACGCGCAATTGTCCCTCTCAACATTCGCCATCCATCATTCCATGAACGTAACTTCCACCAACAAGATGATAATTCTCTTTCCGCCATTTCCGAAACCATCCCACCCCAAATTGGCCTTTCTCACGCCGCAAAACGAACAGAACATGCCCATCAACAAAAGCACATACTAGGTCCCCAATTTGCGTGTCCGCAAGGCCATTCTCCAAATGACTCGTACTCAGAGGGAGACACCGACAATTTTGGAAAACCTTTATAGCGGCGAAATAACAATGCTTGTCCGGTCAAGTCCGAGGAGCTTCGCAGCTTCTAGAACACTCTTCGCATTAATTCTGTTACCCGCCTGTCATATCTTCCGTTCTCGCCAAGTATACCACACTCGCCATCAACTCTTGGTGTTCCTCGGATTGCATACTCCTTTTATCCATGTGTTATATATGCGAAGCAGTGTGCGCCCGCAGGCTCAAAAGATATCTATCCTATGTTGTCTCGTTCTTGTTACGTCTTTGTTATCTTGCGCGTTGACTAAAAGGATATCAGTCTATACAGAATGAAGGCAGCTTCGACTCGTAGTCCAGCATATTCCATGCAGGCTTCTCCAGTTCTTCCTCCAGACATCTCAAACACAAAGGCTCAGGTCCAAGAACGCCAAAGTTATAACCTCCAGTCTGACCTCGTGACAGGATACTCACTGCAGCTAGCCGTGCGGCCCAATTTCCATGCGCTCTAAAAACGCCAACGCCATTAGGCTCATCCAGCAACTCTTCCCAGCTGTCGATGGATGTGTAGTCAACGTCGCAATCTTGGCCATGGTTTCCTTTGCAAGACGTCATTGGTTTAAACCGGAGCATATCTCGAAAATCGACGTCCAGAATGTTGATGTCGCCGACCCAAACACCGCGGTCGTGGATAGATATGACGGCTTCTACTGCGTGGGCATCATGGTCTATCATGCGCGTATCTTCGGTTGCGAGGGGCACTGTCCAGTCGGTGAAAGACAGGTGTAATGAGGTTGCACCAAAGTTGTCTTCACGTTTGAAATCGTATGGCTCGTGCGATACCAGCTCATAGTTGTTGCTGAGTTCGCGAATTCGGGGTTCGACAGGTGAGACCAGTATCGAAATGCCTTGGCGGCCAATGTTGCCCGTAATACTTCTCATTTCGTGGTCTGCTACTGAGACGAATGGATCGGATAATACAACTGCTGGTACGTAGATTGTGTCTTCTGAGCATAGAGCAAATGCATGGCTGAAGTCCTCGGGAACGAGATCGACCACTCCCGAGTCAAGCAGAGCTATACATCCAAACGACTCGTTTCGATCGGGCAGCGGAGCTCGTAACGAAGTGAGAAGTGGCATTCCATCAAACCGGAGATCTGAGTTGTTGCCCCGAATCTTCCATCTGTCGAACAAACATTTGAACCACGCAGCATCCGATAGATGCAGAGTTATCAGTTTCAACGAGATTGTAGCATGGACGAGGTCGGTGTACACGTATGAAGCTAACTCCAGAGCATACAGCGATTTGCTGAAGCCAAGATCAAACTTGTGGAAGCCTGAGAACAATGACACCCCGGGGGCTCGGAGAGAGTTGTACATCGATTCTTCTTCATTGAGGTGTACCAAAGAACACATGTAATCTCTCAATCGGGTTGATTGCATTTTCGCTTCTTTGAACTTTTCTACCGAGATTGAGAGAGTGTCTGTTTTCATGGTCTCGAGTCTCGCCTCTTCTTGATAGGACCGTAATGGATCGCGTCCTCTACGCGTTACACTACGCGCCTCGCTCTGGAGAAACAGGCCCAGACGTGAATCACCAAGAATAGCGTCGAAGCCGATCTCTACTTTAACTTTCTTGGATTGGCGACTCTCATCTTCATGGTGACGCGCGATGGTCGAATAGTTTGGTTGGTAGGGTAGTGGCGGATCCGCCCATCTGAAGTGAGTGGTATTCCCATCGAAGTCTGGCCGGCTTGCACAGCGGATGCACAGCTCACCTCGACCGGCGATGGAATGTATCCTGTCTTCTAGAAACTTCGAGTTGGCGCCATTCGGGCAAATCCACGTCGTATGACTGTCCGAGTTGGCTTTCTGTACTGTGGCAAGTTCGTAGTAGTCGATTGCTGCAGCAGTGTGTACATTTGAAGCGCTGTGAGCGTAACAGATGATTGCATCGCTTCCGTCTAGTTTCAGCTTCTCCGCTACGGCACGAAGGTAAGCAATGCCAGAGTCGATGTCGAGCTTTTCTTGAAGTCCACACACTACGAGGGTATTGAGTAGACCAAAGAATGGCGAAGGGGTAAGCTCTTGATTAGACAAGAAGCACTTTGCTCTCCTGGTCCCGTGTTTCAACAATGTCTCGTTACGTTTGCGATCTTGATCGTTCGTAGTTAGAAGCTGGTTTGCCGCTACTACAAAAGGTAGGAGCCATCCGAATTCGGAGGATTTGCCTTCTTTCACGTCTTCTTCAGACATTCCCAGTCGAGACCACAGGAGAACAAACCATTCCGCTACTCTTTTATAGTCCCGTGAACTGACCCTCCATCTACCAAGCAGGCCACCCAACGCGACGATCTGTAGTTGACGAAAGGTCACTCTCGAACTTTCTTGGTTGCTGCTGACTACGACTGGAGCGCCATAATACTGTAGGTGTGATAGTGCTAGTGACCATTGCACACCTTCTCCTTCCGAAGATCTCCGGTTATGCTCTACACCAACAGTGCCTACTCCAAAGGAAGGGACGAGTTTATCTTTAAACTCAACTTTCTTGGGTTCAGGTGTGAACACGATCAGGTCTGGGTAGAGGTGCCACGCAGAAAACGCTACGAATACCGATCCGTCGATGATGTCCTGTGGTTTGCCGGTCAGAAATTGCTCGACAGCCAGCATTGATCGCTTCCACACGTTCATGACTTGGTCGTAGGTTGAAGGACCCCCGGGGATTGGAGTATTGATGTTTTTAACAATGAGCGACAGTTGACGTTGCGCAAATTGTTTCGATTTGTCCGCTCTGCGAAGCCAGGCTCTTGCACTACTGTCCCACAAAGCAAGGTCTTTTCTGGTGATGTCTTGGCATGCACCAAGGAGCGAGGTGGCAGACACGTTGCCGTTGCTTTTGAGTCCTTCTTCGATCTCGATCTTTCTTGCTGCAACTATCTCCACCCATATTGCTGTAGCTACTTTCGCGTCCCAAGCGCGAGCCAATAGGCAACTGAGGAGATACACGCCCAGAGCCGGTATCCCAGATGTTGCCGCAGCCCAGAGAGTCGTAACATCTGCTCCAACATATGGCTCGAACGGTCCATGCTGACCAGCGCCGATGTCGTTGACTCCAGAGGCATTTATGATCTCCGACATTCGCCGCCCGTATGCAGATATTAGCTTTGGCGTGGATGGCACAACATCTTCGAACAAAGCCCCCAGCCGACGTGCTGTCTTGTGGGAAGGGCCTTCTTCAGCCTCAACTCGTCTTCTGGTAGAGAGCCCGGAAGCAATACCACTAAACTCGATTGGCGCTTCCATTTTGACGAGGGAGAAATCGAACTTGATATTCGCTAGCGCAGCATAGTTCTCGTTGGTAGCAGAGAAGACGGACATTAGTTTGGAGGGGAGGCCCGACATCACGAGCACATGTCCGGGCCCCAAGTTGTAGTGGAGGGCTCTGGAAGAAGCTCAGGTGGAAAATCAAGCGGAAGTGATCTCGAAAGATTGAAATAAGTGCGCCTCGCCAGCTGGGGCGATGAGACCGATAAGAGGCACAGCCTACAGTATGGGGCTGAGTGCTGGCACGGCGTTAAATTGCAGGACGGCTGTCACTGGCTGTGGTAGGGAGCTGACTGAGGGGTAAATCCACAAGCCACATCAAACCAGGGGAAGAATACCTAGGTACACAGCCATAGCCACCAACAGCAGGTACAAGAAATACGTATCCAAGAAGTCTACATTGCGTTAAGTTTTACCAAAGTCTATTTTAATACTGATGTAGACTGCAGGGTGTTTGTAGCTTTCTTTGAATGTGGTGAAGCGATCTAGGCAGGTAGCGGATTTCGCACGTCGCAGGTTTCGAGAACATGATAAGCTGACGCTTTGCGGCATATGCGATCACCAGGTAGGTAATGATAAGGCTTCGAGAGAAGAAAGCGACACGCGTATGTGTGCAAGCTTACATTAACAAAAGACGGAGTAGAGCTAATGGACGGTGTAGAAGTGCGGTGGTATTGGTGAACGGAAACGTAAGTGTTTCACTGTAGCTGCTCCATCTGATCGACGCAAATGTCCAGTCTACAAGTTTGCGCGATCGATACGCTTGCCACTTTCGTCGAATCGAATCTGCTTCCCGCTGACAAGTGCCTCCTGCAACCAAGCTCCGATCTGCACAGCCTTGACAGCGTTTTGGAACTCCAATGGTACAGGGGTGTTGTCCAAGCACGCCGCAGTGAACTCATTCGCCTCCTTGACGAAGCCAGGCTCGAATCGACCCCAGTAGTCGCTGGGTACCTCTCGGGTGATGCCGGCCTTTGAGTAGTAGTTGACGAGGTTCTTCTGGGGGTTGAGGTTGACGGTCAGCTTTCCCTCGGTACCGATAATCTCGGTAACATCCTCTTGACCGTGCGTCATCATGCGAGAGGCGTAGTAGTGTGCGATTCTGCCGTCCCAGAACTCAACGATACCAACGGCGTTGTCATAGTCCTTGTGTTGCTTGAGACCTGGCAGGATGGCGACAACACCGTTCGCGGAGATGGACTTTGGTACCACATTGGAGCCGAAGTACCATAGAGTTAGATCGATGTCGTGCACGGACATGTCGACGAATACACCGCCAGACCATGCAGCGTACTGAACGAAGAAGTCTAGGCGAGACAGTCAGTAAGCAGCTCATCAAGATATGAGTTATTTCATTTCGTACCTGGATCAGGGTGTTGCCTGTCGCAGGTTTGTGACCGGACAACAGTTGGTCTGCCGATTGCGCCTTCCTCAATCTTCTTCGCAACATCTTGGTAGCTGTCGTCGAAGCGTCTGGAGAACCCGCACATGACCTTGAGATGCGGCTTCTTCGCAGCTGCATCGACGACATCCTGGCAAATCTGGACGCTAGTGGAGAGAGGCTTCTCGCAAAGGACGTGTAGGTCCTTCTCGATAGCTTGGAGAGTCTCCTCGGCATGTACCGAGGTTGCAGTGCCGATCACTACAGCTTCAAGACCCTTGTGCGCGAGCATCTTCTTGTAGTCGTCGTAGAGTGTCACGCCGTATGGCTCGAGGTGCTCTTTGCCCCATTTGAGCTCTTGTTGATCTGGAGAGAATGCGGCGACAAGCTCAGCGCGGGGGGTCTTGTTCAAGATGTTCAAAGCGTGTCGGGCGCCCATGCGGCCGAGACCGGCAACAGCGACTTGCAGTCTGTGAGGAGCCATCTTGAAGCGATTAGGAAGTGAGCAAAGATCTTGATACTTTGAGATAGCAAGAAAGAGAGAGATAGTCGAATGGAGTGAGAGCGGAGTGAGCGCTGTGAGGAAGACATTTTATATGAATTGTGGGCAGATCACTAATTCTCGTGCCGTTCGGAGGAGGTTTTCGTAGATGTTTTGTCCATCTTCGGCTCGGCCTCTGATTGGCTAGACAGCGTTCGTATGAAGTTCGGAGGAGGTTTTCGCAATGCAGTGCACGCCAGTGTGGGGAACATGCGGGCGGCGTGCTTCAAACAGGTGCCAACAAGACTATGCGGGGCTCGGAGGAGGTTTTGGGATCGTAAAATACGCCAGCGTTAAGGCGAAGATCCGGCAACAAGACCGTGCGCCGAGAAGTTCCAGCGATGGCAAGTGGCCCCGCGACGGTAATTTGTTCCGCTTTCTCTCACCAAAGGTTGTGACTGCCGCTGCACAAGACCCAGAACTGGACCAGTACTGCATAAATGACGGTACCGCATCCTTCGCGTCTTATTACTTGACCCCACAAGCTCAGAAGTTGTCCAGTGGAGACACGGTGTGGACTATAGATGCATTGCTCGTCTAACGCCGGATTTCACCCAACGACTCGTCATCGTAGCAAACTACGCACTGTCAGGCGTTCGTACTGAATGTCGAAGTACTGTATGTGCTGCGATATTCGTTCGCTGCGGCCAGCTGTGCGCATCCAAGCATCGGCTAGTTGCGACGACGTCAGAGTGGTTCCCTGTCTGGAGCAGTCGGAGGGTATTGAATCTGAGCGCAATTCGAGTGGTCAGCTTCCAGTGCTTAGATAGGATGACTTTGGAGTCGCGTACAAGGTAGAGCGGAGTGTGCAGGTGCCTGGCATGATCGACCGCGCGACTTTCCCCGTTTCGACCACACTAGGGAAGATGCGATCCCCAAGACGGCCACGAACACGCCAAACATACCAATTATTGCCTCTGTGGACAGCGTTTGGTTCGCAGTTTGGGATTTGGTATCTAAGTTGCGTGGCAGTATTCCCATATCCCAGGACGTCGGAGCAGCGTTTGTCAAAATGAGAAGAGCGAAAAATGCAAGAAGCCGAAGAAACATCTGTGCAAGCTTGAACAGAAGTGTCAGAACGCAATGTGAATCCACCTGTGAGAAGCTGAAAGTCTAAGTCAAGAGCAAGATGCAATGAGACGCGAGGTGAAACTTTGTAGGTGAAGCCCATGGACCCTGTGATGCGCATAGGCAGTTCCCATCATTTAGGTGATGCACCTTTGCGTAACCGTGCATAAAACGGGCGCGACATGTTCAAAGTGAAGACCAAAGCAGGTACACACAGCTACGCGAGTGCTCCTGGATAATGTACCTATACATGATCATAAAGTAAGTGGGAACCAAAGAAAATCCATGGATTTGTGCAGTATTGGATATGTGATTTTGTGAACTATGAGGTCTCGCGCCATTGTCTACCTAGGTGCTGTTACAGGACGGCCTCCAGACTCCTTGAATGAAGAAGCTGACACCTTCTCGTGGGTCACAAAATAAATCAGAATTCCAGATCATTGCAACGACTTGTCTCACTTAGGATATTCTGACCTACTCACCACTGTGATCGCGATTGCTTTTCATCACTTGGAGCAATTGGTCTATTCCTGTGTGGGTATAGTGCAGCGCGCTGACTGGACAGGGAGATGCCTAGCGCTGTGCCTGGATCAACACACGACAAATAAAACCTCCGCAAATCACACTTCCCACCGTCAACTCCCACCGACGCAGACAAGATGAACGAAACACTCAGGGAACTCCATCGCGATCTTGCCAACAAGTACCGACAGCATGGCCCGCGCATCGAAGAAATGTGGCGTTCGCTCAGTCAACAACAACGGAAGAAGATCTTGCAGGCTGGCTCTCGTGATGGCGTTGTCCTGAAGCATGCTGAAGATACGAGTCTAGAGAATGTCTACAAGTTTATTCCCGAATGGAATATACGCGACATCACTGCCCCTTCATCAGACTTCTTCCTCGACATGCTAAGGCACCGGGCAACCCTACCACTCAAAGACCAATACGCGACTGGGTTCAACGGACGTCCAGGCGATCACGCACACATAGTCGACATGATGCAGAGAAAGAATCTACAACTCAAAGATGCCGCTCAATTCAAGGACTGTTATACGCTCTTCTTGACAGAGGACGGCTATGGCGAATCAGTCAAGATCCTCGCGGAAAAGCGAGAGGAAGTTCTAGCGAATATGAAGCCGGCCATGCAAGCTCAGGTTATAGTACCACAAGCTACTGGCGAGTTGATCCTCATGCGACAGACGAACCTGCTGCAGCTACTCAATATTAGCATTGAAGACATTCTCGATACCGCGTCTACCACGCGAACCCAGGAAAAGCGCCCGAAGAAGCCAGCCGACGAGGCGACTGCAGCTCTAGCAAAGTTATCCGTACACTCGACTCCGAAGAAGGTCGAACTTCCAGACCTCCTCGACATGGCTCACGATCAGGTGTCGTCGCGTGAAGATCTCATTAGTCTCATCTCCACTGAGCCCACGGTCCTAGCCGATGAAGTCAACTTTTGCTTCTTCAGTAGGCCGGAACTTGTCGCCGATGAGAAGGGCCGGATGTTGCCTGTACATACAGATAAATACATCAGCGGTACTGTATTCGATGTCGTCCAGAGCGTGGTAAAGATTGCTGCCACATGGAACTACATTGGCCGTCTCATGGATTTGCTGAAGGAATCATCAGACAAACAGTTCCGAGCGACTATCCTCAAGGAGCTTTCGAACACTTGTCACCTGGAGTATCTGCGCGCTCAGAATGGATTCAAACGTGGTGTGGCCGTCGGCATGGGAGGCAGCAAGTGGTTCAAGCGCATGTCGACCGTACAGAAGGACGACGTTACGCGCATCTTACTGAAGCGAAGCCCCGAGTCTTTAACAGTAGAGAACCCGCAGTTACACTACATTCTTCGACTCTGCCAGGAGGATACAAATTGGTCCGGGGCTGCGCAGTGGCTTCAGAAGCTAGAAGATCTCCATCGAGCCCATCCGCTAGAGCGAGACAATCTTTCGGAGCGAGAGTACGACTGCCTCGGAGACCTTGCCATCATTGTCACCTTCATTCAGTCTCTCTCGTCAGTCGCCCAATTACCCGTACCGAACCACAAGAAGAGCCAGCCATTCGTACCGGGTTACACAGCTTTGGACAAGGAGCTGAGGTCACTGAAAGACGGCATAGATCTCGGTGAGTACGCGATTCCAATTGACAACTTGCTGGAACCAGGGATGGCTGAAGGCGCTCTCGCAACACTCGATCAGTACATTGTCGCAAAGACGGGTACGAAGCTCGGCTTTCTCTACCAGGACCTAGTCGAGAACTGCGCATCCAGCATTCAGCAACAGTACGAGCAGCAGAAGGCAAAAGCTAGTCAAGGCCAATCCGAATACAAGGCCCCATCAGCTCCCGAAACCCCAGCATCGAACATCGAGCAGCGCAAACAGAAGGAGAAGACACGACCGGCGCAAACCCCCATCTACGACATAACGCCACAAACCACCACGAATGACCAGCCCGCTTCGTCAAAGGAGACATTTTACGTCAAATCCTCCACTGCCGCCGTCTTCTCGTCGCTGTTCTCAAGATCGTCAGCAGCTCATAGCCCAGTACGTTGGGACGCATTCGTAGCTGCCATGACAGACTTCGGCTTTACAATTGATCCCAAAGTCGGCTCAATTTACACATTCGTTCCTCCCGAGAAGGTGTCGGTGCGCAGGGACATAACGCTTCATCGGCCGCATCAGGCGAGTATCGAGGGGCGACGTCTTTTCATCTACTCCCGGCGCTTGAAGAAGGTGTATGGCTGGGATAGCTCCACGTTCGTTGCGGAGTAGGCGTAGTTGATGTTGTGTAGATAGGTATGTAGGCGCTGAGCTTTGCTCATAAGACGATATGATCGCGACATGGGAGCGCGATTTCATTAAAACCTTTCAAAATGCAAGATTCCGATGTGTGAATGGGGTTGCGCACCCTTCGGAAGCTCATTGCGCAAATGACATGCAATCCTGGATGTGATCTAATCATGACCTTAATGTAGGCTCGAGGGTGTTCAGTTTCTGCCTTGATTGACGTGAAGCCATGGCAATGCTTTGGCGCGCCGACCGTCTTGTTGTCGCGCCAGACGAGGGCGCCAAATTTGGGGGGCTGGAACGGCGAATTTCAAGGGTCAGCAGGGCTCCTGCCGCCGGCCCGCACCGCACCTGCTTCTCTCCTCCAACACCACCACATTGCGATCGCGATGGACTCATATGACGCGACACACCAGCGAGAGAATTATCCGCACGCCTAGGACGATAGTCATTCACGAGCTCCCCATTCAGGCAGACTTTTGCTATGTACTGAGCCTCAATATGGACGGCAGTGTGATTCGTGTTCGGCTTTTTACGCCAGGAAGCCACGTCGGAACCTTGGAAAGCAAGCCACATCTGAGGCTCGCAGTCTAGCCCACAGGCATGGCGTCAACCCCGATCAATCATTCGCTGGGCAAGACATCCAGGCGCGGGGTGCATTTCCAGCTGAGTGAATGTTCATGCGCAAGCTCCTCAAGGCAACATTGAGGCGCAGCGGTTGAGGCGCCTTTACATATAGCTAGCCACGAAGGCCGAAAACGCGATACACAATACCACCGCTTCCCTTCCTTCTATACCTGAAAGTCAAAATAAAGAACCATGGCCGCCCCTCCGTTGACCGAGAAGCAAGTGTACCTGGCGCTCAAGGACATCTTCAGCATTGGTCCGACACCGCCTAGCACTGCGAAAAAGATTCGCAAGAATATTGAGAAGTATAGATATGACGCCAAGGTTGCGCCTCTGGTTCAAAGATATGGAGTGGAAGGTATTACCGCGGTAGCCTTCGCTCTGTCAGGAAACCAGATCTTTGCTTCAACCGAGAAAGCGAAAACACGCTTTCCTGATGTCTTTGGGGGCCTTTCGAATGAGTCCAGTCCAGTAAATGCCCCCGTGTTCCAGACTGGAACGAACAGCGCAGCGGCTGTGCAGCCAGCAGTTACCGAGTCCAGCACTGCAGCAAGTAGTGCAGCAGCTATGCAGCGCGAAGCAGGGGTATTAAGTCCCGAGGAACTCATGGGTATCGGTGACAGACTCAAAGCTAAGAAAGAGAGAGAGAAGATCGAGACTGGTGTGTGGAATCAACGTATTCTCAAGCCGCGCTGATGAAAGTTCAAGCAACCTCGCACACGCACTTGTTCGATTCCGTAGCCTTGCCACTCTGGGATCAGCACCGCATCCTCGTCAGAATTCAATACACACTCGAAAAGGCCTGCTTCGATTTTGCGCAGGAGAAGCTAGTTGGGCTTTTGCAGCGAGAAGGCTGGGACTGCGCAGAGGCAGTCGAACTCAATCAATGGGCCAGAACATTACTGATCTACCGAGAAGAACTCAAATTAGACGACATGGAAGACGATGTAAAGCCTTTGCCAGGTCTCATGGAATCGATTATCCAGCTCCGACATAACGCCGTTCACCGAGTTCGCCTGGCTTCCAGTGAACTCTTACAGCACCTTACCGATGCTGTACTTCTTGCGCAGCTCTTACATGACGAGAAATGCGGCAAATTTCTCTCGAATATACGGCAGATGACCCATGATGCTATCGAGGAACTGGTGCGCAACAAGCAGTTACTGGACGGAAGATTGGCGGACATTAAGACAGAGTTTGCTGCAAAGAGAGCTGAGCTTGAGCGCCAAGAAGCTGCGTTACTGGAGGCTGCGGTGAAAGAGCACAAAACACCTATGGTCTCTGTCAGTGGAAGTTTGCACCGGCTGTCGGACGACCATGGCGGTACTACTGAAGAAGTACATGCGACATGGCTACGTGTGTACAATGCCGATCTACCCGATGATGGATCTTCTGGACCTGAAGATACCACTAGCCAAAGCCCGGAGAGTGAGGTCATTAACGTGATCGATGACGATGCAGATGTTATCAGCCCACCGCCCATGCATCCTGTACCTACACCACCGGTCGACGATGTCTTGCTCGCATCAGTCGTCCAACCTAAGCATCAAGAAGTTGAAAAAGATGAGGAGACGATTCTTATAGAGGAGTCAAAGCTCGACGATCACGAGAGCGACCAGGAGGACTCTCTGAACCCTCCACCACTCGACCAAGACGATACAGCGACAGACACCGAGGAAGCAACGGAAGGGCATGGAAACAGTCTGGAAAAAGCGCATGCATCCAATTGGGAAGACTCCAAGTTCCAGGAGAACGAGGAGGAGATCTTCTATGAGCCAAGTACCAGTCTCGCGTCTGCTTGCGTAGACGAAGCTGTAAGTGACGCGTTAGAAGTACATCACGAATCACCTTTCGACGACCAAATACGAATCACACCCTGGATCGAAGATGGCAGCGAAACAAAGGCACAGCGTTTACGACAAGGATTCTTAGAGGACCACGGACACCGTCCCACATCCTAGCTACGATTCAATAGTCAATTCATCATACAGGGTATCAACGATTAGCACTGAAGTGAGCGAATAGTTCCGCCTTAAGAGAGTCGACGCGGGTGCAACGATTAAAGGCACTAGGGCGCTTACTCGATGAAATATACAGTGATCACCAAGCTCAGAATTTAAATTGTCAAACAAACTTCATTTCACCTCATTACATATCCTTATGCACGACCCTCCTCCTCTTCCACCAACTAAATCAATCCACTACGGAATCGATCCTTGTCTCCTTCCCCTCCTCTTTCTCCGCTTTCTTAGCTTCTTTTTTCGCCTTGCTCTCCGCCAATTTCTCCTTGGTCTTGGCCAAAGCGGACTTTGCGGTACTCCCCACCTTGGATTTGACCTTGTGGGACAATTTGTCCTTCTTTTTGGCGTCCAAGTCTTCCCACGTCGTCATTCTCTCTGGTGGGAGAATGTCATCGAAAGTGTGGGCTGTGTTTACACTATTCAGGCGCGGCCTGTTCGAACACAGATAAGTGGTGGTGTTTTTGGTGGAGGACATCGCTGTGGCGTGGGTGTGAAACGGTGTTTGTGATGGTCTGCGGGTATATAGGATTCGAGAGTCGAGCATTTTATAGGTATACCAGAATGCTCTGTCGGTCTGCCTCGAGCAGTCCACTGTGAGCAAACATGTTGATTTGGGTATATACGAATGAGATTGAAGTGCATTGTGAGTGATAGCGGTCGAAAGCATGCGCTAAATAGTCATAGTTGACGATATAAGACACTACGTTGCATTGTTTGGAACAACCCATACTATCTGACTCGGGAAAGACATGTTTAAGACGAAACTGCAGTCGTGGACAGTGTTGTCTCATAGAGTTGATGCTTGACCAGCCGAACTAGTCCATTGTATTCCAGCTTCTAGTCGCAGTCGGTATGAGATGACTAGTCTCGAGCTGCACAGAGCTGTGACTTTGCGCAGAATTGGCACCCCATTTTTCTGCCATGCCGCTTCCCGAACGTGTAGTGCGTGATTGCAAACTACCGCAGCTTGTATGTATCCAACTCGCTAGCTCCTCGCCCATTCGTTCTCGACACTAGGCTGCTGGTCGCGCTCGACATGCCCTGGCAACGCGCCATCGAGGCGGCGATTGCCCTCCTCAATAGCACGGACTGAGTCTTGGCTGTCTTCTTCCGTCTCTTCCTCGATGCGGTCAGAGTAGCGGTTGCTGTTGTAGCCGGGTATGTAATCGATGGCTCGTCGAGGCTCGGTGTCGCCGTTGCGCTCGTCGGCAATCATGCGAGAGATACGGTCCGGCGCAATGCGATGCAGCCAGGACTCCTTCTGTGTGGGAATAGCGATGATGAGGATCTAGGGAGTCAAATTAGCATTGGCGTCTCGGAGCGCTGTAACCCCCACTACGTACCTGCCAGATGAAAACCATGCCCACAACGGACATGAGCATGCCGGCAACTACCTGCTCCTCAGCCTTCCAGAATCTAAAACATCCATCAGCTCTGCCAGCATACGTGATCTGGCATGCGTCGGCTTTGTGTGTCTTGTCTGGGAAAGGCCATGCCATGTCGCGCGCGTTGGCTAGGCCACAGCACTCAAAGGCATCCTGAATCTGTCGGATGGCACTCGCATCCTTGTGCTTGAACAACGTCTGCCAGCGCTCGCGCAATCCGCAGTCTAATCCAGAAGGCGGCGCGGCATGAGTGCCGACGAGGGTAATGACGACCGACGAGTAGATGAAGATGAGCGTGTTCGCGATGATTACGAGGGGCGGGCGCTGGATCTCGCCGCGCGCCAGATGCTTGCGACGCTCTTGCCGACGCGTGAAGTCATAGCCGCACTCGAGCAGGAGGCCTGAGACGATGGGTAGAGCCGTAGTGAAGCCGGTCAAGGTGTCGGAGATGGGCACAGAACGAGCGTTCGCGCGGGAGGCAGCCCACCTAGACGTGTTAGCGCGGTTCTAGCATCGTCGGTTACGATGTGAGTTTACCCTGCGAGCGCGGTTGCGATGACGAGATACTGGATATTGTTAGAACGAGCACGTGAAAGCTCGCACCGTATGAAACCCTACTAGCACGCTGATGCAAGTCACGACCTGCTTCCTGGTGTACGTCATTTTGCTGATGGTGACTCGGAGTCAGGCAGCCTAGTCGATGCTAGAGGCGGCTAAGCAGAGTAGTAGCAAAAGCGAAAGAATCCGTCGTAGGCAATGTCGCGGAGGCGATGGCAGACAGGCAGACCTGCAGCGGGAGATGAGAGGAACTTTGGTGCTGTATAGCTTTGGCTTCTCCGCATCCCAAGCAGGCGGTAGGTTACCGCCGTACAAGGGTGCCGAGGACCTTCTGCATCTATCTCAGCGCAGAAGGTGATTACTGCTCAGTTGATGCCTATCTTTGCTGGGCGTCGCCGTGAAACGTGCAAAGCCTGAGCATGCCCTCATCGGTGAGACGCAGGCCACGGCAAGGGCAGTCCGCGGAGGACAAGCCAGCTGAAAGCGACATGGCAGGGCTCTGACTACCCGGTGACGCATCAAAGGACACGCACGCTTGCATCTGCGATGCGCTGCATCAGGCGGCTGCACACAGACGGCGTATCACCCTGGCCATGTGGTAGAGGCAGTCAATGGTGGTGTGAAGGAGTTGGGGACAGGAAGGGGCGCCTCACGCGTGATTGGGCTAGAGGCTAGCGTTACCGTTGGCGGCTTCTGCGCCGGTTGATGTGAGTTCTCGATCTCTCGATCCAAACTTTTTCCATAGCGACGTCATGCCTCATCTACAATCGCACAATGCCTGAGCGGGGTAATATTCACCTCCTCGCAAAGCACCCAGGAGTGTGAAGCAGCAGCGACGCGTCTTCTCGTCAAAGGTCAGCGTGCTCCCAGCTCGTGTGACCACGGGAAGTGGCTTGCCAGTGTGTTGTCTGCAAAACAAACGCGTTTGTCCACACGATCACCGTCGCCCGTATGCTAACATCATTGGGCCCCAGTGCCTAGTGCCCTTCCCGTCCTGCAAAAGCGGGGATTAACTGTTTATACACACGACTAACAATGGGTGAAAGTCAGCCTTAATCCGCGGTGCCGCCAGCGCTTTGCTTTCCTTCGTTTTCCCAATCTCGTCCTCACCTCAGCCTCGTCGTGCAACACATTCACTGTCCGACATGCTGCTGTTTTCACCGCAACGATGCGACGCTCTCCTCAATCAGTCAGCAAAACAAACGGGCTCCATGTTTAGGCGTTTCTCCGTTCCGCTCTGGCCAGCCAGCCAACCCTCCATCCAACTCTCACCACGCGCACCCAAGCAGCAACATCAACCTGCCCGTCCCTCACCACCAAGAAGAGGACAGTCACCACCAAAAGAAAATACTACCACCCAAATGTCACATCAACCCGGCACTCCCCGCTCAGCGGCCTTCTCTCCCACGCTTGGAAGCATTCCAGAAGTCTTCGAGTATGAACCTCTCGACGCCCAATTTGGTCCTGCTTCACTTAACGATGCGCCCGAGACCCCAGCGGCTTTCTTACCCGAGGTTTCCGACCTGAGTCCGCCGACGCTGACCCGAGCGACGTCGTGGCCCGCCATCATCCAGTCACCATCCCGGAAGGTTGCCTCACCTTTTGCTGTCTCTAAAGCACTGCGCAAAATTCTGGAAGCCGATCGCGTCCGACGGAGGCGCATTATGAAAGTCTACCTGAAAGCTATCGTTTTCCTAAAGTACCTCTGGCGCGCTAACGAGCGCTACGGCAATGTTATGGTCACCACCGGCATGTACATGCAACGATGACCGACGCAAGCAAAAGTTGGGATCTTTGGGCGTTTTAGCATGGGAATGGCGCAAAATGACACGACACGATTGTATTATGATTTTATGGGTTCCTACATAGCGATTGCATTGACTGGAGGGATGCATAGCCGATGGCGTTTGGCATTGGAAAGGCGTTATTATTCCCAGGTGAAGATTGCTACTACTATGGGTATGACTGGTATTAGCCAGCTTCTGGATCTTTTGATCGAGCACTGTGGATACAGTACTATACCAAATGAGACTGTGTCAAAAGAGCTCGCCTGTGCTTTTCGTTTCTTCACGCTGTCTGACACTATTCACTTACTCTTCAGCGATAACGTCCATTCACGATACAGTGGTTGAATCACAGACTCCAAAGCGCCATAATGTTCCGCCGCTCCCACGCAGACTCGACCGGCTCGCCAAATCGGTTGTACGAACGAAGGCGCAGGCACCTGGCTCAACGACGCTCTGTTTCACCCCGAGCGGCGACCTACGACGCACCTTAGTTCTCGTGAGACTTTGGGCAATTCCTACGACATCTGAAGGCAATCAAATAGCAATCGCCTGTCACACTACCTCCCTCAGTCGAACTTATAGGCACGCAAGATGTCTTACTTAGGCCTCTTTGGCACTTCGCCCGCAACGTCTGGATACACTGCCGACCAAAGTTCGTCATCATCATCATCGACTCGTTCAATATCCACTTCTAGCGACCGAACGAGTGCAAGATCTTTCTCGACAACCACGACTTCCAGCACTTCACCGAAGAAACGCACGAAAACCATCGTGCACCCTCCATGTATACCTGTATGCAATAACGGCGCTCCAATCGAACTTCCTGTCACCCAAAAACAATTATCAAAACCTAGACGACCGACATTAGACAAAGCGTGTTCCGCTTCGTCGTCGGATGAGAGGCCATCAGTGTCGGCGTCGGCGTCGACGTCGGCATCAACCATACCTAAGCTAAGACCTTTGCGTCCTAGGGAACAATACGCAGGGAACATTGGCCGGTTAGATGAAAGCACGGTAACGGTCGAAGTTGAAATCTCAAGCGAAGCTGCTAGGAAAGCTGAGCGCTCGATTTGGTATATACCGAGACATTAGGGTAGGCGAACCAGGATAGATTGGCGTGGATATAATTTAGTTATGAGTCAAGCGGGGAACAACCTCATGCTCATACACGTTACCCTAGCAAAATGCTAAACAGGTCTGCAGCCTACATTGATATGACAACATGCCAAGTAGGGTGATCTAACGGCGATGTAGGCTCCAGGCCTGTTCAATTATCTCTTTTGTATAGGCGCATAGCTGAGTAACGTTATCTAACGTCGGCTTATTCTTACCAACATCGACGTCAAAACCCAGAGTCTCTCAATCTCTCCTTCCAGAATTGCAATCTTGCCACATCGCAAACATCGCTCCCTCCTCTTTCCACCCAAATATCACCCCCATTCATCGACTCCGTACCCGCCTCGCACATTTCCTCTATCTCTTTCCCCGCGATCAAAAGCCACTGTGCAGCCGCCGGTACATGCATGGCTGTATTCTTGCCCAGCCTCGTACCAGGCGAATGTTCCAGTGCCATGGTCAAAGTCACACGAGACAGTCTAGTGTAGTATGCGAGAGCTGGTGTGGTTTGAGCATCCGAATCATGTGCGGTCAGTGCAAGAAGAGTGTTGAAGTCTTTCCATTTGGTGGTTGCGACTTCAGGGGTTGCTGGGCTCCGGATACTGTGAGTCCATAGCTCGGGACCTATCATGAAAACGTCAGCCATGAGATATATAGGGTGGCAGACGGCAGCATAGAGTTTTGGCAAACGTACCCTGGAACTTCTCCGTAAGATGCATACTAAACCCCGGTAACTGACTCCACAACCTCTTCCCTTCAATCACAATGACCTCTCCAACCTCAATTTTGGGTGGTGGCTCTAGGCCAGGTACATCCCAGCTCCTGGCCTCTGGCCCTCGGTTCACAGCATCGGGTAGTCTTGCTAGTTCAACGAGATATGCTACGAGTAGTTCCAGTTCCTTCAAACTAGTACAAGATTCAGCAGCCGAATAGTAGATACCAACGAGATCGGCTAGTGCGTAGCTGATGTCGTCTTGCGCTTCCACCAGGGAGGCTGTTGCGGAGGCACAGGTTTTGGGCGATGTTTTGGAGGAGAGAAGCTCGTCGATGATGGTAATCTGTTGGTTAGATGCTGGAGTGGATGAGGGGTCGGAAAGCCATTTCCTTGCCCATTCGGTTGCCATTTTAGGAGGCTTTTGGCGAAGTCTGTTGTGCGTTTGAAAAGGTATGTCTATAAGCTGTACAGAAATTTTCTCACATCGACTATACACCCGTGTTATCCGCATCAGCCCTTTCTACGCCCTTTACTCCTCGACGCACAGTGGTTGGACACACCAAGTCCGCCATATTGCCACTCGTCGGATGACGTCACGGGAGAGTATGCACCGGGTGCTTCATGCCAGCAGGGGCTGCCACAAAGCGTGAGCACTGTTATGAAATGCCAGGTGCGATAATGAAAACAAAGTGAGGTCTTGGACTATTGCAATGTTGTATAGCCGACGGAAGGCTGATCGGTCTCTCGCCTTGCGTAATGCGTTGTGGCCGATTGGTTGATGCTGTCATTTCCGGGGTAGCGCACGTACGAGTCATGTTGTTCCTGCCCAGATCTTCGCCACATCGCGTCTCCAACATTCACTCCCGTCTACCCCGCAAACTTCTCCCTCCATCAGACGACGCGTCTCGACTGTTCAACATCGTCGCAAATGATGGCCTCCCTCTATCTGACTCCTGAAGCACCGCTGTCGAGAAGCGTTCGGCACTTTGAAGTATAGGGGTCCTTCTCCGCGTTATCAACCTCCACCCACCCTGGGTCGTTATACAGCCGAGGGAAGCTTAGAGGGGCATGCCGAACGCCTACATGCTAGCGCCACTGATACTAACTACCGCGTGTACTATTCTGATGTCTCCAAGCCCTTCTCTCGATCTAGCTAAGACTCAATGTATCTCTTCTTCACCTACCGCTCTTCATGATGCGTGCCTTTGCGCGAGCCATCTCGCGCCGCCAGTACAATGCTCACCGGCAGTTACTTAACCCAAGACACCACAGGAAGTTCGCCTCCGTCAATGGGCCAAATGTCAAAGGACTCACAGTCATTGACCACCACTATGAGTAATCGACATTCAGTCTATTGGGTTGCATATAGCTAACCTCGGACCAGTGCGATCGTTGTGGGAGCCGGTGGCGCTGGCCTCAGAGCTGCTGTAGGACTCACAGAAGCTGGACTAAAGACCGCATGCGTGTCGAAGCTCTTTCCCACCCGTTCGCACACCGTCGCCGCGCAGGGTGGAATCAATGCTGCGCTAGGGAACATGACTGAAGACGATTGGCGTTGGCACATGTATGGTGAGCAAGTGCCCTATCCAAGATAGCTCTGGCTAACATGCGAGTAGATACCATCAAGGGGTCAGATTGGCTCGGTGACCAAGACGCGATACACTACATGACGCGCGAGGCCGTCCCAGCAGTCGTCGAACTCGAGAATTACGGCATGCCATTCAGCCGGACGAACGAAGGCACCATCTACCAACGAGCATTGGGCGGCCAATCGCTCAAATACGGGAAAGGCGGGCAGGCCTACAGAACGGCATGTGCAGCAGATCGTACCGGGCATGCAATGCTTCATACGCTATACGGACAGAGTCTCAAGGAAGGAGTGCAGTTCTTCATCGAGTGGTTTGCGCTCGACTTGATGATGAGCGAGGGCAAGTGCGTGGGCATAACAGCGCTGAATATGGAAGATGGCACAACTCACAGAATCTTTGCCCGGAACACAGTGCTGGCTACTGGCGGATACGGAAGAGCATACTTCAGTGCAACAAGCGCGCATACAAGCACGGGCGATGGTAGCGCGATGGTTTCAAGAGCTGGACTGCCACTCCAAGACATGGAATTTGTGCAGTTCCATCCTTCTGGCATCTATGGCGCAGGCGTACGTTCACGGAGGCAACCAACCACAAAGCCTCTAGACTGACGACTACACTAGGTCTTGATCACAGAAGGCGCTCGCGGCGAAGGCGGCTATCTCCTCAACAGCGAAGGCGAACGGTTCATGGAACGCTATGCTCCTACTGCCAAAGACCTAGCATCTCGCGACGTCGTCTCTCGCTCTATGAATCTCGAGATACTAGAAGGCCGCGGCTGTGGGCCGAACAGGGATCACATACATCTCCAGCTCTCCCATTTACCGAAGGACGTCATCATGGAACGCCTGCCTGGTATCGCGGAAACAGCAGGAATATTCGCTGGCATCGATATCACGAGAGAACCGATACCGGTGTTACCAACAGTGCATTACTGTATGGGCGGTATACCGACGAATTATCATGGACAGGTGCTGGATGTAGACGCCAAGAGTGGGAAAGAAGCGGTTGTCGACGGTCTCTATGCTGCAGGTGAGGCCGCATGCGTCAGCGTTCATGGCGCAAATCGGCTGGGAGCAAATTCCTTGCTCGACATTGTAGTATTTGTGAGTACTCAAATCCTCCCAGCAACCTTGCTGCACATGCTGACCGTATCCAGGGCCGCGCAACAGCACTGCACATCTCTGCGAATCACTCCCCATCTGCGCCTCATACTCCAGCCCCCGAAAACGTTGGCCTCGACTCCATCAGCGAGATAAACACGTTCCTAGACACGAACGGAACCACACCGACCGCCGCTTTACGAAACGACATGCAAGCTACCATGCAATCCACGACGGCCGTATTTCGTACCCACGACTCATTATCCAAAGGTAACACACAACTCAGCGACATCGAGAACAAATATACCACCGACCTCCGCGTCACAGACCGGTCCCTGATATGGAACTCCGATCTTATCGAGACACTCGAACTGCGCAACCTTCTTACCAATGCTTCGCAGACGAGCAAGGCGGCATTGACAAGGACAGAAAGCAGAGGCGCGCATGCGAGAGACGACTTCAAAGAGAGGGATGACGAATACTGGATGAAGCATAGTCTGACGTGGCAGGGCAATGTTGGTCAGGAAGTCACGTTTGGTACAAGGGCGGTACAGATGGCGACGTTGGATGAGAAGGAAGCGGCGAGTGTGCCACCTATGAAGCGCTCGTATTGAGGCCAGGGAAGATCTCTAGGTCAGTTTGAGACCTCTGCTTCGCCTTTGGCCCCTACTAACTCGCCTTATTAGCATATTCATCTATTCTGAACTACTACTACAACGTCAAGATGGGTTCGATTCGTACTCATCGTCTCCCTTGTTGCATGCGTTATGCAATACGATGAGATATCGGTTCACGCAATGATGGGTGGGGAACACATATCATTTCAGCTATCTACGCCGTTCGCCGTCGAAGATAACATAGGCGATTTTTAAACTATACCGAAACCCTTCGAATAATCATTCATCTCATCATACACTGTCATCCATCCATCAAGCTCCAGATCCAAGCATTACATCCATCTAATCATCCCAGCACACCTTCAAAGCTACACATCAAGTCAGCAAACGTTCTCTAACGGGTTGATTGACAAATCAAGAGGTTCGGACGACTTACCACAAGGGAACGGAAAGTACATATCCTGATTCTCCGTCAAATAGGCATGGTACGAGTACTTCTCCTCGCCCGGCCCCATCTTCTTCTCCACCTTGTGGATCTTGCCCTGTGGACCAAGCGCTGGGCGAAGATTCTTGAGTCGAGCGACCTCCCTAAGCATAGTCGTGAGCGCCATGCGCGTCATCGGTAGTCCGAGACACTGGTGTGGACCGTATCCGAGGTGGATGTAGGAATCCAGGGAGCGTGTGATGTCGACTTCATCTGGGTTGGGGAAGACGTCTGGGTCGTGAGATGCAACGCGTAAGTTCACAAAGACAGCATCACCTGGTTTGAGGTCTGTCGTCTTTCCGTTCTCAGTGATGGAGGTGGGTTTGGCGACGGCGCGGATGACGCCTGTTTCGCCGTTCAGACGGCCTCCTTCCATGGTGTAGTGCATCAGCTTTTCGAAGGCTTCTTCGCTGTCGTCTTCAGCAAGCTTCTGGATCTCGGGCCAGTGCTTCTTGCCGTTGCCGAGGATGTAGTATTCGATCGTTTGGGCAAAGAGTTGGCCTTGGTTAGACACCATACCACCTGCTGTACCGAGGATATGACCCCAAGTCAGGGTCTCTGGTGACATGCCGCTCTCTAGCAGTCGCTTGATCATATGCACGCCATAGAACTTCATGGTAGTTTCCTGAGGCCAGATTGTCGCCATGATACTGGACAAGATTCCAGAGTTTGCAATGGCCTGCACGTTCTTCTCAACGATGTTTCCAAGCAGTTGTGTTGCCTTCCTTGCTTTGACGTGCAAGGGGAAAGACGAAGCAGGATCCGCATCGAAGAAGATGAGCGCAAAGACCGACGACATGATGAGATAGAGCTCAGCCTCTGTGAAGATACCGTAGGGCTGTGCGGCCGTCTTGAGCGGCAACATGAACAACTCAGAGCAGAAGTGAACGTGGGCAAGATTGCCGATGGAGCGTATGATGTCAACTTGGTTGAAGTCGGCAATCTTTACGCTCTTCTCTTTCAACAGCTGCCTGGTCTTGAGCGTATAGTAGTCGCGTACTTCCTTGTCCCATGAAGAGACGTAAAGGGCTTTGCTGACCATTTGCCTAGATTCGGCATTCTTGGGTCCGTCGCCAGCAAGCATGAAGTCGGCGGATGCGGGACCCATGATGTATTCCATGGCTCTGCCCCAGACGACTTTGAAGGTAGCTTGGTCTTTCATGATATCGGTGGCGAGTTTGTACTCCTTGACGAAGTGTGGGTGTGCTGTTGCCACTGGTTTGCTGAAGTCGTACAAGTTGTCCTTCTTCAGATCGGTGAGAGCCACCTTCATCGCGGAGGGAACCGTTAGAGGGTAATGTGCGTACACGCTGTTGTACTTGAAGTGCTGTGGGAAAGCGCGCAGGAAGAGCTTGTAGAACACGCATCCATTGTCAACACCAAGATCGCTATCAGCAAGCTGGTAGCCCCAATTAGTCAATGTGCGCGGGTTGTAGTCGTGGGTGTAGAATCGGTCGCCGCGCACCAACGCTACCGCGTCTGAGAGAACAGCACGAGAGACAGTGTACCCTGGGCAGAGACCGGAACCTGGAGCCATGGGTTGCTTCGCATCCTCGACAACGATGCCAGGGTAGATTTCAACCTTATCGGGATGGTCGTAGAGGTGCTTAAGTTGTTCTTGCACGTACTTGTCGGATGTGATGTCTTCGAAAGTATTGTGCGGCTCGAGCTTGAAGTACTTCCTGAACTCGTTGAGCGAGCCCAAATTCCAGCTACGTGCTTGCTCGATACCGAGAACCTCGATAGCACGGAAAACAGCGGGAACTCTGTTTGGCCCGAAAGAGTTGGCACAGTCTTCAATGCTTGATGTCAAGATGTCAACAAGGCCTTGGTCAGGTAGCGTGCCGGACTCGCTTCGCTCCAGATTAGCGAACTTGCGTTTCGATGGATCCGGGTCGGTCTTGCTGTAGACTTTGTTCAAGGTACCAAGGAACTCGCCTTTGCTGATAGACTTGGGATCGCGACCTTCGCCAAACATACCGTCCCACATCTCCTGCGTCCATTTCTCGTCGCGATCGGACACTGTAGAGTGCCATCGGTAAACGAGGTTGAACTCAGCTGAGACCTGGTTGCCAACACCCATGGGTAGGTTCGCTACCTCAGCGCGGGGATTCAGCTGCCAGTTACTATCTGTGCGGTTGAGATCCAGAATGGTGCGGACGTAGTCGATCAGGATGATGTTGACGTAAAGGCCGCAGGTGATGAGACGACCAGTCTGAAACAGATCATTGTCGTACTTTTTCCATGCTGCATCGTACTTATCCTTTGCCTTCTTGTCGGCCTCAGCATCGCCAGTAGGTTGGGGCGCTTCATTTGAAGGCTTCTTGAAGCGCCCTTGTTCATTTATCGCGGCCAAGTTCTCGACAGTGTAGTTGTGGAAACGGTTGAACATGATCAACATGGCGCCCACACCAGGGGGGAAGAACAACAGTCGCGCTTCCGAGAAGCAGTCAGGCTTGATCCTTCCATCGCGTCCGGTCCTCATCATGTCTTGCTCGGCCTGGTTGCTTCCATACAAGGGCGATAGATCGAGGTAAGAAGATGTCATGGAAACCGCGAAGTCCTCGTGGCTCGTCCGGAAGCAGTCGTGGATGATGATAGATGCCAGATAGAACAGCATGCTCGAGATCCTGTTAGGATGCAGTTCGGCATGCTTCCTGGTCATGATGCTGTCGAATACGACACCCGGATCTGGGCGCGCGGGGGTCTGCATCTGAGATGGTTTGACTGTTCTAGCATATGGTGTCCCTGCTGCGCCCACTTGGGGGTTGACAAGACTGTTGTTGGAGCCATCTGCGGATCGATACTGGAACTTCTCTCCGAGGTACGACTGCGGTGGGTGTTGCAAGTCGTTCCATAGCTGTTCTAGGAAATTGCCTGTAACTGCGTCCCTAGTTTTGGATCCGTCGGGCAGCTTGGCGGCGGTCCGGATAAGACCCTCCATCAGGTAAGTCTTGTCATCAGTATAGCCACCAAGCATTTTCTCTTTCTGGATTTCCAATAGACTTTGGATGTTGTCGACACCAAGGTGAGACATATCTCGAAGACTGCCCTCAATCTTCTTGTACAAGCTAGCCTTCTCTTCTGGGGCAATCTTGGAGCCGTCGCCTGTCTGGTCGGGAATCGGGGCTGCTGCTGCGCCTAGTAAAGCTGCTGCTGCTTTGAAAGAATTGCCGATTTTGTTTCTGAGTGTGCTGATCTCAGATGGATCGGCTGGTTTTGGTGGCTCCGCTCCTGTGCGGGTATCGACATGGGCGTCCCATGCCGCTTTCGCATCTGCTGTTATTGCAGCCATATCTTTGGGTAAGCTGGAAGGTTGTGTTAGTGGCATTCTCTCGGCTAGATCTGATCTTGCGACTGGGTTGAGAAGGGACAGTTTTCTTGGCGGGCAATCTGGAAGCCTCATCTTGCTCGAAGATCTGGAAATGGTAGGTGCATCCAACCAGAAAGACAGGAGCTACAAAAGGAGATAGGAGTGACAGCAGAAGGAGTAAATAAGAGATACCGTCGGGCTTACATTCAGTCGAACACCGTTCAGCGAGTAGTTGCTTTGTTAGGTACGCAACACAGAGTATCTTGTGAGGTCGCTTGTGTACTCTTACCGCCTCTGCAATCGACGTCACGATGTTCAACAATCTCGCCCGTTACTCGAAGTAGCAAGAACGAGATGTGACAGGCAAGAACGTGACGACCAGCCTTGCAGATGCAAGTAGTTCAAGCCGAAGAGCGCGCAGCCAGCCAAAGAAAAAGCAACGAGGGGTATATGTGCGCAACACCAGATCAAACGCTAACAGAACGATCGAAATGGTTCAGCACAAGAGGACAATGGGAGTGAGGCTATTGTTCGTCCCACAATGGCTCCTGCCTCAGTCCTCTTATACACGCGTCCTCACACGACCAGATGCGTAACTGCGGCTGAAGCTAGCAGTCCCTCTAGTTCTCACCGGGAATCGTCAAATCAAAAAGCGCCACCAAGCCCAGCCCGTCACAGCTGAAGAAAGGTCCTCCTCTCCCACCTGGGCATCGTAAGCCGCGGCCCGGCGTGCCCAAACACGGTAAATGGCCAATGGAGAGTTGTTGATTAGCCAGTTCGGCAGGTCGAGGTAGTGCTGCGGCTAAGGCTAGGGCTGATCACGAACGGGCTTGCCGGCTGGGTTCTTTGGCTGACCGCTGGTAGGCAGAAATGAGGGCCCGCATCATCTCAGCCTCGATCTGCCTTTTTGCAGGCAGTTTCTTGCAGGCAGCGAGATATTGAGCGTGATTTGCAGGTCGGTCGAGCCTCACTTGCTTATGAGTGTCGGTGAGCGTGCTTTTGGGAAATGCATGGGTGGGGAGATGACAGGTGGGTGGCATGCTCTTCCCGCACTTATGCAGGGTTTGTTCGGCGTTCATCGGGGCGATATGGGAGTGGCCGCCGGGCGGGCAGATCCAACAAGCCATCACGACAAAAAAGCAAAACATTGGGTCGTGATGTGGATGATGGTTGTACCTAGAATGGAAATCGAGCACACACACACTCAATGTCACAAGCCTTGTCAATATATTGAGGTGCACAGATGAGTTAAGGACAAACGTAAACTCATCACGCAGCTACATCGAGATCTGTCACCAAAGGTCCCCAGCAAACAAGTGACGAGCGTCTTTTGTGATTCAGCTGGCCAGAGGCATCGGCACATTAGCCACGGGTACCTGCGGAGGTGTCACCGTTTTGAGTGGGTGTGACGGCCTACGTCTTGTAGTTCTACAAGTCCGCCTCGCCGCAGCCTTAGCGGCTTCTGTTGTTACTCATATATTGTTCTTTGTCTTCAATTGGTTCTCTTCTCGCATTCCCCATGTGCGCAAAGCCTCCCCACTAGCACCACGCACCTGTCAAGTGCAGCCTCCTCAGTGAACCGGTACCCATCGCCGGATGCGTCATTCTACCAGATGCCGGGCAAGATGGCGTACCTCTTGCGCTTGTATTTGTCGCCAAACTCCTTGCGATACCTCTTCTCTTTCTTCCAGGCCCAGACACCCATCTGGCCGACAGCCACGATGATGAAAATGACGGTGCTCAAGCTCCAGTTGACAAGGGCCACGCCGATCCAAGCCATTGCCTCGAACATATAGTTGGGGCATGTGACTAGATCAAAGCCGAGTCCCCTAGGGATACCGCGCTCAGTGCTGCCTGGACGGCGCAAGTTCTTAAGCGTCAGATGTGTGCTGTAGTTGCAGACCTCTCCGATTGCGAATAGGGCAACGCCGAGATATGTCAGGAGCGGATTCGAAGGCTTAGCAGCCGGGCTGTTAGGGCCATAGCTCCAGTATGCCAAGTTGAAGCCTGAGAGGATCCAGTAGTAGCCGCTGTTCTTAAAGATGTTCATGATGGGCATCGTGGCCGACGAGAAGCGGTGGACGAAGAGAGTCTCGAACTCGCGCTTTGCGAAATGGGCGACGCACATGAGGAAAGTAAGCTTCTGGAGCTGCGAGGGAGGCGCCGAGGTGCCATAGATGAGGGAGCGGCCGAAGTAGATGAGCGGGTGGATGAGGAGGGGTCCGAGGTATTCGACGATGAAGACGGTTCGCCAGGAGATCTGGGGACCTTGCACGCTGTTAGCCATCGCATTCGCCATCAGACGATATGTAGTCTACCAAGATCCTTGACATCCACAGCACTCTTATTCCTCAGGCCTGTGTCGTGGACCGTGACATCGCGCACGTTGTTGATCGGCGAGCCATCGCTGCCCTTAGTAACCCTCAATCGGTGAATTGAGAACCTGGAGGCCTTTGCGATTTCCTCAAAGATCTGAGAGGCAGTGGCATCGGACGGGACGGTGATAGTCTCGGGGAGATTCTTGATAGGGCGGCCTATAGAGGGGTTAGCCAACAGCAATCAGAACGCGCTCAGCCAGGCTAGAGCCAACTCAATGAACAGAGAGAGCATACCACGCGGGCGCACGACGAGTGTAAGGGGCGACGCGGACATGGCTGCGTGCTACGTCAATCGCCGTGTTGTGCGTGAACTTTTGGTAAGGTGGACGATATTCCGACCGGCAGCCTCGGCGTACGTACACGCTAGGCTCAAAGGGGTCAGCTACTTCGTCGTTAGGGGAAGCGACCAGACACGGAGTACGTGAGCATCAACTTGCGCATCTAGCTGACTTGTATTGACGTGCTTCAGGGGCAGACTATATAGTGTCTGATTTCGTGCATATTAGAGTAGCATTTCGACGTGGTTCTTCTAACCTCCTTCTTTCATCCAAGCTGTACCACTACCTGCCATGCGACTTCAGGGCCCATGCATGCCACCATCTCGCCAATGATGCCCTTGATTGAACGAGGGTTCTTCAAATCACTGCCCTCCCAAGAGACAAGATCCTACAAGTTGTTAGTACCGGTTGGCGGTTGTCAACGTATGGACTGCTCGCGTACCTGAGCTTCCGCCATTTGCCCACGAACCCGAATGGGCATAGTAGCTAGGTCAAGTTGCTGCTCGATTTCTTCAGCTGTCATGAGCCCTGGCACCTTTAAATCGAACAACGACATGCCGTCGGAAATGGCCTTGCCACCTTCGGCAGCTGTTGGTAGAGGATAGTCGGAGTAGTCATCCTGCTCTGCTGCGGCACTCGTCTCTTCATCACTCTGTTGCTCTTTCCTACGACGCTCCCTAGACATCGAGACATAGGTCTTTTTGTCTAATAGAGCGCGTAGCTCAGCGTCCAGCGGATGCCACTCGTACGTCTCGGGATCTAAAACATGCTGAGTTTTGTAGTCACCCTTGTACTTCATCTTGATGCAGGAGTGGATGTAGTATCCCATGTAGTAGTACTGGTAACCACCCTCGAGCGCTAATGCCGCTTCTCGTAGCGCACTCAGCTTCCCGAACTGCCATTGCTCGAAATCGGAATGATAAAGCATATAGACACCACTAACGCAATGAGGTAGCAGATCAAGGATGCCCATCGCAATGAGTCGTCCGTCGAGTCGGTAGCATTGGTGGTATGATCCTAGGAGCTGCTCTTTCCCGTCGACAGTTCTAGAGGTCTGCTTCAACGGCGAATCACATAAGAAACGCTTGAAACCCGACTGAGAAATCTCATGAGGTTTTTCTTTGTGTACGTTTTGCTGATAGTTCTTGAACAACTCATACTTCTCGGGTGTGAAGGCTGCCGGTTCGAGTGTCACCTCGAAGCGATGTGCGGGTTCAGGTGGGCGCTTAACGTTCTGGAGTTCAGTCTTGTGAATCTCACGGCTGAGGTCAAACGTGTTCTTGACACGAGCTTTCTCCCTGGGAGCTGTTAGTCTATTAGGAAATGCACGGTGTTACTACGCACTCTTTCGATATTGGGTAAAGCCTAGAAGCCTCTTTCATATAAGCCTCGCCTAGCACATAGTCATTCCAATGGTTGACTGCCTTCCTCTGATCCTTCGAGGGCTTAAAGGCAGCGACGGGTAGACTAACCTCGGGTAAGCCTCTAGTCGAATGTCTCTGCAATAGCTGCTTACCGAATTGTGTAGTGCGGACAGCAGTGTCGCAGCACGTCGGGCTTGTAGAAGATGGTACCAGATCTAGAAGCCGGTATCAGCTGCTGTTATGGGCATAGTGCTGCGATGCAAGGTGCTTGCAAACATGCGCCGCGCATGAGTGGGTCGTTACCTTCTCCAGCCGCGGTCCACGAGGATCTGGTAGACCTCAACGGTCAAGCTTTTCGATGAGAAGTAGTAGCTTGCTCCTAATCGGGCAAGGTCAGCCAGTGCTCTCGGCGCTCAGCCTCGTTCCGATTTCCCCCGCTTCACGCCCGAACGACAGGGCGGCCATCGCGATGGCAGCATTGACTATGCGCTGTGATGCAATTCATCTCGCGACGCAGGATCTACACTCTGCGACGTCTGCCGACGCGTAGACGATACTTGGCGGCGACGCATCGCTCGAGGCATGGGTGGGATCGGGCAGAATTGCACGCGACGCGGGGGCAGCACGTGAGCGCAGGTAACCTTAACAGAACATCAAATGCAGGCGGGAAAAGCGCCGGCTGCAACATTGACGCCCATTGTTCGTGTGAGAAGGCTTGACCGCTCTGACAGCGGTCTGCAGGCATGGCGATCCATCCATGACTGAGTAGGCATGACTATGAAAATCCACGTACGAGAATTGGCGGTTCTACTGCCATTCGATGCGTCTTTGCAGTACCCGCACGACTCACTACTGTAGCCTGGAAACGACGGTTAGCAACTCGTCCATGGCAGGGTCCGGAGATGCCTGTCCGCAGTGCTGGGAGCAGCGAAGACGGGTTGGTGGCCAGCCAGACAGGCACGAGCCGGAACCCAGGGAAATGGTTGGAGCAGACGATACCGAAGGGCGTCACACTGGACTGCATGAGGGCAGCATAAGCGTGGGAGCTGGTGGGGGTAGTGGTCCGAGGCGGAATCGAGCGTCGTCGCGGCGGCGAGCGAGGACAGCCGGAAGAGGAATGAATAATAGCTCCTTGTCGTCGCCCGCTTGCTGGAGATCAGGGCTCGTCGGACTGATGGTGTCGGTCGAGGCGGTCAGGGGGGCTGCGACGATGCTCTGGCGGAGGAGCGCGGTCGGTCGCGGGGTCAGGACACTCAACAGCACGGCGGAGGTGTTGTATCACAGCGTGCAGGGCGCGCACCACGAACTCTGGCCAGCGTCTACACGGGGGCAATTGCGCGTTTTCTAGTGGGCAATTCATCCCTTAAATGCCTGTACGTCATCCAGCGGCCAGGCAGGCAGGCAGAGAGGCTGCAGGCGGCGCGCTGGTCTCGCGTGCCCCGCCGGCTCTCGCTGCAGCGCCCTGGGCGCGCAGACGGCCAGTGTCTGGCGCGCGCCGGCGAGATCTCTGCCTTCTCTGGCAGGGCGCCGGGGGCTTGATTGCAGTTTTTGTGCACATATGCGCAGCGGTGCAGAGGGTGGCAGGCACCCCGGACAAAGCTCCTCTTGCAGGCGGGGCTTGGCGACAGGCGTGACGCTTCCGCGAGCCCTTAGTTTCCACGTAAAAAGTCCCTGACCCGAACCACCTACTAAAACATCCATCCACCATGCCGAACTTCTTTGCTGCTCGCAGGCTCCTTCAACATCCTCAGCCCCGTCATCCGCGGGACTGAGCCTTGCTCAGCCCTTTTGCCTACCACATCCGCCCCCTTTACACTTGCTCCCCACCACTGCCCCGTGAAGCCACACGCACACTCGCTGTCGGCTCGGCTTCATTTCAATTCACCGCCTGGCTCGCCTCTGCTCCTCCGACCAAGCCACTCGCTGAGTCCTGCGACCGTCGCGTCGAGCGAGTCGCATACAAGCGGTGCCACTTGATACTATCGCGTCTCTCACAGACACCTCAGCGCCGACATGGCCGCTACCCAGCAGCTGTCGATGCAGTCGCGCACCGGTCGCGTGAACCAACGTAAGTCTGCCCACGAGACCCCACAACGAATCCCAAAAACCTGAACCTGTGCCGCGAATCTCTCCCTACTCACCGCTTTTAACTTTCGGCTGATTGGCGGCAGGCTATGGATCCCAAGGCGAGCGCCTAGTCGCCGGCGTTGTCCCGCTTTCTGCCGACAAGTACTACGTGCTCCTCATCCAGTCCACCAAGCGGAACGGATGGGTGCTCCCCAAGGGCGGCTGGGAGACGGACGAAGCGACTGCCCAAGATGCCGCCAAACGCGAAGCCTGGGAAGAAGCCGGCATAATATGCAAGATCAACTACGACCTCGGCCTCATCCCTGAGAAGCGCAGACCCGACCAGCTCACCTCCCAGGCCCCAAAGGCCTCGTACCATTTCTTCGAAGCGACTGTCGAGAAGCAAGAAGCTCAGTGGCCTGAGCAGCACAAGCGGAATCGGAATTGGTTCAGCTATACCCAAGCGCGACAGGCCTTGGCGGAACGACCCGAGCTGCTCGACGCGCTGGACAGGTGTACCATGCACCGATCATAGTTGGGTTGCGGGTGCTTGCAGGTGCGCAAAGTCGCACACGAGCATTCAGAGGAATCCCAGACACGACCTGGGACCTCGCAGGTCTTTGCATCTTATTCTTCTTCTAATACTGCATCAATACGGCATCTCAAAAGCGTCGGGGGAACTATAGACATTGGGCATTGTATTGTCTACTCTACATTTGGCGTTGTGATCGCTTTTCGAAAGCTAGAATGATGCATTACGGCTCTAGATACCAGAGCGCTGAACCAGTTGGTTCGCAACAATGCAATGCAGCCTTACCAGGCAATCTCCTCTCCATCAGTGCGGTGGTGTGTCCACAGTCGCCGATTCAAAAGCAATATGGCGTCTTTTGATGACTTTACCCAGCCACCTCTGGTTTGAGCAACCCTACAAGTGACTCTCGCCACAGTCGGACGTTTACACTCATGTCAAGCACAATTGTTGAGTCCAAAAAAATATCATTCCAGATTGCATTACGTTCATCATGTCATATCGCATGCTCACTCCACGAAGTCAGCTCTACTATCAATAGGCCGTTCTCCCCGTCTTGACCGTCTTCAGTACACCCTCATCCGCCAGCTTCTCAATCATGTTGTAAAGCACAAAATCGCATCCCCTCTTGACCACCATATTGATGGTCACAGGCACCATCTCCTCATGGAACGTAACCTCACTCTGGTACGGCACCTGACCAATCGGAATCGTAAAATCCGCACACCCGAATATCGGACAGATACCCGCACCAGTGATCTTCGCCGTCGGCGGTGTGACAGCTAGGTAAGAAGCATCAGGCGAGTCGTTGAGCTCTCTTTCACGGTAGGAAGGCAGGCCGCCGGTGCCGATGTCGTAGAGCATCACAGACTCCGAACATGATTCGGAAGTGCTGTATTGGAGTTCCTTCTCGTACCACTCGACGGCCGTGTTCTTGGTCACGAGTGCTGCGTCGTAGGTGGTTTGGTTGGTTTCCGATTCGTCGAATGCGAACCAGCCGAGGCGTCTTGCGGGATCGATTGGCGGGAAGCGGCCGTCGAAGAGTGCGGCCCAAGCGGTTATCAGGGGTTTCCCGACGACTTGCCATGAAGACCATCCGTTTATTGCGCTAGTCGCTTGCCCCATCCTGGTGAAGTTGCTCGCAATGGGGTCAGAGAAGTTCTGGACTGTGGCGGTGAAGTTGAACTCCTTGACGGTCATGTTGAAGATCCTGGACACATTCGCAATGAAGTCTTGTAAGATTGGCTCTGCGGCGGAGTTGTTCAGCGGGAGGTAATCCGTGGGGTAGAGGATGGTCTTGGGGAACGCGTTTGTGTCTGGGACGGAAAGCGGTGATAGACCAGTGATGGATGAGTTCTGGTAGAGGCTGGGTGTGTACCAAGACTTGCTGAATTTGATCCATTTGTAGGGGTCGCGAGAGAAGACCCCTGCGGTATCGGTTGCAGCACCCAACGGGATGACACGCTCGAGTGATATTAAGCCCTGACTGGGACGTTGTCCATATACACCAGCTACTGCAGCTGGTCGCCTCATCGAAGAGCCAGTGTCGCTTCCAATGGCGTAGTCAAGCCAATCGTACGCAGCGACGGAGCAGCCACCACCGGAAGAAGAAGCTGAGCACGTGAGCCATCCATCACCTCTCGGGTTGAACGGGTAGTGCTCGTCTTGCCATTCCCAAGGGTTAGCACCGGAAGCGAATTGAGCGAGCTTCTGCTTTCCAATAATAACACCTCCGAGATCGAGGATCTGCTGCACTGAAGGCGCCGTGCCGTTCGAAACGGGCGTGATGCGAGCCCATGCCTGACTGCCACCGGAAGTTTGCAAGCCCTTGACATCGTACAAATCTTTGATGGCAACGCGCTCTCCAGCCAGGGGTCTGTCGTCTCCCCAGTAGTAGATTCGTGAAGGAACACTGCGATCTTTGTGAGCTTGACACTTCGCGCTGGTGGCTGGTTACTTACGGAATCATGGGGTCCCAGAACTTGGGCAGGAAAACGCCGAGCGGATTGTGATTTTCCTGTCCATCATTCGCATCGTAGGCTCCGAACAGGAATGTGCGATAGGTATCCGGGTAGAGCCGATATACAGTCGCAAAGCTTACGGAACCATCTTCGACTGATGCGAGGTATGGACCAGCCGGAATGTCGATAGCCGATTGAAGCACCATTTTGCTCATTGAGGCGTCTGCAGTCACCGAGGCATCCACGAAAAGCATGCTCGTGTTGAAAGACGCAAGATAGTCGGAAGCGGATGCATCCAGTGTCGACTTGACGCCCGAGGAGAGGTACAGTCCGTCCAGAAAATCATGACTGAAGACATCGTCGCTATCAAGATATGACGATATCACACTTTCCAAGACATCCTTCGTAATTGTCGTCTCGTTTGTCTTGATGACGGTGATGGGGATCGATGTAGCAGAGCCGGCCGGAGTTGTGCAGCCAGCACTCGCCTTTGGGTGTTTGGTATTGGCCAGGTAAGAAACATTCCCAAGCTCAAAGACAGCATCACCGTAAGGGTTCTCTAGAACGAAGCTGTAAGGGTTCCTCTTGATAACAGGAGCGGCCGAAGCGGAGATTGACGCAAGAGCCGCGGTCAGCAGTCCGGAGAGGAGGAAACGGCCCGCCATGATGAGCAGTCGGTGGAGAGCACACCTGCAGAATCTGCGGCCGCCGTTGTTGCTTTTATATACATCTCGGCGGAGCCGTAGTTCAGGCTGGTACGACACCCCAGATAACGAGGCCTACAGAGATGCCTCTTTGGTTCATGGTATGAGTACCACGCTGTTGGCGAAGCTACTAGTGACTTGGCGAATGCGGGCTCAGCCCGCATCTCCACAATCGAGGCCTAACCGGATGCAAAATGCCGACCTTTTGCTTATCGCATATCGGATGGTGTTCATAGTCATCAAGCTGGCATTCGTTATCAATCTCTCCGGTGTGTGTTGAGGTGGGCATGGCTTCGTATCGGCTGAGACGCGCCGATTGCTACCATGTAGGTACGCCTCCGGGGATAATGCGACCACAAGAGCGCCCCACGATGCCATTATCAATGTCAATCATAGATCTGCGATCAGTACAAGTCGCTGATTTGGCGCCCCAGTATGCAGTCGATGGCGACTATCGCGAACGTTGTGGTGTTGGTGCTACTTCCGTGCAAGAGTGATGGATGTTCCTCGGGGTCCGAACGTGACTTCTCCACAATGACTTCATCGGAAAGCTGTTTCTTTTGACCCATCAACAATATTGTTGTGCGAACACGAGTGACAGCGCGTCTGAGATCCAGCATAACGCGCGAACATCCCAACCACCGTAACAGGAATTGACTATGAACGTCACCATCCCGGACCCGCTTACGGTCCTACCTCCGGAGATCGTGCTCCGCATCCTCGACTTCACGCCCGTGTCAGCCCTAGGATCGCTTACTGCCGTGTCGCCCGCCTGGCACCAGTTCATCGACGGAACGCATCAAGAAGCCATCTACTCGTCGCCGACTAAAACTTCGCAACCGCATAAGACCTCGCAGCCAGCTGGCGGCGCGCGCGACTTCTCGTTTGTCAACGACTACACCAGCTTCTCCAAGCTCTTTGATGACATCACATCATGGAAAGACCTGTGTAAACGACAAACGCTGCTTGAGCGAAACTGGAACTCACCGCAACCGACCACTCGCGAATCCATCTTGCAGGTTGGCAATCATGCGGTATGGAGATTCAAGGCTGACTTCAAGCGCCGCATCTTCATCTCGACATCTCATGCAGGCGGCTTGTACGTATCAGACATGGATACGGGTCGCATCTTATGGCAACTGCCTTCAGCTCTAGACACGACTGAGGATCACGCCGTCAGGCCCTATGCGCATCTGGAGTATCAAGACGGAATGGCTGCCTTTGATCGGGAAGGGGATGCAGTTGAAATTTGGCGGACAGATCAAGAGGGCACTGCAAGAGGAGAGTTCCAACGCGTTGCTGTTCTGGATCACGATTGCCAAACAAGAGGATTCCAGCTCTCGTACTGGACACTGGTTGTGGTCTCAGTAGAGGGCCAGGGCTTTGTATACGACATGAAGCAGAACCCACCAAACCTAATTACGCATCTGGAGATCGAGCAAGATGCAGTTGGTCATCTAGATCAGAACGAGGACGTGGTTGTATACTCCATGGGAACGCGTGGCTATCATGTGTATGAGAAGAAGTCTGGACAGGCTCTGGGAATCTTACAGCCATCGCAATGTACGGAGAAATACCATGTCGAGCCATTACCACCTACCGACCCTCCTTCCTCGAACGCAGCACTGGCTGCTTTGCGCTATGGCCGCCCATCACGACGTATCTTCCCTCCGTCCGCACCCCGCAAAAGCCGCCTAACGCCTATACGTCTCGGCAAAGGCCATCTTCCAAACGCGTCTCGCGACCCAAACGAGGAAGACGAGTGGGGTGCCGGTATGCTGGACCGCAGCAGCAATCTCTTTGTAGGCTTCTCACGTCTGGGTCGTGTCTTTGTCTGCTCCGATCTCCGCAAGGCATTAGAGGACGGGTCGAAGAACTTAGCAAGTGTTAGTCAAATTCTGGAGTGCGAGTCTGATGGTTCCACTTTCGATTTGGGCGGATGGCTTTCTGCACGGAACCATCGTATTATGTTCGAGATTCAGAACAGAGTGTATGTAGTTGCGCTTAGTAGGGAAAACCGCATCAGTGTTGGAGACGAGGCTGAGGAAGTGGGCCCTTCATACTCCTTCCTCACGAGCTCGGCGCCGCAGCTCGCGGTGCCAGTCAGCTTCATGGCGCTATTCGATGATGCTATCATGACAACATACGCGGTAAGTTCGCCGCTCAAAGTGAAGAGGATGCAACTGCTAACAATAATAGACACTCGGTCAACGACGGGAAGAAGGAGGCAATGGACGCATATTTCCGACAAAAGCAATTCGCATCATCAGCCTCGCGCCTAGCCTTGAAAATGACGATAAGGCGACTACCGAAGTCGAAGACCCAATACTCGCCAATTTATCGCAGCATATCGAAAGACCACAAGACGAGCTGTTGCGCTTGCTGTTGATGTTCGATGAGGAGCCGAGCGATGACGATGATGTCACTGGGCTGGAAGATGAGTGGGTTGATGAGGAGGAGACGAACTGAATCTGGACGTCTTGATGAGATCGAACAACGGCAACCTCATGCATGTAACCAAATTTTCTGATGGGTTTCCATCGCTTATCGTTGATCCCAGGTCGGTGCGGCAGTACCCGTGACTGGCTACTCTCCTTTCGCTCCATCACTAGGCCAGACCCCTTGCGAGATGCTGTGGCAACAACTGACTTGCACACTGGCTGTAGCATGGCACTGGGTTGAGAAGTACTTCAGCCATGCTGCGTTCCGAGGTTTGCTCCGAAAGACCGTGCGTAACCGAAGGCAACGCTGGCTATATAATAAACGCATCTCCTGCTAACGTGCAGCGCGCCAGGCTCTTGAGTGCAGGTTGGCCAAGCCGGACACGGTTAGCGCGACATCTTTTTTAACACCGCCTAGTGTGAGAGCGAGGAAGCATGGCAGGGTTGTTACACGGGTATATACAAAAGCTCGGGATTCGCGACAAGATGGCATGGACAGAAACTCGAGGCACAAACAACGATGCACACTTTCCAACCTTTGTCAATAATCGTATCCGTCTCCGATTCCTATGCCAGGATGAATTCATCGTGCACTTTACTGCTCTTGAGCGCTCACATTATTTCCTCCTCCCACGCAGCCGTTATACCACACGCTGCGCAGCGGGACTCAACCACGGGGGCAGCTGTCCAATCACATACCCTGTCGATTGAAGCGCTGCTAACGCTCATCGGGGTTTGCGTAGCTGTTCTCGGTTTCGCACTCACTCTAGTGCTATCGTGGCCTAGCTTGAAATTGCGAAGAGGGCTGTGCACATCTCCCTTCCGCTCTCGTCCCGTGTCGACAGGTACTCCTCCGCGCACAACAATGAAGTCGACCTCCAGATGCTGATCGAACATAGTGGACTCTGCCATTCCCCTCATCGACGGCCACGGAAATTCTACTGCCCCTGTTCACCCGTCCGGACCCTGGACTTACGGCTTGAACGGCGACGAGATTCCGCAACCGCAACGCGTGCAGTCGTGCTACACCGAGCAACAACGCGCACTGATGCGACGTACACGCACTATGTGAAGGCTCACGTATCATGCGAAAGGCTGAATATACAGTCGGCACCAACGGGCACCATCGTCATTCCGAAGTCCTCCTAAGAGAAGCTTAGAAGCTTAGAAGCAAGATCACCAGGTGTTTCGGTCTCCATTGGAGGCGGGCTTCCTAGTTTTAAAAAGGGGTCGTCTTCATTTGTTGCTAGCGCGTTCTCTTTCGTTGTACGATATACTTTGCGTTTCCTTATTTCATATACCCGGGTCACGAACTCATCATGTCGGCGCGGATCCATGTAGAGCATACTTCTGTCACCTGTTCCTATCAAAATCGATTCTTATTAAAACCCGTCAGCCCGTCCACCAACTTAGCTCGATTGGCTTGGAAGTTCCAGAAACACCCAACGCGCGACTTTTATGACAACAATATATCCCTAGAGCTGGTCTCTTCCAGACTGCCATAGTCAAGCCACAGTAGCATGCCGTGGAGGTTCATGCTTGTATGCACATCGCAGTGTCATCCCTCATATAGCGTTAGAACGTGAGAATGGTACTAACCAGCTACCTGAAATTGACAAAGCAATATCCAACTCCCTGCCATACACATCTTCCCGGCGCAGTATGCGGACTGCTGGACTTTGGGTATCCTAGAATGTGGTAGCAAGCCGCGTTACCATCACACGACGTACTCGGCACCTACCACGAATCAAAGAAATAAGTCTACAGTAATGCGCCACAGAACGAATCCCCAAGGAGATCAATTAAGACTTAGTCTATGCCATAATCTAAGCTAATAGTTCGAGCTGCACGTTCCCGGTAAAATCCACGCAAACATGCTCACATGCAGGCTAGAGCGCTTGACGCCGCCAATCAGAACATCATTGGCGGCTAACGAGCACTTTTCGACCATGGCTGTAAAGCCTCTCACAACCTGCTCATTAGCGAACCACATCATTAGAACGCTCGAGTAATGCGGCTTCTAGGCCTGCATTGCAGACGGGTCACAACTGTCGCAGGTCGGGACTGAAAAGGAACTAGGTTGCGGGTATAAGCTGGTCTGACTTTTGCCTCGAATATCTCTGGCTCACCGAGCATCTTGCGCCCACGTCGACAACACCATCATGGAGTTGCTTTGGCTCTTCCTCATTTCGGCGATTCCCGTCGCTCGCTCGCATTTGACTTCCAACAACTTTCCCGGGTACGGGTTTTCCTGGTACAGCCCTAATTGCGGTTTCTCTTGCTACAATGCTGTGTCGTCTGCCAGCCTCGAATGTCCTGCGACCGACTCTTCTGATGGCCACGACATGGGCATGGACATGGACATGGCTGCCGGAGCGCCGACACCAAGTTGCCAAGCACAGAGTCTACCCTTCTTGGAGACCATAGCTTACTGTATGAGCACAAGATGTGGCGCAGACACTCCAGTCTGGAAAAGAGAAGAATTCTGGGCGACGAAACTCATCACCGACATTGTGCCGAAGTGGACCTACTCAGAGTCGCTCGCAGAGCTCGGGAACTCGACGCCTACTATGGTGTACAATGCAAGCTCGACCGAGGTCATGACCATGCCCATGGTGATCAGCGACGCCAGCTATGATATCCAGTTCAACTTCAACCGGCTTTTCGACCACATTGAAGCGCTGCAAGCTCGATATGTGTGAGTAGAGCCGCCGTCAGTCAACGAGTTTCTCTAAAATATAATTAGTATTGTCATTGTCGTCCTGGGCTTCAGCATTCCAATCCTGTGCACACTCATTCGCAAGCTGCCGTTCGCGACTGGCTTACTCGACAAGCTCAGACCCTATCTTGTGTATCCGTCTACAATCGGCTCGTACCAAGTACGTCCACTGCCTTGGCTCATCGGTAACGCACCGACTGTCGGGCAAGCCGCGTACATATTCTTCTTCTTTGCTCTCAACGTCATTTTGAGCTCGGTGAACTATGGTAGTTCGCAGCCGCATCCATGGGGCTTCTCGAAGAAATCGGAGATGCTCTCTTACATTGGCTATCGCACTGGACACATTGGATATGGTCTCCTGCCCCTTGTCATTCTCTTCTCGAGCCGCAACAACTTCTTGCTCTGGATCACCAATTGGTCTTACGGCACGTACCTCTTGCTGCACCGCTGGATCGCTCGCATCTTCGCCGTCCAAGCCATCGTGCACAGTATCGCACTGTTACTGTGTTACCAAGGATCAGGCAGCTATCCAGTCGAGTCCGTCAAGCCGTATTGGTTGTGGGGTATCGTCGCCACTGTATTGACATGCGCTATGCTGGTTTTGAGCGTTCTCTATTTCCGCCGCCTCGCCTACGAGGTCTTCCTTATCCTTCATATAATACTTGCTGTCTTCGTCATCGTGGGTTGCTGGTACCATGTCATCCTAAAGTGGGGCTACAACTTCTACGACAACTGGCTCTACGCTGCCATCGCAGTATGGTTCTTTGATCGTCTTGTCCGCGTGCTACGCGTGCTGAAGAATGGCATGCAGTACGCCGATGTCACCGAAGTGGGAGACAATTACGTCCGAGTTGATCTTCCTGGTGTGCGATGGGCGGCGAAGCCAGGCTATGTTGGCTACGTTGGATTTCCAACGCTGCACCCGCTGCGACCGTGGGAGAACCACCCTTTCTCTATCAACTCATCTGTCTTGTTCCGAAGCTACAGGCATGCCCCAGCACTGGCGTCTTCGAGTGATTCCACATCGGACGGCAGTCACGCCGAAGGAAAATCTCCTGATGATAAAGCGCAGGTGACTCGTGTTACGCGCAACGTCAGAGATCCAGCAAGCACGACGGGGGTGTCTTTTATCATCAAGAAGAGGACTGGCATAACGAAGATGTTGAACAAGAACGCTCGGCTGCTTACAATCCTAGACGGACCGTATCCACATTCAGCCAGCACCGAGGCTCTGGAGGCTGATCATTTGTTGTTGCTTGGAGGTGGTATCGGTATCACTGGTCTGCTGGGCTGGCTTTCTATTCATCCAAACGTCAAGTTGGCGTGGAGCGTCAAAGCGTCAGATCAAGCTCTAGTTGATGAGATGGGCACGGCCATCGCAAACGTCGCCGACAAGCAGGTTTTCGTCGGACAGCGCTTCGCTATTAGGAACCTGCTCCAAAAGGAGATTGATTTTGGCTACAAGAAGGTTGGTGTTGTCGTATGCGGTCCTGCGGATATGTGCGATGAGGTGCGAGCTTTGGTAGCAGGTCTGGGGAGAGGCAGCAAGACTGTGTTTGATTTGCATGTGGATGCTTTTTCCTGGTAGACTAGTTCAGCCGCGCCATGCTTGCTGGGTTGACTTGAGACTTGCCTGTTATGTAGGAATAAGGAATACATCTTCGCAACGGGCATATGACTGACTACCTAGGTAGGCATGTACATCACCTGGGCAGCGAACCGGCCATCTGGTACCCCATCAACATTGCGTCTCGCTGCATGTACAGTACCCTCTACCGTATATTCGACGCGGAGCTGATGTTCAATACATGTACTAAATTCCTGCATGTATCCGCGTTGCGCGCGACTTTGCACTCCAGGGCTGGCTTCGATGACGTCATTCGTTGGCTCTGCCTACATCTGGTTGCGATGTGAGCCTAGTTATGCCCGTTGTAACCTGACATGAAATCGAGCAGCTTTGCCATACTACCTCCAGAAGGTTGTTTGTATTACTAGAATTGCTCTCTTTGTTAGGTTCTTATACTCGAACACAGTCTTGACTGTGTTCTCAAGACGTCCAAACGCAGCGTCTAGTGACAGTTGCGAAGGTATCGTAACCTAGGTACTTTTGTACGACCTGTTAAGCATGCTAGTATTAGGTATCTTGTCGGGTAAGTCTTTCGACTAATTGTTCGTTCCGGCGTTGCGTCAGAAGTCATCAGCGACTAGATTATGCGCTCGACAATCCCCAGTGCCACAGGCATCACTGGAACACATTTGCACCGCTCCGATTTCTTCTACGTCTGTTTCGCCCCAGCAACAATCCTGAAGATGCCCATGTCACTTGCTACTGGGCTGCCGACCGGACCGTCTATCCTTATCACGAACGGTACTCTTATGACCTCATGCTCTCCTAGGCTGGAAAGAATGCGCGGGCAGCTACAGATAATCGTCTCGTAATTCTTTGATCAAAATCGGATACACCGGGCAGTCGTACTGAACATTTGCGCAAGGATGGAAGGCGACATGTGCTGCGTTGGCTTCGCAAGCTTTTCGATCGTGAGAATGTCTATTCAATCACTGTCGAAGGTCTCGACTTCCCACCTGCGAATACTGGTGTGTGTGATGTAAGGCTCGTGAAGGTTGTTTCGACGGCGTCCGTACAAGTCCTGTAGTCTCTAGTCTCTGCCAGAGGTCATGAGTCGAGTACTACACGTTTGCAAGTAGGCTCCTAGGAAAGACGTCTTGATGATATTCTCGTCGCGGTTTATCTCACTATCTCCGGTATCATCAGATGGTGAAAGGCCGCACTGACTCTCTATTGCGTGCTCACTCACTCGACCCTTCACTGAGCCCGCTCCGCCACCGCCTACACGCGCCCCTTCACTCACCTGCCCGCCAACAACCTTAGAGATTCCCATGTCTATCCTGGTAGTATATATCGCTGGTCGCGGTCTTATTGTACTATATATTATATGGAGTTTAGAAATCTTCCATCAAAACATAAGGCATTGGGTCATTGGGACCAAGCGCACGTCTTACATCACGGTCTCACAGGTCCGTATGTAATGGCCTGAGTTCGAGTCTGGGTGTTGGATCGGTTAGCTGACAGTTGATCTTCTGCGGATTCGAATTCCAGTGGTGGCCTTTGTTATGATCTGGATGGCCGTCCCTTTTTTGCTCTTTTTTGCGCCTTTTCGCGCGATAGTGTTCTTTTTGCCCCTCTCTTTCTTTTTCGCTACGTTCGACTTGATTTCCATATACCACGGTATTAGGTGGGTGTAAGTGCGAGTAGTATTCCTCCACTTCCTGTCAATTTAGCACTTCCGCCATGAAGGTACGCGAGAAAGACTGTCCTGAGGTTGATAAGAGTACATTCCTTGTCGCTAACAGGTCTTCCAGGACATCGTCAAGATAACGGAAGGGATTAATAGAGTTAGACGAGAGCATTTTGACGCTTACACACATAATCAATTCCAAATTAACCTAGAGCACAGCGGTGCCTGTCGTACACGAGTACCCCTTAAAGACATGTCTGATGTTTAATAATACGTCGAGGTTGATCGGCGGACTAGATGAAGATACCAAGAAAAGATGAAAATAAGCTGAGGATGACCAGACTCCATGATGTTTTGTCGATGTGAGGCTTGAATTTGCGGAGCGGTGCGGAAGAACAATGTACCGAGCCTCGGCTCACCCCCAGCTTCCAACATCCGGGGCAAGCTCCGATGGCGAACATCTACCCGTGTGTCGCGATGGCTCTCCATATTTCTCCCTACGACGCCTCCACCCTTCGTCCAACCTATACCGATTTGCAAAATGGACAACAGCTCACTCTTCGACGTTAAGGTACGCACATAATCCACCCGCACGTCCGATCTTCCAACTGACTCTCATCAAGGGTAAAATCGTCCTCGTCACAGGCGGCGCGAAAGGTATCGGTCGCATGATCAGCGAGGGCTTCGTCCAGAACGGCGCTACAGTGTACATATCATCCCGCGACGCCAAAGCCTGCGAGGAAGCGTGCAAGGAATTGAATGCCCTCGGCAAAGGCAAGGCCGACTTCATCGCAGCCGATCTATACACGGAAGATGCAGCAAAGAACATAGCCGACGAGCTGAAAAAGAGAGCAGGCAGTAGGTCCTCCCGTGGGCTGTCATCTGCACCATGGTAGCGAGACAATGAGACTTCGCTAACAATGTACAGAGCTCGATGTCATCGTCAACAATAGTGGAAGCAACTGGGGCGAGTCGTACGATAACTATCCCGCCGCAGCATGGGACCGTGTCCTCAACCTCAACCTAAAGCGCGTCTTCCAGCTCACGCAAGCCGTCACACCCCTCCTCGAAGCCGCTTCTACCCCGAGCTCACCAGCACGCATCATCAACATCGGCAGCGTCGACGGCCTGCGCGTCCCCGCGCTCGAGACTTTCGCCTATTCCGCTTCTAAAGCCGGTCTTCACCACATGAGCAGAGTGCTAGCGAGCCACCTGGGCAAGCGCGGAATTACAAGCAACACGATCGCGTGCGGTCCCTTCCAGAGCAAGATGATGAAGGCTACATTGGAGAAGTTCAAGGATGTCATTGAGAGCGGGATACCATTGGGACGCATCGGCAGCCCGGAGGATGTTGCGGGCACTTGCATTTGGCTATCGAGCCGCGCGGGGTCCTATGTTAACGGCGCGACTATCGCATTGGACGGTGGTAGCGTCGTTGGCGCCAAGTTGTAAATATAACTTTTGCATATCACATCACATCAACAAGAGTTACATCCATCAGACATGACGAAGGCTGAATATCCTCAGAACGTAACTGCTCTCTATAGACGTCTAGCAGAAGTACATGTATACCTCAAACCTCCTCGCGACCTACTCAGCTGTCGGCCCCATCACCGTGGTGTTCATCAACACAGTCAGTTCAGCGAGGGCCCGGCTCTGATCCGGCTTCTCCACATCCTCCTGAAGAATGGCCTTAACCTGCTCACGAGTCGCCCAGAAGCTCGTCTCATCAACCACGCGATGCTCCTTCTCGTTCACCTCACTTGGATGCTTGAGGTCCTTGTCGATGGGAAGGAGCAAGGCCGCCAAGAGCTTCTCATACCGATCAACCTTGGACATGCCTGGATGCATCAAGTCCTTATCATCAAAGGGGTCGAAATCGTCAGCCGGCTGATAGTCCTTGGAAAAAAAGCCGAAGTGTTGGGCCGCCGCAAGATTGCCCGCAAGTTCTTTAGTCCGCTTCAGGTCCAAGTTCGCCTGGGCGAGCTCTTCCTTGTCGTCAACCTTCTGCTGCCGCTTCTCGGACCTCTCGTTCAGACCAATCAGCCACTGCAACGTCATCGCCGCACCGAATCTCTCAAAGATATCTTCGTTCAGATGGCCTTGGCGCACGGCCCGCATGAAGTCGTCTGGTTTCGGCATGTTTGGGAGGTATGCGGCCTGGGCCTTGAGAATCTTGACAAGCTTGTTTACCGTCTTGCTTCGCCTCGGACTGAAGAAATGGAAGTCAAAGGGCGAGTTCTGCCATAGGGCGACGAAGGCTTCGCGTTGGGTGAAGTTGTTCTGCAAAGGGTCGTACTTGAAGACCAGTGATTCAATCCAGGCCTATGTTTTATTAGCTGTGTGCATAGGGCATAAGGAAGCCAGGAGGGTTTCAGTATATTTTAAACCTCTGTGGGAAGTTTGAAAAGACACTGAAGATGGACAGGTAGTGCTATCGGGAAGATGACTTACGCGCAGAAAGACCTTGACAAACTCCTCGCACCCCTCTTTGCAGTACTTCGGATCGAATCCTGACGCCCAAGCGAATGCCATCAGGAGGATGTTGAACCGGATCTGGTCGTAGAACCGCGAGAACGAATGGCCCTTGTCTAGACCGTAGAAGAAGATTGCCTGATTGACGATCAGAGGCAAGCTCTTGTCGGCGAGGAAGTTCGCCTTGGCGATGTCGTTGTACAGGAGGAAGAAGGTGGTGAGTTGGAGGAACGGAGGAGCTTGAGGAACGACTGCCTCGTCGGGATGGAAGTAGATGCTGTAGAGAGAGGGCAGGAGAACGATGCTTGTGTTGACCTTGTACGTTTTGATGGCAAGCTTTTGCTCAGCATCGCGATGCAGAGCCTTGACTTCCACAACGTCCGGATGCTCAGGCTCAGCGTTGTCGTCCATGGCGACGTCGCCGTCGCGCTCGCGGTTGACGTCAACGTTGTGCTCCGCGACGTTCTCGCATTCGGTAAAGAAGACGATGTCCCCAGACTCGACGCCGTTGTCTACGTTGTCTGCGCTAACGCCGGTGTCGGGAAGATCACCCATGCTGACGTCGTTGTCGTTCGGGCTGTCCATGATGTCGGTGGTGTCGTATATACGGGCGTTAATATATGAACCAGTGGGATGGAGAAAGCAACAAGAGAGAGGGTATATTGCGAAAAGTCGTCAAAACAACAGAAAGGTCCGTGAGCGCACAATCCGTAGGCGACGGAAAAACTAGATTTGCGGTCAGCCGATAAGTTCCTCCGCTGATTCTGTTGTAGTGAAAGGAGAGGGTGGCGAGTTGCGTACCTGCGACCCCTGTCTGCTCTGCAAACAGGCGTCGGCGACATCGCTAGCGATGTCGATTCAGCGCTTGTTTCGAGGGGAGACTGGAAGATGGTGGAGGATATATATGTAGGTGTCAATGTGGAAGTGCAGGTCGCTGGTCTATATACATGTCGCGAGACACATTGAACAAGCAGTGAGTGTTTGCGACACCAACGGACTGTGTTCGTTTAAAACAGAAGCTCACAACAAGTGACACCCCCGAGGTCTGTCGACCTGATCAGCTACGTCTTTTGTTTGTTGCTCAAACAAATGTCGGTGACATGATGACATGCGTTAAGGAAGAGCGCGTTACGGAAACTAGAGATGGACGTACCTAGGTAAGATGCACCAGCAGATAACAGTAACGAAGTTCAGATGATTGACTAAGACCGTGTCGTGTACGTCCCAGAAGAAGAGATACAGCACCCGAGACATGATAAAGTCCGCGCAGGGAAACAGTTAGGAGGATAGACACATCGTAGATATACCAACGTCGAACATCCAGACATCCGAGCTTGGACACCCATACTACTTCTCGACCACTTTCCATTCCCTGTATGATTTGTTCTGGGCTCGTCTTCATTCTGCTCACCCTACTCCTCATTCTGTTCATCCACCTCCGAGTCGGACCAATTACGCTCGTCGTCAGTATCAAGAAGTGATACACGCAGGCTGTTCAGTTTCCTCCTCGCATCTCGCAACTCCGCCTCCAAGTCATCCACGTCCCGCTTCTCGAATATCAACCGCTCTCTGTAGGCCTTCGCATTCTTCTTTTCAGCAGCCAAGTCTTCCTTCAAAGCATCTTGACATTCTACCAGCGAAGAGATTTTGTTATCCCTTTCCTTGGCTTCCCATCTGAGTCTCGCGTTCTCCTTAGTCAACTTGCGTATGCGGTATTGATCCCGCGTAAGGGGGGGGGGGTTTGGCGACGGTTGTCTGACGTTCGCCGGGTGTTGGCATTTCTTCTTCTTGGGGCGCTCTGGGTTGTAGGTTAGTGGTACTGCGGTAAAGCGCTGGGACGAGTGTGCAATTTTACTTGGTTTGTACCCGATCGTCAGAGTTGTAGCTTTGGGAGGGGTTTGACGAGGACCCAAGGTGTGGTATCATAGAGGAATTCATCGCCGAGAAATCCTCGCTACGCATTCTAGCGGCTTCAATATCGAGGGAATAAATCTCAAGGAAATTCATTTTTCATATAAGGCAGTTTGGAATGGGGATGTGGTTTTGCAAAGTCGTGGGAGTTAAATCAAAGCCAGTTTTCAAATCCACACTCGGTACCAAAGATAAGGTAATTATCGTACCAACAAAGCGGTAGTAGCAGTAATAGTAATAACCATGTTCTCATTGACTCTACATATCTCATTCCAATCATAACCTCATCATTCGTAAGTATACCAACTCTTTTTTAGCTCCCTCATCGCATCCTCAGCTTCCTTCCACTTCCTAGTCCCCTTTTCCGCGTCGCCCATCCACGTCATAATGCGTACTCTGTTTTTCATATACTTGGACTCTGCCCTCTTTCTCTCTTTCGCTGTTTCCTTCAGGTAAGAAAAGTCGTCGTACCTGATAGCTTCCTTCCAGACGTCGCGCATCCTTGGACTCCACAGACAGCAGCTGGACCCAACATCAGGATCTTCACCAGGGACTAGCTGGATCGACTTGTTGAACATGTGCGGTATGGACGACGACGTGGATCTGGACTGTGTGGCGGGCCAGATGAGCTCGTCGTAGCATTGCTCACAGACTGTGAACTCTGGTAGCGAAGGGATGAAGTGCCATGGTTTGCGGAACAAGATCTTGTACCTTTGGCACTCGCCTTTGTAGGAATTCTCGCGGAGCAATAAGACGAAGCGGCTCAGATCAGGGAGTTGACCGGACAACTCAGCCTCGGCGTCTAGCTCGACGAGCAGATCCAAATACTTTGGGAAGCGGGTTGAGCTCGTACGTAAGGTGCATACGTGCCTGTCGTCCTTCGGCATCTTAGCGAAGCAACCACGAAGAGAAGGCAGCAAGGCCTCAAGCATCCTCCTATCGCTCGAGCATATAGCGAAGTTGGCTACGTGGGAACCGTCGCGTGGGTTTGTGATGCCGTACCAGCTGATGCGGTCTTCTGCACCAGCCTCACGGTCTCCAGGACACGGTTTGGCTACTGTGTCCATGACACCTGCAATTGCGGAGATCAGATCGAGCGATTTGCGACCTCGCTGAAGCGTCAACAGCCATGCAAGACGTGCCCATGGGCTGCTGAAATCACAGCTCCGCTCCAACGAATAGTCGTTCAGCCATATCTGTTTGAAGTCCACGTCGAAGGGAGTACCGGCGAAGACACCGTTGTAACAACTAGGGCAGATGTTGAAGTTCTTGTTGTCTTGGAGCGCGTACCAATCATCGTAAGGCCCCGATTTGTAAGGTCTTGGGCAGTCTGGAAGTTTTCTGTCCATTGAAGCAGTCCTTCGAGATGATCTATCACGGCGGGCGTCGTGAGAGCGGAAACTACCCGACCTGGACCTCCTTGGGCGTGCCGGCTCCTCCAACGTCTCAGTGTCTTGCCTCCTAGCCCGGGAAGGTAGATCTCGCGTGTACGGCGAGCTAGGAATTGACGGCGACGTCGCTCTCGGGATGTCCACGTAGCTTTGTCTCGGCGAACCGACGGTCGAATGATCAAACTGATAATGCTCCTCGGGTGGCATGAAGACGTCGATGAGTTGGTCGTCGATGGGATATGGTAAAGAGTCGCCGGTCGATTGCCTTGCAGGAGACGGACTGTGCACATCGATGCGAGGTCTCGGAAGTGGCATGGTGTCATGTCTGCCATATCGAGAGGGTTGTCTTGACCTGTCGTCGGAAGGTGCTGGAGGATAGGTGGAGTGCCAATCTGACTCGGATACGGGTACGCGACCGCGGCCGGGCGAGGAAGGTTGAAACGAAGAAGCGAGCGGAGAGGTTGGCCGAGGGCCACCGCCGGACGATGGTCGAGAGCCTGGAGGGGAGTCCCGCAGTCGGGTAGACAGCTGAGGCGAGGGTGCTCGATACGATGGCGAGCTTGGTCTGGACAGCGGGCGTGAGCTGTTAGCATAGACAGTATCTACGGGCACAGGCCTCGATCGCCGCGTGCTGTGCACCGAAGACGAAGACGACCGCGGCGACTCAGCCTTGGGGTACTCCTTGTACGAGCCTGACGAATCACCCTTACGTATCGTCGGCAGGAAACGCTGCCCGGAGTCGTGTCGGCGCGGTTCGGGCCTCTCCTGTGTATTGCGCAGGTTTGTCCTCAGATCCTCCCTTTGTAAATCGCTCTTCACGAAGCTGTACCGCGCGGGCTTTCGTTCGGTTCGCAGGTGGGTCGTGCTGTGCGCTTCGGAGTCGGAGTCGGAGTCGAATACGTATTCCTTCTTGGATGATGGCGACGTGTAGGAGTTGTGTCGGCTATCAGTTGGCATCGGTCTTGACGGCCTGCTTGCATCTGACCTGGGATGGCTGCTGTTCGAAGGCGTAATGGGTTCTGGCGAGCGCATGTAGTCTGCAGGCGAGGGCGCGGTAGACTCCTTCTGGGGCTTCGAGTAGCCATAGGGCGCCCTCGCGCGCTCAGTAAAGACGGGAGGGTCTGGGACGTCGGTGTTGATGTGCGACATGCCCCCACGGTCAGCAAAGCTGCGCCGGCGCCGGTCCCGAAGCGTGCTGCCATCGTCATCAGTGCTGGATTCGGAAACAAGCACATAGCGGCGGTCGTGTTGTGCGACGCTCGGCTGCTCAATCTCGTCGAGCAGGGAGTCTTGGTCGACGGTGCCCCGCGTGTTGCTCGGCGGCTCACCCTCGGCCTGCCCTGGCGACCCCACGGAGGACGGCGCCTCTTTTGCTAGCGCCTCGCCCTCGTCTTCGACGCTGGGTGACGGCGGCCATGTCTGCTCGTGCGTGTGCGACCTGTACGAATGCGGCGCGGGTCGTCGAGGTGGCAGGGGTGGAGAAGTGCGGGGCTCATAGGTGTAGGTGTTGTAGGACGGCGTGTAGGACGATGTGTATGGATTGCTCTGGCGCATGTCTGCCAGCTGCTCGCGCGCCTCCGCTAGAGTCTTGTCGCTCCTCGCATAGCCATAGGGGTCCGTCTCTCTTGATGTATAGTGGGAGTCATGGCGCGAGCGGTGGTGGTACCGACTGTCGTATTCGTAAGACATGTATGGGCGTACGTGAGCGATGGTCAGGCGAGCAGTGAGAGACTAGGCAGTGGCTTTGGCGAGCATGCAGCTTGAGCAACTAGCTAGGGCGGCCTCAAGAGTAACAAGACGAAGATGGCGGAGAGGGCAGGTTTACATAGCGCGGCAACAACGGCCATGTTGGATGTACAAAGATGCTAGGTGACGCATGTAGCCGTCTGTGAATTGCGGGTCGCGCCTTCCTCGCGCCTTCGCCCTGCACCTTCCCCACCGCCGGTAAAGCCCTATTTGCTCGCTTCCCGTCCTCTATTCAACGCCCACCGCCTGTTCGCACATCTTCGCCTTGCAGAGATATCTGGGTTATTCCTTGGAAGTATCGTCACGGCACAGTCGTCTTCATCTCATTTGCTCGTGTGAACATGCAAGTGTTTGTACCTGTACTATCGCAGTGTCGTATTAAGCATCATAGTTCCCTCTAGCATCTTCTAAACCCTTGTCTGAGCGAAAAATAGCAGCATTTGCCATGATGCTACTGCATAGTTGCGCTATGACTTCATGGTACCTGGCCGATTCTTTTCTTGTATAGATCCAATAGTTATATGCCGTACTATGGCCAAGGTTTGTGTTGCATGTCGACTGTAGATCTGTAGATTTGGGAAACCGCTACCTGCCCACATGCAAATATAGAACGCGATCCTTCAAGAACATCATATACCTGTCCCCATATAATCGTGATACATACAACTACCTCTCGCCCATATCTACTTCAAAGCCTCTCCTCTTCGCACGACCGGCAGCCTCCGGAACAGCGGTAAACCGCACTTAGCACAGCCACTCGGGCTGCAGCCACCTCACCACGTGCCTCACGAACTTTTCAACCCTTCATCATAATAGAGAATATGATTCCACACATCACGCAGTTGCAGATTAAGTTCTAAGGCGCACAAAACTGACCGATGTCCTCAGCCCTCAACCGGTCACAGTCTGCCTCGCGCCTTCATTCCAAAGTTTCTACTACCTACATGACTGAACCGACCGGTACGCAGAATCACAAGCTCACAACCAAGTGAAGCACTCACCGGATATGCGGCTCTGCTCGTACCATGATTTCTCGTAATCACACAGATAACTAACTCGAGAGTCGTTGTAATCGAGCCAGGCGCGTGATGCATGGAGCTGCAGGCAGAAAGTGGCTGTGCAAGGCGTTCCCGGAAGCCGCCGAAGACGGAGCACTGAACCACCGATATATATATCAGTCGCAGGAGAGACTCGGAATCCTGTAATCCTACAATGCCAAAAGATACAGCTATGTCTGTTAAATCCGATGGATTCCGCCTTTTCTGCTTGAACTGGTGCGAATCAGGGTGGTAAACCCGATAACTCCATCCTGGCACGTTGTGTCCGCGGCATGGATACGCCCCGTCCTACCTAGGTATGGTATCCTGTAGCAACAACTACGTATATAAGCTGTAGAGAGAAGGTAAGACAGCATGCGACCCAAATACCAGAAGAAGCAACAGCAGTCAACCTACAAAACCCATTGACTCAATCCCAAACATGTCCGCCCCCACTCCCACCGTCAACCTCCCCAACCTTACAACCCACCAATCCATAACCGACACCCTCCACCGCCTGACCCTCGGCCTAGACAGCAACAACCGCGCCCTCGTAGAATCCGCCTGTCATAAAGCACCCGAGATGACATTCACCTACGGCCCGCTGGGCGCCCAACAAACAGTCACTGGCTTCGACGCCATAAACCCCTTGTTCGACCGCGTCTTCAGCCTCGTCACCACACATACCGTGAGCAATGTGAGGATAGAAGCGGAGAGCGAAAATGTGACATCCGCGCGCATGACGGCGCATGTCATTTCCTATCATGTGAGAGAGGAAGAGGCGTTCGTGGCGGCGGATACGAGTTATACGGCGAGCTCGTTGTACGACATGCGACTGCTCAAAGACAAGGACGATGGAGGATTGTGGAAGATCACGACATGGAAAGCACGCATGTTGTGGACAACGGGAGATATCAAAGTCTTGCATCCATAAAGACATAGTTTGCATATATCGACTATATAGAAGGAAACTTTTCTTTCGTCTCATTCTTCCAGATATCTTCTTCTTTTCGTTAAATGTTTATATCGTAAGGAAATATCGGTTACATAGTAGATCATATCGCTAATCCCGACGCCGGCGCCGAACCAACATGTCCCATTAATCGCTATTTTCGCACAGACGGACCAAAATGTCGCGCGCACTTGTGTGTCGTAAACACATGTACATGGGTATCAGAAGCAGCTTGCATAGAGCCAAAGGGGGAATTGAGAAGAAATCGCTCGGATGGGAATTCGGGTTAAGAAGATAGGAGTGTGGCTTGATGATTCGTCGCCGCACTTAAAAGTAGTTGCCCTTGGGGATGGCGCAGAAGATGCCGACAGCGACGGCGGAGATGAGAAGAGCGCCGAGGATGGCTTGGATGAAGATGGTATCCTGAATCTGGCGGAGAGCAGGCTCTTGAATCCAGACTTCACGGTCAAACACCTTCCTCACGACATTGCGCTTCTCGTAGCGGGCGACCCATGGCTCGTCTTCCCAAGAGTTGCTCGACGCATGCGAGTCGACGCTCTGGAACGAGTCGGACTTGAAGTCGTAGCTTTGCGGCTCGTCATCGGAAGCGAAGAGCTCCCATGGTCGCAGATGTCGGTGGTGCATGCCGTGGAGTACGACACACATACCCTTCCAGGCTGCAATCAACGTTGAGATGCCAATGAAGAAGCCAATGAGGGAGATGACGCGCCATGCACGACCGGCGCTGCTGAGGGTGAGGATGATCGCGACGATCAAACCAGCAACTATGCCGAAGATACCGAGGCCACGGGCGAAGATCACACGCGGACGGTTGCCATTGCATATGGTCCATCGAACAAAGTTGGGGTGCGCTTGGCAACGGAGCGACCACTCGACGGTGGTGATGATGTCGGTAAATGCCGACGGGTGGGTCGTATTTTGCAGAGCGTGCAGCAGTGCTGTGCGCTCTTTCGACGAAAGGTTCAGCTGTCGCGAACCATTGTCGGCAATGTAGATGGAGATGATGCGGTTGATCTCTTCCCGGTAAGGCTGGACGGATACTGTGGTGGATGAGCGATTGGACCCTAGAGGCGAATGAAGAAAATTAGCAAAGGTAATACTCACGTGGTTTCCACTTTAGTCCTGCGTTATCAAACGCACCAGCAGCACGTTGAGTGTGGTCAACTTTGCCGGTAGTCATGCTATCATCATACGAGTCAAGAGAGTAGTCGCGCCTGGGTTCGACGCTGGTTGGCGTGCGAGGAGGCGTGAAGAAGGGGTTGTTGCTACCCTTCTCCGAATCAGCGACCTTCCCCTCGTTGGCGAAGTCGGTGCCCTTGAGCATGGCTGCAGCGTCGGCATTGTAGCTGACGGCGCCGGGCCTCGCTTCGGGGGTCTTTTCGCCAGTCCACTCGGGAGACAGAACCCTCTCGCTTTCCGGCAGCGCATTGAAGCGCTTGACGTAGTCGCGGTACCAGAGGAAGAATTGCAAGTTCTCGGCCGACAGTTCGATGTACTTGAGGAAGTTCATGAAGTCGCGGACTGTGCAGGGCTGGGAAGTGTCAGTGAAGGTACTTGGAAAGATGATGCTCATGACGGTGACAACGTACAGGGCAAGCGCCGCCAGCGATGATGGTGTCAAAGGACAAGGCCTCGGGAATACCGTGGGACATGCCGCTGCTGCCGGACTTGATGGATGCATTGATCGACTTTCGCTTGTCTTCGGTGTTGGTGGAAGAGGCAGTGCCGGGACGAGAAGCTCGCTCTGGGCGGCGATAAGATAGTGAGTAGACCATATTGGGCAGGATCTGGGGTCGAGTCTAATCGCGGAAGGAACGTGGTGTTGCGGGGAGACGACAGCACGTGGTCGCTTGGTGAAGATGGCAGGAGCAACCGTTTACACGCACCGTGCCGCGCGTGGAGATGGAATGCTATATAGCTACTTGGCCGATGGGGCGAGTGGAGTAGTGAGACTGAGCTAGCAGAAGATCTGGAAGAAAGCTACTTGCGTAGTCGTCCAGTAGTCGAGCGCTGACACCGATTGCCGCAGGGCAGGATGTTAGCGTGGATCTAACTAGTGAGGGCAAGCGAAGCTTGAGATGGAGGTAGAGGAAGTTTGCGCGTGGCCTCTGGCGAGGTAAAGTAGGGAAAGCAAAGTCACGGTCGAGCAGCCGTGTTTATACCCGCCTGCTCGGCATGGCCGTATTTCCACCAAGTCTTCACAGAAAGCGGTCCCCATTCGTGGCAGGCACATGGCTCTCCACCTTCACAGCTTCCTGCCGCCTGCGGGCATTATCCCAAATAAGCCAGCTGTAGCGTGGGGACGTCAACGCCTGGTCGCACATGGGATCCTCGAGGTCGCCGACAAGTAGGTGCGCCCCACCGCGGCCGTACAGTAGACGACATCGCGACGTACGGTAGACGCTAGTATGCCGGGACATCAAGATGTGCGCTAGGCCCACGCGCCATGAGGAGTCGGCAATCTGGGCAGAACCCGTGTCGATCGTCTGGACCCGGCTAAGCTCCCTTCACAATTGCAAATCTCTGCCCTGTTCGCCTGCCTTTTGGCTTCCTACGAGACAGCGTGGCGCCGACGGTCAAATGTCACATTGCGGTGCAGCCGTTGGGAAATGAGGACTCGACACGCCTGCGTTGTCAGATTGCCTTGGTGTTTCAGCGATGCGAGGCATCTCAAGCTTAACGCTCGCAAGTGCGGGCGGAGAACCGAAGCGAGCGACGGTCAAGAAGCTGCTTCGAGAAGCTGCAAGAGTGACGTCCTCTCAGACAGCCACAATGTTGTTTTAGAAAGCCACAAATTTCATAATTGTACGCGATCGACGCTGCATGCATAATGCCAGCGAGCAGATGAACGCCAATAGTCCAATCAGCGGCCGTCAGCGTCCTGATGGGCGGTCAGGATGCGCGCGCCCGCCCTCCGTCGTCACTATGCGTACCAAACTTTGCAACCATCGCTTAAGCCTGGGCCTTCTCAAACATGTCCTCCCCAAAAGCTTTGCTCCATGCCCTCACCACTGGGAGTAGTTTTGTGGCTCGCGAGTCAGTGTAATAACGTCGAACTGGTGGGTAAGGCAAAAGAAGAGCTGATGGCGCCCAGGCTACGGCCTACCTAGCATGCAGTAACGGCAAAAGCAAATGTGCCGCCTACGACATCTTCGAGTGCGAGCCAAGATGGGGAAAGCGCCACCATTGCCAGGTCCCTGGGATTAGAAGTCCGGACTCATCGGACTCATCCCGTGTCAGCCAGCCTGATAAAGACGAATGGCTATTACTCGGCCGAATAGGTCGTGTGCAGGGTCTTCACAGTTGAACTCAACCCCTATGTATAGACCGGGGAGTTTGCGCGGATGAAGAAAACAGGAAGGGCCTATTCCGACGACATCCGTCAAGGCCAAAGATGAGTCGCGGACACGATATGCTGCGTGAGTGCTTACACGGTGTACTTGCCATATCAGCACCAGAGTCTCAGCACGACCGAAAGTCAAATCTTGTCCCCGCTGATGGATGATCGATCATGTGCCTACCAACAAGCGTGCAAACATCGAAACCTTCTGCGGAATATCTCGTTCTTGGGACGAATGTGCGCTGGAGCTGGGCTACTAGCTCAAACGCTTCCTACGCGCCGTACAACGGTACAGATGTAGCGCTAGAAGCTAGATTCGCCGAAACTCTGGTAGTCGACAAAGTTGACAAGTTTGACTGAGTCGCAACCCGGCATTGCTAAAAGCGGGTTCGCGCACTCCTATGTTTCCACAACGGGCGTTGTGAGACGTGATCGCTCATCACGCCTCTGTGCACAGCATACGATAGTTGCCACCGCAAACTTTCGCAGTGCGCGACCAAATCTTATGAGAATGCGCGCATCATCCTCTGTGTTTGGCCAGCGCATGTTACCAAGCCGCCCAGCCTAGCAGCTACCCGATCAGTGGGACTTTGATGCTAACATCGAGACTTCTTCTAGTGGCATGCGCTTTGGCCTCGCCGATTGGACTCAACCCTCAGACTGGGAAATTGGCGTCATTGGGGGATACTTGTGGCGTCCGTCTCGTCGCATTGGACCCTGCGCAGTCGATTTGCAAACGGGATGTGTTGCTGGGAGTTCTTCTTTTCTTCTTCCCGTGTAACGTTCTTACGATTGCTTCCGAAGCCCTGGATCTGGAGTGCGCCTGGTCGTACCGATAAGATGCATCCAAGCCACGATTCCGTGTACCTGAACTATTCGATTCTTCGCCAGGAAGCACCACGTGCAACTGTCCATCTCCCGCTCTCCGGTTTCCCGTAGACGTCACCCAACAGCATCTTCCTGGAAGGGTGTTCTACTTCGCAGGACCGAGCGTTTCAGGTCACCAACAACCGAAAAGGGTGGGCATGTGGACGCGACGACAGCGGGAGGCTCAGGGGAAAACTCGCATGCTCGCGTGGCCTGGGATGTAGCGCGACGCCTTCAAATTATGAGTCTGGGTGACCTCATTGGTGCGCTGCGCGGCTCATGAGAAATGCGCATAATGCTCTCCCGTCTTTGCAAAATACCATGCCCTCATCTCCGTCCCGTGCGCAATTGTGATCTTTAACTTTTTTTTTCGACCACAGCCGAGCACCTAGGCAACTACAAGGCCTGGTCGCTACGTGGCCGGTGCTGCAGAGCCTGCCGTGAATGTGGGTTGAGCGAGGCAACTCATGTGCTGTAGAGCTGACCAACATGTGTGGGATGTCATCCGTCTGTCCAGGTGGCGTTGCTGGTGGGCGGGATCAATACATTGGATACGTGGGTAGTCGGGTCGCGTCTGACTAGGTGGTGGCATAACTATCGGCTGCGATTTGAGTTCTTGCGGTCATGCTGTCAAAGTGAATATCCCATCCCTTGGCTTGGCGCAGGTGGTGTTGGCGGTGAGTGCTCGAGGCAGTCGCGATGAGCGTCCCAGTCAGCTTATATGGAAGGACGAGTTGGTGACACCTGCCACATTGCGCCGTCGTACGTATACGACAACACGCAACATGGCATCACCTCATCTTCATACTAACGGGCATGTGGTCTGCTGGCCATTCATCTTACCTCCGCTTCTCTCAATTTCCCCCTTCACCACTGTCCTCGATCTTTCCCATGTCATTGAACGCCGTCCCACCACTTCCACGTTCTGTCGTCGTCGTGCCACGCAGTTGCATGAGCAACCGCGAATCCATGGCGACTGCGACTTCCAGAGTCATCCGGTCTTTCGTGATGTTTGGCGCAAGACCTTCCTGAACTACCAAGACAGCATGTTGACGCCCAACACTTCACTTGCATCTCAATCTTTCCGCGCATATCCATCCCGCCATTTCTCGGTGCGAGGTTCAGCATTACTTCCTCATACAGATCGCTGCCATGGGACCCGACGATGGCCACTTGCTCCGGCAAGATCCAAAGTTGGGCTTCATAGTCGTTCGTTTCAACAGGAGCTCTATTACTCCCATCTCTCCCAATACTCCCGCTAGCGTACATCATATCGGCACTTATCATACCTTCGCCAACGCTCAGGCCACGGCCCTCAGACTTTTCCAGCTCGCACTGAACGACTTCTATCGCAGGGGACAAAGCGGTCGATACTTCAACCGGATCGACCTCGAGCAGTCGGGATCGATTATGATATATCAACAGCGTCCGAGTAATGGATACATGGCCACTCGCGAATTAGTAGTCAGCGAGTTTCGGGTGGTGCTAGTCAACATGTCGGACAACTTCTGGGAGGTGGAAGCGCGTCTTATAAGAGAGAAATTCACGTTGGTAAATCCGCACGGTGGCTTCATGGACAATACGCCAGTACCTGAATCGAAGATGCCCACTGTGAGGCTTCCCCGCAAGCCGGATCAGCGCGATAATCCAGTAACCCCGAGCCACGATACCATGCAAGAAGAGCATATTACCCTGCCTGAGCTCGCACAACCCTCTTCGCAGTTTCCTCCGCTAGGTCCACAGTACGATCAAGAAACTCAGCCAGACTGGACGCGGACTCGTACACCGTTGTTCGACCGTCGAGCCGACCCACCCTTCCGCGGGCCCGGCCACAGACCATACGCTCAAACCATGGTCTTCTCGCCGCCTCCACCCACTTTACCCGGACTTTTTGGCGCACAAGACTCCGGAGGTATCTGGTCGGAGGCAACAAGAGCTGCTGTCTAGGGAGACAGTGAAACAAATGTTGATTAGGGACACAGAGAAACACAAGTTCATTCAGATATCCTCCGCAATGCAGCAAGAGAGGGCGTTCCTGAGTTAGTACGTGTGTGCCGAAAGCTCGAAGCAGAGGGGTCATTGACTGAGAAGAGCTATTATGGTTAGACTTGGAATTATTCGGTACGCGACCTTGGTACAAGCGGTTTACATACCTGTACAGTCAAGAAGCTGACTTCTAAAATCACAGTCGATGGAAGGGTGGCATTGTTCAGTCCTCTACATTGCGAATAAATGCTTTGATAAACCTTTCATTGGATTGTCCAAGCGATGGGGATCATACTGTGATCACAACGTGATGCATGCATTACCTTTTCTGACCATCTTCCTGCAAATCTTCCCTTCTTCCATCCTCTTGCGCTAAGACGCACTAGCAGATACGACAAACAGCCAGTCAGTAACCATCTCCACCTTCACCCTCTGTACTCACCATTCTAGCCGTACCGCAGCTCACAAGACCTTTCATACAAGTCTTTATCCTTGTCGTCGTCTTCAGTGCCACCGCCATGGCTAATGACCTTGACACCTGACGCTGGAAAGGGAGCACACGCTTTGTGAACATTATGACTGACTTACCTTACCCCCACAACTGCTAGAAGACAGTGTATGTGTATTGCAAGTCATGATGTGGTAGTGTGGTGGCTGAATGTGAAGTAGCGAGTTCCAAGAATTCCATCTAGTAGGGAAGAACTGCGTTATGCTGCTTTTGATGGATATCAAGGACTTGAATTGGATGGGCGATCTAGCGGGTAGAGTAGCACGTCGAGGTAATGAACTGCACTATGGCTTCCTCCCATACTTGCAACTCCTGAAGATCTTGCAACCGTCTATATTGCAGTCACAAAAACGTGACGTGATCTACTAGATCAGATAAATTAATCGGTAAACATCGGTGACTACTGCACGTTAGAAAGTGGGTGTGTGGGGTCTCACCGATCGAAGCAGGTGTGAGTGGGGCTCTGCGGGAGAGGCGCATCAGGCACGAACACGCGAAGAAAAGCACCGGAGATGCATATAGCGGTAAGCTACCCCGTACATCAGATCTACAAGATCTACGAGGCGGAAGCAACAAGGTCCCAAAAAAGAACACCACTGACGCGTGATCATGTGAACAAGCGTCAAAGCTCCCAGCCATCCACCCATCTCTGCGTTGTTGCCAAAAGCAGAACATGGGTAAAGAGAAATATGCGATCTACGCACGGAACGCTTTACCCGTGGAAGCAACCGTCCACGTAGCGTTCGAATGCCCCGGAAGCGCGGGGATCCAGCTTTGATCACCGATGTCCTCGATGACCTTTCGCGGCACGCTGCAACTGTTCATCATCTCCATGCTTTGTGTTTTCATCGATGAACAGCCGACGTAGCATTCCTCGTCCATGATCTTTTGAAGCGAGTCGTCTTTCCAGCCGAAGATGTAGTCGCCGTGGTTGCCGTACCCGGTGTGGTCGTCGAATGAGTAGACGAAAGGCTGGCTACCGTCTGTTGGCCAGAGAGAAGCGTCATTGAAGGGTGCGGTTTCGTAGATTACTTCGTACATGAGTTGCGGCATGCGAACGGGATGAGAGGCTGGGCAGGGACCTTGGCTCTCGAATGTACCCGAGACGGGGTAGGCCTGTGATGCGTTAGAAGACACAGTCTCCAAAGGGCCCAGGGATCATACCATATGAGCCATGTGATCCGGCGAATCTAGGTCTTCACCATTCCAACACCTGCTTCAGTCAGCATCCTTCCCTTTGCGAGATCTGCGTCACTACTCACGTCGGGAACCTCAAGTTGACCATGATGCCTGCTGGGCAAGGTTTGGTAGGGAACGCTTTGGTTTCTGGAAAGCGTGTGCTCGGGTCTTGCAGACAAGTATATGTAAGTTGAGGATACCTATCCGCTTCTGCCTTTGTAGATGCGATTGGTGAGCCGATGAGCATACGAAAGCCCGGTTGGAACGCCTTGACCTTCGCTTTCTGTTGGTAGTCGGCAAGCTGATTCTGCATGTAGTAAACAGTCTTCACAGGTGGACAGTCAGTGCATGTCCCTAGGCAACTTGTCTATCTACTCACCATACCGCCGTTTTGACCCTCAAATCCTGCATTGCCTTTTTGACTAACACGCTTGTAGGTACCATTCCTTGCGCGAAAGTAAAGAGAAGCCGTCCAGTAGTTGGAGAAGTCATCTGCAGGCTGGCAAGTCGTGCATGTGGACATCGCAGGTGGGTCGTGAACATCCGGGCTCATATCAGGAACAAACGAGTTTCCTCCGATGATCTGGTGGAGATGCGATGATGGAGCGTTGCCTGGTTCAACCAAAGGGTCAAGGCGATCTACGACCAGCTGCGAGCATCCGAATCGAATAAGAGCCTGAGTCGGGGCAACGAGCACCAGGCCGGCCAGGAAGTTCCAGAGCATCTTGGGCTATCTTGGTATGAACACAGCGTAATGATGAAGCGATGGGTGCGTTCTGGATCAGAGTGCTCCGACTTATGTATCAACGGGTAGAACCTCTTCGAGGCAGGAGTGCATGTGCCGAACGACGCACCTCACAGCCTGCATCGCAACTTATCGCTACAATCGCAGTAGCTGCCTGATCCATAAGGGATGGAAGCTGTCAGTGTCTGGTCCAGAAAGTATATTACCCCACCTGAGCCATGTCAGTGACTGTTGAACGCGTCTGATGAAAGAGCAAGTGCCGGGCTGGGTGGGTCATCGTTCATATGGGTTCTGTCGGACACATTGCAGTCAATCTCCAGACCCCTTCAACTGGATGTCTATCAAGAGACGCAAAGTTCACTGATTGCTCAGGTTGTTGCTATTCGACAATTGATAGTGTAAATGCATTCGGTGCTGATCCATACGTGATGAAGTCCGCTCGCTCTGACATAGAGAGCTACATACAGAGCGACGATGTGCGCAGAACGACTTCGGTGTCACCGAGGTAAGCACCAATCCCTTGTGGCAGAATAAGACTCCTCACTGTCTTGCACATCGTCCAGCGGTCGCTTGATGGAAGCTCTGAGGGTACCAACCCTTGTCGCAGTATATTGCGCCGGAGATTGAAGTAGACAAGGCACGGCAAGGGTTATGCTTAAGTCGGAAGCCTTTCTCACATCATGCCTCGAAAGAATTCAAAGGTGTTGCACGCCATCTGTGACTTGGGATGAAAGCAAGCTCCGCGATGGTTGTCCGCATAGCCGGATTGACCCCACAGGCCGTGCGTGCCATCAGGTATATTGGTATGCGGGGCATCAGCCATGACGACTGTGTAGTGTGTAGCCATTCTTTGCTCTGATCGAGGCTGCTCTTGAGCTGGAAACCCGCAAAGCATGCGCGTTGGGCAGCTGAAAGAATGGCTATCGGGGCCTGGCGCGAGGTGCTGGTACTCGATCGGCGCGTGAGGCGTCCGTGGGCGTAGTGCAGAGGGCGTGTCGCGCATTACGCGGAAGGTATACGGCCGCGGATACCCCCACAGACAGCGTGGGTGACATGTACAATGGACGACGCCCCTGAACCAAGTTTGTTGCGCGATGGAGGTGACAGGTGCGCGATAGCAAGCCTCGCGCCACAATGCCTGTCGCGCGCGTCCCAAAGCGGTATAGTCACTTCGCCGACACGTGTCAGCTCAACCATCAAACTCACCGCTTGAGCCTCATTTCCCATCACGATCGTTCGCTTCACGTGCAAACCCGCAGTAATGGAGATCTAGGTGCAGGAACGCACCAATCATTGTTCTGTATTGTCCAAGATGCTGCACGTAGGATGCAAACGCTTATGTCTCACATTGGGTCTGCAGCATCAGCTCCACGCGCAGAGCTGGTTCCGTGGAATGACTCTTATCATGCGTGCGCGATCGCTGAGGCTGTTGACAAGGCTAGACTTGGATGTAATTCCCTTTGCTAGACCGCTTAGTATTGCCTACCCCATAGCGGTGTGCTGTCTGGAGTGGATCGTGAACCCGGAGCCGCGTCTTCGTAGCATATAGTCTGTAGTTCCCTCTTTGAGAGTGCCGTATACTATTCCTCTCCCTCGTCGTACATATTACGTATAATTATCTACTGAACACAGCACCAATGCCTATCATGTCGCCTCACGTCATCACTGCTTTTCAGCAGTATCTCAGATGGGATAACGATATCAAGAGACATATCGATGCGAAGAATCGCGCACGAACATCTTCCATCACTCGAAGTGGTCACAGTGCCTCCACAGAATGGCAAGAGCAGATTATGTGGCGACCAGGCCATGTCAGGAGGAACTCAGCGGGCAGTGAGCGTTCAATGTAGGGCCGCAAGCATGGGTCTGAGTTGATAGGTATGTCTTTCACCTTCACTTCACGAATTCGAAGACACAAGCAGCATGCTTCAACTATCACCATCACCAATCATGAGACCTGAAGCTATGAGAAAACTTTTCGCGTGGGAAGTTTCTCTTGCTCGACCTCATCCTCACACACAATTTCTGCGGATATTGTACAGCATACTAATAACTACTTCCAGGAATCTCTCGCGAATTCCTTCAACATGACCAACCAGGGCAGCTACAAGCGCCCAGACAACGACAAGATCAACTACCATCCCACCCCCGGGGAGGTCGTCACCAAGTTCACGGCGTACGCCGGCTACGTCAACCTACCAGTTGGCGACTACAAGACCTTCGAGATCTGTCCTTCGGCCCAGGACGACACCCCCCTGGAGCCTACGGAGGACGATCCCTACCACGTTCCCGCCTACTTTGACCTGAGCGAGGCGCCTACATCCACACCTGAAGAGGTCAAACTCGAGTTCAACCCTCCGCTTGTGCACTACGCGGAGCTCAGGGGTGGCCTCCCAATCGGCTATGTCTGGATCCCACCGAGTTCCCCCGAGCCGATGCTGCGCGAAGGCACTCCCGAGCAGGATGTCGCTTTCACCACTCCGTTGCGGCCGGCGAGGAGCATGGGTACTAACCAAAAGCGCAAGAAGACTGTCACATTTGATCTCAGTCCCCGGAAGAAGTGCAAGCGAGATACTACCGCTGAATACCAGGCTCGCTTCACCAGCCCGCTATCGGAGGATCTATCAGATGCGCCTGATGGTCTGCTGACGCCTGAGCCGAGGGAGTTCATACCACGCCGTCGCTAGTGGGTGGGAGAAGGGAGTTGGGCGGATACTGGTAGACGAGGTTGAGTGGTAGACCAGAAGAGGAGAGATTATTACATTCGGGTTTTGGTTGATACCAGGGCTATAGCTGCTTCTTCCCATTTGCCTTCAATGCCATACCCTTTTGTCTCTTCACACCCATCAATCCTTCCAAAATGCTGACCCACAGCTGAACCAACATGATGACGATCCTCACAACCTGATCCTTCCACTCCAGAACTGGTTTCCTTCCCCTCATAAATTTGGCATCTATTACTTCCCATCCGGCATCGCCACCCAAAGCCTCTCCTACCTGCAATCCACTCCGGCATCCATCTTCATGGAAACCATATCCTGTCCATGCGCCTGCGTACCAAATGCCTTGCTTTCCTTGGATCTCGTGGAGACGGTCTTGCGCAAATACCATGCGCGAGTTGTAAAGCGGATGTCGGTATTGGTATGTTGCCTGGGTGAGGGCAGGAGAGGGAGGATGTGGTGGGTTGAGAGTGACGAGGACGTTTTTGTAGATGTCACGCGGGATGTGCTGCAAAGTGTTCATGTCGTAGGTTAGGCAGACGGTCTGGAGGGCGCCAGAAGAAGTAGTCAGGTTTGCGGATGATGGTGTTTTCTGCTTGGAGGTGGTGAGGTAGTTCCAGGCGGACCATGCTGTGCGTCGTTGAGGCATGAGCTGGGTGTTGTTAGCAATAGTTGAGTATATCCAAAGCATTCAAGACTCACTGAAAGATCAGAATGCAGGTATGCTGTGTTTGGTGTAGTTTCGAATGCGTCCAGGATGTCCTTTTCTGTCGCTGTCGCCTCGTCGCCTAACATCCACCTCGCCTGGTCTCCATGACAAGCAAGTACTACCTCGTCAAAAGCCTCTGTCTGACCTTCTCCCCTTCCACCCAGCCTTAATTCGACTTTACCACCTTTCCTTGTTGCCGCCAGAACCGGCGTTCCAAGATGGCCTTCGCAATTGCCAGCCAGGTCCAGGACCGCATCTATGTATTTGCTAGATCCTCCTTCAACAGTCAACCAAGGTGGTCTCTCTGCTATGGTACTAAGTAGGTGGTGGTTCCACATGAACCGTACCAAAGTCAACGCCGGGAACTCCAAAGCGCACTTATCCGCGCCCGTACTCCATACGCACGCCGTCATTGGGATGAGGTAGTCATCTCTGAAAGCATCTGAATACCCTTCTCTCTCGAGATACTCGCCGATGCTCATTTCTGTAGCGGCGACAGCTGCAGGCGAACCTGGTGGGATAGCTAGAAGATCCAGAGCAAATTGATTGAAGCGGATGATGTCGAATATCATGCGCCAGAAGGAGAGCTTGAGAGCATTGGAAGGTTGCGCGAAGAGTGAGCTGCCTGACGTGCCAGACCATTCAAAAGCGCCAGCATCGCGAGATATGCCAAAGGTCATCTCTGAGGCGACGGTTTTAACACGCAACGCTGAAAGAAATTTGATGAAGTTTGCTAGACGTTCGTTAGACTTGGGACTACGTAGACATCTGGTTTTGACGGGGAACGAACGGTATGTAGCGGTGTTGAGGACGATGAAGCCAGTATCAACAGGCGTGCTCTTGCCATTGTGTGTCCACGGCACTGTGTTGGTATGACCACCAAGACGTTCCTCTTTCTCGAAAAGATGCACTTCATGCTGGGTATTGCGAAGCGCGTAGAGGGCGCTCAGGCCAGATATGCCACTGCCGACGATGGCTATGCGCTTCTTCTCCATCTTCCCGGACATGATCAACTAGCGCGTAATTATGGCGAGGATACTAACAGCCAGGTACACGGTTGGAGTTGACGCACCAGGGTGACGAAAGAAATTGAGCAAAGGGAAGCTGCTGCTGCAAAGATGCGAGTCATGATGTCATCGATTTGAAGCGAATGCCGTTTCAGTCGGCGCATGACTAGTGTCGAGGGAAAGTACGCACGCTCGAAATGTAGGCATTGTAGATATCGTGAACTCACAGCTGCGTGTTCTGAACGCAGGAAGAGGTCCGCGGCATTATACAGTCACTTGGCCATGCGTTCGAGACCCGCTCTCTTGTGGACACGGCAGACTAGGGCCCATGGCATCATCAGCATTATTGTGGAGCTGACTTTGCATCTTCGCATTGCTACCATGTGGAATACATGAGACAGTCAGGAACTATACGACACGGCTGATATGCAGGTGGCTCTCAAGGGGCCACAGCAACACCTACGTAATCACAACTTGGGCATCGACGACGCTCGTGTTGGGTAATGCGTTTTGCTAGCAAGCTGCGACAGGAGGTACCTTCATCGTATCAAGCAGGAGTGATGATATGAACGCAGTAAAGGATGTTAGGTGGCCTTGCCGCTTAAAGGTTCCCCAGATGCAGAAGCGTAGTGGCACACGTGACACGGCAGGGATGACCTTGGCAAGTGCGTAATGCGCCTCATGAGCTCCGGACTCCAGGCTCGACGCTGCATTCACAAACACATCCAACCCAGGCCGCCATTCACACTCCAAGGACGATAGCCCCCCATAAACACCGAAGCCTACACTGCGCAATCCAGACTTGACCGCCGCCATGTCCAACCTGATCGACGCCGATGCAGGCACCGAGCGCTTCAGCGGCTACGAAGCCGAGTTGAAGCTGGTGCAGGCCGACCTGAGCCAGCAAATAGAGCAGATCAAAGAGACCAGTGGAGAGCCCCGGAAAGCCGCGATTAGCAGAGCAGAGCGCGCGCTGGAAGAAGCCGAAGAGCTGGTGAGTCGCCGCCTAAACACACCTGTTGCACATGCGACGGGCACCACCACCACCACCACAACACCAACACAATGTACAAGACCGCGCTGCTAACCCGCTCACCTCCCAGATCGGCCAAATGCGCCTCGAAAAGTCCAACATCCCCGCCAACCTCAAATCGAAATACAACGCGCGCTTCCGCAACTTCGAACACGACCTCGACACGCACAAGCGCAAGCTAGAAACCTACACGACAGACAAGGCCAAGCTTTTCGGTGACCGCTACACTGACAACCCCGAAGGCGGCGATGCGCAGCTCGAGCAGCGCCAGCAACTCCTCTCCGGCACCGATCGCCTCAACAGGTCGAGTGGCCGGCTGAGGGAGAGCCAGCGCATCGCGCTCGAGACGGAGCAGATTGGCGCCGGCACACTGAGCGATCTTCATAGGCAGAGGGAGCAGATTACGAATACGAGGGAGAGGCTGCTGGAGAGTGAGAGTTATACTGATCGGAGTATCAAGACGTTGAGGGGTATGGCGAGACGGTATGTTTTCCCGCTTCTTCCTGTCCACCATGCAAGCTCCGGTTGATGTGGAGTCTAGATGGATGCCCTTTTGATTCTTGCGAGAGGGAGTGCTAACGAGGTTTTGTGCAGGATGGCTACGAACCGCATCATTACGATTGCTATCATCACCGTCTTGGTGCTGCTTATCATTGCGGTCATTTACAGCAAGTTCAGATGATTGCTTCCACGTCCGCGACGCGTTTCTGTTTGGCGTTTTGGAGCACAGTATATTGTACAGATGGGTATTGTTGGTTTGAGGTTTAGATATCGAATGGCATCCACAACTGTCGTTTCAGGGAGCAGCGTTCTGCTACATCTACAATCCGCATATTCTGATTATTGAAGCCTGTGCATTGATGTGTTTATGTATTAATGGATCTAACAATCCATATTATTCCTACTACCTGGGTATTACATTATCATCTAACCTTCTTCGCTTCCGTGCTCCCTCACCCTAATCGTGGTTGTATGCAAAGTAGAATGTAGGTAAATCCAGACACCAGTGATTAGATATTACATATTTTGGGCGTAAAAGAGAGAATGTATGACAGAAATGCTCTAGAGAAGGAATGGCTGATGTGAAAATGCAAGATAACAAGTCTAAAGCGAACTTGTAGTAAAAGATGCGATGCTTAGGATGCACGCGTGGAAACAGGACAAAGTGTCGTTTCAAGATGTCGTCCAGCGTGGTGTGTAGCAGGGGTACATTAAGTAAGGGGCCCGGATCCTTTGTCGGCGCGGTGTTGACGGGGCTATTACCCGCGCCCGAGGCGGACGTTGTGTCTCTCCAATGACATGGCCTCAGCACGTGTGCGGCCATCGTGGTTGTCATCGGTGATGTGGTGGTGTAACGAGTGTGGCGATGACATGTCGTAGTCAAAAGCGACTCTGATGTTGCCGATGTTGGAGCCGCTGCATTGGCGGGGCTGAAGTAAGCCTGCTTCGGGTCGTAAGAGCGACATGAGTCGTATCTTCATCGTAGCATTAGATAATATAAGGACATGTTCTGTGGCGTCATGTTTGGATAACGAGCGTGTTGTTTAGGTGTGATGAATCGTAGGTTGTTCTGACAGGCGGAAGGATCATCTAGAGTCCCGTTCAGTCTGCGGATCCAACGGGAAAAGGCGTAAGAGGTAACTGTTTATCTTGTCCCGGCACAGGCGTCCGTGGTAATAGTGGCGATGGCGTCCGCTGACTGCTTGATTGCCGGGCACTAGGACCCAGTGCCAACGGTGAAACGGTTCGTAGAGGGGCGGGGAAGGGTGGGCTAAAAGGTGTGACAGGCGACATGCGGAGAGGATCAATGCTTCCTTGGAAACGGGTAGCAGACCGTCCTCGTGGTGTGCTCTGTGTGCTTCGTCCAGAACTACTGCTTGCGTTGCGAGAATGGTTGTTGTAGCTGTGCATGCGGATTGTGGTCGGGCGGCTGTTTGTAATGGAGAAACGGCCGCTTGCGGTCCGAGAGAGCGTTGCTGGGAGTGGCTGAAGGGGCATCATGTCGCTTTGGACCGAATCTGCCCGCGGCGGAGTGTATGTCTCAAGCTTCATGGCCTGTGAGGTGTTTGGCCGCGACGATGACCGCGTGCTGGGTCTCGTCAATGTGGTGGCAGTACTGGGCCGGATGATAGTATTCCTAGACGTGTCTGGTGCCGTTCTCGCAGTGGCGGTGGGCGGACGAGTCATGGTCGTTCGTGCTGTGTTGGGTCTGGTCCTCGTAGCTGCGGTACCAGGCCGGACGCTCGCCCGTGGGCCAGCTCCAGGCTTTTGGCGCTCGATATCGAAGGCTCGCTGGTCCGTGTATTGTGCCGCTGTCGAGAAGTAATGCGGTGCTATCAGAGCGAAGAGCGGTCGCATAGCTGGTAGACATGCACAAATGATTCCAACATTCACCTCCACCGCAGATAGTGTCGCGTGATCTTTGTTGTCGAACGAGACGTCGGTCGAGTTGGCGATGTCGTCCAAGGTATACAGTCGGATGATAGAGACCATGGTACCGCTGTTGATCCGTTAGCATTGGTGATACCCGAAACTGCCTGAGTTGCCCTACCTTGCGCCCAGCACGAACATGCCCACTAAGCCTTCCTTTTGTGATTTGGGTATTTGAAGGGCCCGGACGATAGACAATGGCATGAGGAAGATGACTACGTCTTGCGCAATGTTGACACCAGCATTCGTAACCCATATGACAAGTTGGTTCATGCAGCGTCCGTTCCCGATGGATTTGTCCCATGCAAAAGCGACGGGGCTGCAGATAAAGACGCTCGAGAAAGTCGACCAGCCGCCGTAGGCTACGACAACACCCAAGACAGCGAAGCACGCTATGCGGAAGTTTCGCACAGGAAAGATACGGAGATACTGTACAAGAATGGATATCTTTGTCACAGTGAGTGTGAGGTTGTAGACCCAGACGCTCGCCCAGAATGACTGTGTGATTGTTAGTCGCAATACAGATAAGCGATGAAAGGTAGAAGCCCCTCGGTGCATATAGGTGACGCATCTGCATCACTCAATGTCGTGACGACCGTAAGACGTGCTGCAGTCAGGCACCTCATCAGGCACCTCATAACACATGAGCCGGGATATCCAAGTATACCGTCGGAGAATGATGATTTTTCTGCACTTACAATTTCCAGTCTATCTAGCTTGTCGTCTTCAATTCGCGCACCGTGCTCTCCAAGGCCATTCATCACTTGCTCCGCCGTCAGCACAGCAAGTGCGATGGAAAGAACCTATGAGTCGTCAGCAAAAGATGCACGCTGCGCAACCAGCTTCACTTACCATAGCAAAAACGATGCATGCATCTTCAGGTCCAGCTCCCCTGGATATTACCAGTCGCGTAAAAAGTCGTAGAAACACCACCAAGCCAGAAACAAGTGTGAAAGCAAGTACAATGATATTAACCCGGGTGCCAGCGGGCGTGATGCTACTCGTATCCATATTGACAGTGTTATTAGAAAGACGAGTACGTAGAACAGGAAATCTGAGGGACTCGGAGTAGTAGACCTGCGAAAATGCGCATGGTTCAAGCACTCATAATGGCTGATCCGGAGAAGGTGGTGATTGGGATGTTCAAAAGCGGATCGGGATAGGAGATGCGGTGCGAGGTCGGTACCGCAGCACGAAGTCGAACAACAGCCAATGCTAGAAAGATGGCTCGGTGTATTTCAAGAAGGAAAAGCGCTCATTGGTAAGGAAAGTCGGACGACAATGACCCCCGGGACTTGAGTGAGACGCAGGTTCGCGACGTTCATGCTGCATTTGGAAGCGCGAAGGGGACCAATATCGACAAGACTCTCCACACCATGGGCACGTTCCTGCAAAAACGACCGTCTCATACGTACGATAGTCACGGTCCGCAGATCGCTTGGTGCACTGACCTAATGCTGCCTTGTGGCGACTGGCGAGGCTCCAGGTTTGGTAGCAAAAAGGCAGCAATAGTCGAGGAAGGGGGTATAATGTCGCAACTATACCCTTAGGGCCAACTCGTGGCAGCCACGGTTAACAAGTCGCCGTGTTAGGTTAGCTTTAAGGTTGCATGGCTGAGGCCATGGCGCAGCGGAACTGTTGATGTCGCATGTCAATAACTAGATGCCGCTTTGACAGTTCTGTTTTGTTTGGAAAGGCTGTCTGTACACTGTCGAACCGCTGTGACAATGTCATGTGGCGTGTGGTGGATGAGTCTGTCGCGCGCGAACATTGCGTGAGGGGCTGTGGTTGGCCCACCAAGCCCGCGTACCTGCATGTTGTGTGCTCGAAGTGTAGCAGCTCGGATGGTATGGCGCAAGACTAATGACCCTGCTGCAGATCTAGCCGAACGCAGACCGTGCACCGAAACCTTGGGGACTATCTTACGGGTCTGAAACGGACCTAAGACCAGCGGCGTGCTCTCCACCATATAACGTTTTCTCCAGGCAATTGGCGGCTTTCTCACACAATCTTGGTAGATTTGATGACAACAGAGTTGATCGATAGGAGGCTAACCTTATTTTGGCACACCGATGAGGCCCGCACCATGCCGCTAACGGCCGAAGTCGAGATCTCGTCCTGCTCTTCGACTAGGGAGCGACCGCGGCTGATCCCCGGTTGCTCGATTTCACGTCCGAGTCACACGTGGTGTAGGGTTCGGTACATGCCGGCCTCAGACGCAGGTTGGGTCGGATTGCGCACTCTGTTCGTTTACAACCTTCTCTGCATCTTGTGACAATAGCGTGTCGGTTCTGACGCTTATGACTCAGAATACGTTGAGCGAGAAGAATGCCAATATTGATGTGACCAGACTTGTAAGCGAATGCAGAGCCAGATCTCCTTGTGATGAAGCAACCTACGAAGCTCCAGCCTCGTCTATAGCCACGGTCGGCCTTAAAGTTTGTGCGCTATCTCTCTGCAGGCGGTCGGACGGCTGGAATGGTGCCAATGAAGTTTCCTTAGGACAGCGTTGCCAAGGGTTTAGACCAGTCATGCAATTATCGACAGTTGTCACATTGAAAAGCGCCGCTGGTCTTGTTGTTTCGAGGATGACCGTTATTGGTTTGATCTGCCGGAGTCGCCTTTTCCCTTAGTCCTGTCAAACGCTGTCTTTGGAATCAGCGACAAATTCATCCATGTCGAAATCGTCTGCATAGATTTCATGCATGACCGAAAGGGAGCTGTCGCAGGAGCCAAGAAGAATTTTTGCCTGAGAACGAAAGCAACGTTGACGCGCCTCATGCGACTTGGTGGAAAGCATAGTGACTTGAATGGGGACAATGTTGTCGGCGATCCAACGCGCACGGCATGGATCTACCAAGTAGATCCAAGGGGAGCTCGGTGCTTTACGCGGGGGTCCAGGGGACATGGTGGAGAGCCGTCTGGGAGATCGTCATGTGGTAGCATCGGTGGACGCGACGCGTGATTTATACTTTTCGGCACCAAGCGCGAAGCGAAAGCAAAGCCGATCACATACCGACAGTAGGCACCCGTGGACTGCATCGTCCTAGACAACGCTGATCTACGCTCTTCATCGCCTTCATCGTATAGACCGTCTGGGTACGAGAAAACACTCCGTGAGGTGTGAAGCGTGTCGCACAATTGTGATAGTAGGCAGCAGGAAGCTCGCTCGTGAATGGGAAGCGGCCAACCTCTTCATAGGCGACGAGCTGCGAGCGCTTGCGACGTGCGGAAAGCGGCGAACTATGGCGGGGCGGAAAGAGCGTTGGACTCGAGGACTTGTGGTGTTGAAGATGGCGCTGCATTTGCGATGGGTAAGAGTGCGCTACTGGTGAGGTTGCAGAGAAGGCGCACGACTCGGTCGTAGTGCTAACAGGTAGATGAAGGCGACATGCGGTGGCAGAGCAGGCAGGTGGTCATGTAGAAAAGGAAGTCGCGACAGTCATAGTTAAGGCGCTGACAAACTCTTCTTCGATTAAGCGGCAAGCCGCAAAGATCAACGAAAAGCAGCGCAAAGCTAGCAATGGGTGTCAAAAATTCCCAGCCGATCCGAAGACCAACTGGAGCGGTCATAGTTGTAGTTTTCAACTAGCAAAAACGCTACCTCGGACGAATCCTCACTGGTAAGCGTAAAGCCCGAGCACTTGGATGCAGAAGAGAAAGGAGGACGAGGGGCCGCGAGTTTATATACTGGCAAGCTGTGCGCTAGCACCTTGGCGCGCTAAGGTCATGTGACCGCGCACGTCCGTGGGATGGCGGGCGAACTCCGGCAGAGGGTCTCTCACCCAATGGCACGAGCAGGCGGGACTAGGCAGCAGGTCACGATTTTCACTCTGCGCTGTGTCTGCCTCATGGTCTCTTGCGGACGAGACCAACAGCAACAGGTTCACGGTCGAGCTCTGATGACCCTACCTGCATCTGCGTCACTCCGCTTGCAAGTCCACAATTACTCACTGCCGTAGCTGCCGCATGCCGCATGCCGTGCGATCCTCTGGGTGGGCCGACGCACCATACCCACCACGCTTGCAAGACTTTTTGTCCTGCCAAACTTGGGCATTAGGAGTGCAAGAGTAGCGTCACGAACACGGCGATACGTGCGCTCTGTTTTGGGCAGCAATCACTGCGTCGGCACAATTGGAACAGCTTCTGTGCGTACGAGGCGCTGTGCAAAGACAGTGCCGCGATCGGCAATGCGAGACTGAGGCACCAACATTCACCTGTCTAATTCTTCTACCAGAATAATCGTCGCGCACATCATATGCTGGCTTTTCGCATTGCAATTGAAGATACTCCGAAGAACGGAGTTCGAGCTGGAACAGCTGTCCAGGACTTGTGCGACGCGCTTCCTCCCTATCACCACTATGCTTCCACGGGCGAATGCGCCGCCCCTGCGTCTTTAGCTGTCTTTCGAATTACTCGCATCCATGGCGATACTATGTATCTGGTAGCAAATACGTCACTAGCAAGCAATTAAGGACTGAATGAGGCTCCAAGAGGAGTTCCGCCCTTGTGTGGTCATGCGCGTCCGAGTCAGAGTATCACCAAAGGATTCGTGATTGCATCGGAAATGCTCTCCGCGTAACTGCCGGCTGCAGTATCAACCAATGTAGGACAAGCTCGTACGTTGCGAGGCTTTGTTGTACCCTCCGCGGTGACCAACACTCGCCAACGCCAGGGTGAGGGCGGACCCTTTCTCCCTCTTCGCTTCGGAGCCAAATGCCGCCCATGTTCGAATCGAAGCTTCGCTTAGGGAGATACATGAGTATTTCAATGTAGGATTCAATACCTGTATGTGCTTACTTATTATCTATCTCGTCCTGTCTGCGCCTGCCTCCTGCGTCCATGTTTACTTCGCATCACGCCGGATCCGCTATCGCTGCAAACGATGCACCAGCTCATCGACGGATCTCATGATCAATCCTCGTCTGTACACGGCTTCATCTTCTCCGCATCCGCCAGCACTCCTTGCTGCTTCAAGGTATGGCTAGACCGCAGGAGACATCATCTCACCTCATCATGAGGTGACTATCGTCGAACATGGAAGCCTCAGGATGGAAAGAGGTACCCTGAGCACCTGAACTACCGTACCCAGCCTGAACATAAGGTCCAGGTATCGACCCTGATGCTTGACCCATAGTGTCGGATTGCGCCGATGAATTCGGCGACGGGCCTGCACGACTGTTGGAGGTCGACGATCGCACCACCGAAGGCTCCTTCCGCTTCCATAAATCCGATATATCGACGTCGTATCGTCTCGCCAGATCCTCAAAGCAGCCGATAGCCACACGGTGCGCGCGCTCTGCCACGGGTCCCTTCATCATCTGCAGCCAGCGGATCGCCTTTCTTGTACAATGGATCATCATTTTAGGCTCACAAGACGTCGATGCTGGGTATGAGAGACCGAGAAGACAGACAGAGATGGCTTGCATCATGTGATGCACGAGACACCACCAGGGACACTGCTCATACATCTGAGGGTTGTATTCCTCTGGAAGAGAAGCGACGATTGTTCTGGCAGCTTCGATACAGCTGTCCGCCATGCGCCTCGAGAAATTTGCGTCGCCCGCATCCTTCCATGGCTGTCGCCGTGCAGTCAAGCACGGCCGTGTGAGCAAGATCCGCGCGGTGCAAAGCTGGAATCGGAGAAGCACGCGTTCCCGGGCGAACACGTCATGCGGTTCACGCAATCCTTCATGCGATCTAAACTCTGGTGGTAATGAGGAACTCCACTGATCGAGACGCTGGCTCAGAAGATGGGTATCCTGTTGGATCTCACTTGGCGACCGGATCATCGTACCCGCGGAATAAAGAGACGTGAGAATGTTTTGGGATATAATGGACAGCTGAACGACAGCTCTGAAGTAAGAGCCTGAGTTGACATCTGTTGCCCGAGACCCTATCGCCATGTGAGGAGGGTTCGCGGCGATATTTGAAGAGGCGGAAAATGTGGGCGAGTCTGATAGTGATGCAATCACCGTACGCATGCCATGTGTTGTCTCCGCTTCTCCTAGGGGTTCCTCTCCTGGATTCGTCATAGGCAATGGCACCGAACAGCACGAGTCCACAATGATGCTGGGCCGGCCAGTAATGATACTGAGAATTCTCTCAAGTGAGTACAAACTCCACCAAGTTTGCACCAACGTCTCACGTTTTGATGCGTTTGCAGAGGGGTCCTCGTTCCGTACATGGAGACCGAGAGAGTAGGCTGATCGCAAAGCCACACCGACAAGCGTCCACGCCCTGGACTGATTAGCAAGACGGCACTAACTCTCCATCCGGATTGCGACTTACCGACTGACTTGTCCAACACTTAGCCAATAAAACGCAAGAAGCCCCAAGCCTTGGATTTGCGGTACATCGGAATGTGTGGTCAGGGAGGCTTCATTCAACCCAAAAGCCCTCGCTCTTGCGTGGAACAGGTTCGCATCGCCCTCCGGCCAGTCCTTGTTGTAAAGATACGAATAGTTGGCGCCGATAGCGAAAACAAGATTCAGGATCGCCTGCCACTTGGGATTTAGACGCGGTGCCTTTCCCTCACGTAGCGCCGCAAAGTATACGCGAGTTTGTTTGACGAAGTTGCGTGGTAGAATCGGGAAAGAGTCGTGCACTCTGAGCATGTAGCATTGCACCAGATGCTCGGCGAAATCGGGTCGCGGCAGCTCATACGGATCCACGTAAAAGTTGACACTCACGTCATCGCAGTCGGCCCAGAAGCTGAATGAGCTTACTTGCTCGTTGCTGAGAACGTTCGAAGGACGGCGTTGGGACCTGGATCCGGACCATTCTCCGTCTGGTCTTTCTTGTTGAGCAAGAGCTACTGTACGCAGCCACTGTACTTCTGAGCTCTTGCCAACGAATCCTGTTGACCGGGCTCCGTCGCTACTGTGTAAGTCTTCGTCCAGCAGATCCAATGCCTCAGTGTCAAGATGCTCGAAGTGCTCGAAACCGCTCGCCTCTCCGCTGCCTTGTGAACCATGACTGTCGACGTCTGGTTGCGAGGGGATTGGGGTCGGAGTACGCCTCTGTTCTGACAGGTCTTCATCCATCTAGCCCATGTCAGCTTTCTAGTCTTTCCCTTTCGCGTCTTGTGCATAAGATCTATCAGGACCCAACTCACATCTTCCAGAATGTCGGCAATCCTTTCCCCATCCTCGGTGCTTACCCGGTCCCTTAACTGCGTTAGGAAGTCGGTTAATTGGTGGCATTGTTCAGTGACGCTGGGAATGTCAGCAATGCAAACATAATTTCCAGGGGAGACTGGACAGACATTTTCAATCGATCTTTCCGGGGCAAAATGTAGACGCATTCGCGATTCGTGGTCGCACAATGCTTGCACCTTGGCTTCTCGCCCGTGCATTTGATCTTGTGGGAGCGACACTAAAAATGCCGCTGTCAGAAGCCGTACCAAATTCAAAAAACACTGGCCTATCGGAAAGCCCATCGGCTGAGACTCCTGGTTAAACCAGGAGTTGTGTAAAATCGAGCACCCGTCATCGGCACAAAAATCTCGTACGCGATTCAGACTTACACCAGTACAGGCCCGTGGGACTCGACGCCTGTCCTTCAGTCCACTTTGTCTTTGCTCGACTCTCTGCAGCCGTGGAATCGCAACTTTCTGTTGCCCGAACAAAGGGGAGCCATAGTTTCCTTGGTAATGATGCTCCGGGATGTTCGATGCCATGATCCAGGGCAGTTTACCATGGATCGACGTGGGATGTTGTTCGAAAGACCGAACGTAATTCCAAAACAGAAGAAGACGACGCGGCAAGGGAGCGAGTAATGTGAGAACCCCAGACTACGGCGGCTACCCGAGATCACCTTCGACCGCATTGAGGCTTCAGGTGAGCGTCTACTGCCAATCCGGATATGGACATGCAGCCTTACCCACTTGATCTCACATGTACCCTGAATTGTACGCATACACGCTTACAGCTGGATGTCTGTTGAGCTAAGGTTTGCGGTTCTTCTCAGTCCCTCGGAAATCCCGTCGGGATGCTTCACCGTGGCCAATAAGCGCCTGGCTTCTCCCCAGCCCTGGCCCTCCGATCCCAATCATCAGAATTATTGTGGGTTGATGTCACTCTTTCCCTGTTATTGGTGTCCTATAGAACATCATCCAACGGTGATTTCCTCTATTTCAACTTCATGAAAGCTTTGCCACCCACAAATTCCAGTCGCCAACCGATTTCCCAGCGACAAGCTGCGCGGCTGCGCGTCAACCAGGATACCCATTCAGGACTTTGGCTTCCCAGGGCGTTGTGGTCGGACCACTTCGCATGCGGCCACCAACTTCTACAGTACCGCTTTTGCCATAGACTAGGATTCTATGTGTTTACGGGAAAGTCGATCGACATGCAGAACTTAATGCCAAATCTTACATGTGGACTATTTGGCATTGCGTATACGATCCAGGCGGAAAATACAATTCCGATATCCCTCATAGGATAAGAGTAGTAGCTGGACCACGTAATGCTTGCTCAGCAATTGTGGGAGCATGCAAATCATACTCTCGTGGGTCCTAGCTGCCAGCCTCCAACCCTGCAACACAACCAGACGTGTCAGTGGTGTTGCGGGGCAGCTGACTCGTTCGACAGAGTCGAATGGCACTACTATTCTTACTTTGAGCCTGGAACGTACGCCAGCTTGAAGTTGAAGGACGAGTCGGCTTTGCGGCACAGTAATACCGGATAACGAGAAAGTATGTACTTGTCACTTACATATGCCGACCGTTGATCGTCAAGTTCAGGTATGTCGCTCTTTACTCGAATTGACTAGTTACCCTAGCTAGCGCAACGAGAGTCAATCTAAAGAAGCACACCCTCTGCCCCGTTGTCATATCTGAGGAACTCGTAACGAGGAAACACCCGCGCATGCTAACACTAGGACGAATTTATCGACGTGGGGCTTTCGATCGCTGAGCCTTGTCGAGCATGGATCTTGTACAGAATTGGTGTCGTGTCACCTGCGCGGCGAAACAAGAACGTTATTCAATTGACTCAAGACCTGCATCTTGAGTATGAAACCTTATGAAATGGCAAGTTGATGCATGACGTTAGGCAGGCTACATTTCGGTGGCGTCCGCAGAACCGCCAACCAATAGTAAATTCGCCACGATCAGCCCTGCACGTGGGGTCCGTCTCTACGTGCGTACGCGCCCGCTGCAGGCACGTCGCAACGAGTAAAAAAGAATTCATGCTTTGATCTGGAAAATTTGTCAAAGGATCGCATCAACGCGATAGTCTCGTACGCTGTGTTGCTACGTCAGCCAAAAAATTTCCGACATGTCAATGTGTTTCACGCTCCGCGGACAGGCATGGCACGTAGTTTTTAGTACTCCACGCCGATCTAAACAGACGCCCCCCAATTAGTAGACGCCCAATCTTACGACTTGTGCATATCGCTTAATTCTGTACGGTAGATACGGTTTAACTCAGTTAGCAGATTCGCGCCGTCCCACAGAAGTACGATAAGACCACAATCCTGCATCACAGGATCTTGTTCAGGATCTCGCTCTAGTCGACCTCGATCAGATCCCGAGATGCAGAACTTGATGTTGCGGTCCAGTTGTGGCTAGCCTTTCGGCAACCGGCTTTGTAAGGTTTCGGATGACAACATCTGCGCGCTCACACTTGTCCGGACGCACATCCGCCGTTCCTCCCGCGCGGTAACTAACACATACATGTCTTTCTGACACTTCCTCATGCAACCTTTTACGTCCAAGACCGTGTGCTTCCAATTCGATCACTGCGCAATACACGATCCGCTGCTTCCTACACGCAACCATCTCGCATCTGCCGGATTTTGCAACTCTCAATTATTCTGCCGTCGAGAGCATGGTGGAAACGGAAACTATAAAGACAAGTCAAGAAATCAACATACGAGCCTAGAGACGAGTCAAGATAAGCTGTGGACACCATAGTCCTCGGATCCTCCCCATTTCGAAGTAGCTGGAAGACAATCGAGGCCACCATCCCCGCACATTCCTCAACAGAGCACTTGCGACTCAGTATTTACCACCGTTTTTAGCCGTACCTGGCAACGTTTATGGGGCCAACTGCTCTCATTCGGTGGACTCATCGCATTCGCGTCTGGTGCTTATAGAAGCGATAGCGAATCCTGGTTGAGATGCAGCCACCGCATTGTATTAGTCTGTATCCAGGCTGCCACCGACACTAGTACGCAGCTCTTCTACGCTCATCACGGTAGATGCAGAAAAGCAAAGCCTCCGCAGCAGGATTCTCATGCTACGATCTTGACGAAAACAGGAAGTATTCACTAAATCCGGCATCGCGCATGGCGATTCACTTCCGCCAGTCAAAGGACCTAGCATGATACGGTAGCAGCCGCGATCGCTACCCACGTGCAGAACCACCAGAACTCTCAAGGACCCCACTGCACGTTCTTCAGCTTAAGCTTCATCCCATTCCTCGGCTTACTAGCGATCGCACCACCTACGACAACCTTCTCTTTAGGGTTTTCCATTTCCAACTCGAAGCTCCCCACAAACGCCGCAACAAGCGCCCTTAGCTCGGCTCTCGCAAATCTCTCTCCTATACAGCTCCTCGGCCCATGCAAAAACGTGAGAAAACTGTAGTTGCTGTCCGCCCCACCGTTCATCGTCGCGCGCCCCGTCTTGCTGTCGATCCAACGCTCGGGTACGCACTTTTCAGAGTCCGGGCCCCACAGCTGCGGATTGCGGTTTATTGCCCATGGAGCGATCCATACCATGGTGCCGCTGGGTATGATTTGGCCACAGACTACCGTGTCTCTGATGGCGACGCGCGCCGTGATGGGAACTGGAGGGAAGAGGCGCAGGACTTCGTTAAGGACGCAGTTAAGGTAGGGCATATTCTCCAAAAGGCTGGCGGAATTGAAGCTGGAGTCCGAGAGGACTTTTGGATCAGGGATACATTGCTGGATCTCGGAGCGAAGGCGCGTTTGAACGGCTGGGTGCTGGGCCAGTAGGTGGGACGTCCATATCAAGGCAGAAGACGTGCTTTCATGACTGTACCGGTCAGCTTTGTGCACGAGTGGACTTGAAGTTAAGGGTACTAACCCTGCGGCTAACAAGGTGAGGAGTTGATCAACCAGGTTCTTATCCGACAGCTCGCTGTCGCGTATCATGATCGACAAGATGTCACGGCTCTCGGCATTATTATGCTGCATCTTTGCCCTCCGCTCCGCTACAAACTCGGAACAAATCCTGCGCAAATTCCTCGTCGTAACCCTGGCCCGCTCATGCAGCTTCCAGGGTAGGATGCTGACCAGCCAAGGCGGTAGGACAATGTTAGCCACATAGTACCACATCTTCTCCGCGGAGGGCTCCAGAATCTCCTCGTAGTTCTTGATCAACTCGTCATCGGCGTTCAACAGAGACCCGGTATCTCGACCCATACCAGCGAGACAGATGAGGTCAAACGTCACCCGCGATGTGTACTGGCAGATATCCAGTACGCCATCTGGTCGCCCACAAAGCTCCTGCCTAATCGCGCCGCAGAACTCCATCGACTTTGCGCAAAACACAGGATACAATTCTTTAACGTTCCTGAAGTGGAACGCAGGCGCTAACCTCTTCCGCTGTAGCCTGTGCTCTTCTCCTTCACTTAGCAACAAGCCCTCTCCCAGGAACCTCATCAGGAACCTTCTTGCTCGAGACGGTTTCTCGAAATCATAACTCTTGTGCACCAGTACATCTGTCAGTGCTGCCGGCGTAGTCAGGATAAGCCTTGTAGTATGAAGAAACCCTCGTCGGAGGATGATGCCGTCGTTGGGCACTGTCTTCATGGTTTGCAGATGCCAGTCCCCGCCTGCCTGACGCTTCTTCAATAGCAACCGTCCGTGGCCGAAGAGCGGGATGAAGCCTTTGGGTTGCGGCAGATCGCGCAGTGGGCTAAGGAAGAAAGGATAGAGGACCATGTTGTGAAAGATGAGGACTGTGTTGTTGAGGATGGTAAAAGCTAGCCAGTACATCGCGAGAGAGGTGTCTGGAAGACATTCTGCGAGCACATAGCGTGCGACGACTGCTTCAAGAGTTGGTAAGAGGATACAGTTCGCGCCGTTGAAACTCATGGTTGCGATGCAGGTGCAAGAAAAAGGAAGGGAAAAAAGACAACACCGGGAAATACTTCAACAATATTGGGCATTTGATATCTCTGCTTCTTTTTAGCGATTTCTTTGTCTTGCACACCTGCAGTCATGTGGCGCATGAGATATTTTGAGCCTCACACAACATTGTCCCCGATTGGTTCGTCTTCCACAGCCGCGGTCTATCACGCAGGTTCCTTAACCGCGTAGAAACATCTCCGTTATATAATTAAACGTTGAATATATCCAAGCGAAGGCGTAGCTATCGCCCTGGTTTTGACCAGCCTGGGCGCCGGGCGTAATAGGCAGCATTCTGAAGTCGACATTGTCATCCGGGCTTATTGTTCCTGCAGGTGCATCACTCAGCTCAGCCATGGAGTCAAAACATACCCACTACTGGAACGCGATTTCAGGAGGCTGAAAACATAGCAGATTGCCTCTTATCACGCATCCCACCACTACACCACACTCTCCCCTCCCCTCAAATCACCACCCCTCTCCATCAACCCAACCTTCTCCTCCTCACCCACTAACCTCTCCGCCATCCCTTCCTTCCCACCCTCAGGATCCAATCCAGCACACCTGAGCACGGACCCACCAATCCACTGCTCCGCCTCGAGCGAGTTCTGCGTCAACGCGTGATCATCCCCCTCGAAAAGTTTCAGTTTCTTCTCGTCCCCATCCCCATACATCTCGTACAGCCTCTGCGAGCACCGCGGACTCAACGTGCGATCCTCCGTCCCATGAAGAAGCAATACCGGTCGTGGCGCAAGAGACCGTATACCCTCCGTTTATGCAGTCTGACTTGCAACCGTTGCGCATCCCACGACTCTCTCATCTTGCCCACCAATGGTAAAGACGGGTGCGCCGCCGAATGACCAGCCGACTAACACGAACTTGTCGATTTGATACAAGTCCTGTAGTTCTTTCATAGCGGCTAGCACATCTCTAACGCAGTGTTTGTTCCGCGCAGGATATCTGTAGTCCAGTCGTAACGCTGGCACTGCCTGTTTCAAACTCGCCAGCTTATCAGCCAAGGAAAGGTATATAGACGATGGACCCACGACGCCGCCTCCTGCGCCTGAAAGCAGGATAGCTGCTGTTTTGCTAGACGGCGTGGCTGAGGTTGTAGGCGGTAAATGGAGGAAGCCTGGTACGGAGCCGTCGGGTCCGTCTTTGACTGCTATGAATAGGGGTTTGACGATGCAGGATTTCTGGACGAGAGGTGGGTGGGAGAGGCCTAGGTAGTCGTCCAGACGCGCTGGTCGGGAGGATGTAGGTGCGCGAGAGTTGGCCGATAGTGAGGCAGCGGGAGGGGACATTGTGCGTGTTAAAGCGTCGATGTGGGCGAGGAAGCGTTTCATGAGGGATAGAGTAGGGGGCATTGATATCATGAACAGAATTACCTTGCTACATAGCTGCAATGTAGTGTTCGCCACTTGCCATCTCTCGCCTCCTGCTAAGTTAGGTGTGATGTCACTTCAGAACTACACCAATCAAGTGATACTGGTTTGCGAAACTGTAAACATCAACGGCTTCTGCGATCGTTCTGCTCCGAGGACGATTTGCCTGAAAGCTGCGTTGCTCCAACGAGGAAGGGGAGCACTATAAGGGTCCGGACTAGGCCCAAGTGCGCTAGCTGATTGGGCCTTCGCTCTGTTCCTGTGACAGCGAGGAGGCACATCATCACGATGCATGCGAGGACAGCAGAATTAACGCGCACGGAAGGCTCTTGGAAAAAGAGGAATTCTTACTAAGGACTACGATTATCTCCTATGCTGTAGTACTAGCGGAGCATTGCTCGTCAACCAACTGGCCAACCTCCATCAAACGCCATGTCATGCTGAGCTCTGAGCTCTCTTATCCTAAACGCCGCTTACTTGCTGGATATATAATCCATTGAACGCCGACCTGGCCATATGACTCATGAAAACTGACCCGGGCGCCGAAGTCCTGATGGGTTGCGCCCCTGTACCCACGTTGGTGTTTCAACACCTTCATTCCATCATCACCTTTCCGTGGTCTCTAAGACCAGGGCCTCGGTTCCCGATTCCAAATCATCTACACGACCCGTTCCGATCTCCTCACTACCTGCTCTACTTCTTGATGGATGCTGTGTAAGAACGGGCGAATCTGCACTATCTGAGAAGTTGCCAACGCTACTTTCGCGTACCCGTTGTGCAACGCTAGCTGCGATTTTCTCATCCAGCATGGTCACCAACCGTTCGGAATATTGGTCCAATAATTTGACCATGACCGTCTCCTCAAAAGCTTTGGATTTTATCCTTTCCCCAATTGCCCTCGCGGTAGCCGCAAGCTCCCTTTCCACCTCTTTCGCTATCTCTGGGCTAATAGTATCACTAGTGTTTGCGAGACGTTTCCTGTAGGCTCGCAACGTCCTGCATAAACTCTCGGTCGACGCTCCGATCTTGCTAGAGTCGCTGACAGGTGCTTTCGCGCGACTTCTGGCGTCCATGGAGGCACGGCGTTTGCCGAGTTGCGGGTTTTTAGGGCTAGGTGGCGATGGGGAGCGGTTCTTGTTCTTGCGTATTGTACCCCCGCCATTCCATGCTGTTATTCGGCCTTCGCGTGAACTTGTAGGCATAGGAGATGGATCAAGTTTCGGGGTTGGAGCCAAGGAGAATTTTGATACTTTTTTACGCAGCTTTGGTGACTTGCTCCCAGTGTTCGGAGGAGTCTCTTCCACGGGTGAGCGTTGAAAACGTGCTAATTCGGATTGTGAGAATACGCGTCGTAGAGGTGGCTTGTTGGATAGCAGATCCTGGTTGGAAGGCGTATTTGGGGCGAGCAAATCCATCGACTTTGATATGTCTTGACGATTGGGAGCTTGTAAAGCCAAAGCCCATGCAAATATAGTTCCGTCGACTGCTACTGTGACCAGTGACTTCTCGCCCAACTCTTCACTCACTTGCCCAGGTGTTTCCACAAGCGCGATATCAGAGACACCCTCAGTATGGCCCCAGTCACGAGCAACCAAAGAGCCACTTTCATCGTAAACGCGTATCGACTTATCGGTGCTCGACACGCCAGCTATTAGTGGAGCGCCCCAATTACGTGGTATGTGGACTAGCGAAGATAGAACAACGGCATCCCCACCATCAGTGTCGCATGCACGGAAGTTGCTGAGACTTTGACCTGTTCGGATGTCGAATTTGTGGACCTGACGGTCGATGGTTGACACAAGCAAGACATCATCCTGATCAACGTCCCAGGCTGACGACACTGGAGTTGCCTTCAACATGATAGCGCGTGACATGACAAAAGCGCGGGTCGTTCCACGAGCCTCCTCGAGAGACAACAGTTCGCGGACGACGAGGCTTCGATCGCTGGAAGACGAGACTAGACGAGTGCCATTTCGTGAGAAGGAAACCCCGTTTACTGCTCCCACATGCTCGTCCAAGGTTTGCAGTAGATCCCAGGTCTGCTCTAATCGGGTGAACACTTGAACGGTGCGATCTCGACTGGCGGATGCGACAAAAGTGATATTCGGCTCTTCGTGTATGGCGATGCTCGTGATTTCACTGGCGTGAGCCTTGAACTCTAATGTGCAAGTTTTGGTGTTGCAATTGATGAACCGCAGAACGCCATACTTGTCTCCAGCGACGAGGAAAGCGCCATCGGCAGAGACACGAACTGTCCGTAGCTCGTTCGGAACGGCCTCGGGATCCTCCAGCTGCTCAAGCTGTACTTGAAGCGAACCTTTACAGGATCCTTGACTCCAGAAGATGACAGTCCCATCAGCTGCCCATGTGTAGTATGAAGCCTCGAAAACGTTCGGTTGTGTGAGACCAGCGTGAACTCCTAACACAGCATGCCCGTGCGCAGGCAATGTGTGGACGACGTTGCCGACGACGCCTTCGTCGTCTTCGGAGCAGAGTTGCGACAGTCGAATTGCTCGGTGTGCATCGACAGTGATAAGGTAGTCTTTGAGACAAGCAATCACACCGATCTGACTGCTGTCTGTGACCGAGATGGATGGAGACTCTATGCGCGGTGGAGGCGAGGGCGGGGGAGTCAGTCTTCCGATCATCTCCTTTATGTTGAAGGTTTTGAGCGCGCCTTGGCTACCGGCGATGTGTAGTCGTCCCTTGACGTCGACTGCTAGAGAACTGACAGGAAAGCCGGCATCAACCAGTCTCGAGAAGCGGTGGTCGGATTCGGTATCGTCGATGAGACATATGTCTCCCTTGTCAGAAGCCACGATGGCCTTGTTCCGGGCTATAGCGACGACGCTTGTGAATGTTGACTCCTTCAAATTCTCCAGGATGCAGTTTCTCCCTGGTAATGTCTTGTGCGTCGAGCCTGAGAGGAACGAAACATCGCTCTGGCGCGCCTTGCTAATGCGCATTGTGGCGTTGAGGTCATCGATCTTCCAGACCTTGACATGGCGGACACCGACAGTGACGAGCTTGTTTCCCATCCATGCCATGCGGTTGATGTGGCTGACGCACTTGTTGCTAGCATGTAGCGTGGCAGCTCCGGTGCGGGAGTTGATGTGCCAGATGTATAAGAAGCCATCGTTGGCTGAGCCTAAGCTAGCAAGGAAGCGCGAGTCGGGGCTGAAGGCTACGCAGTTGACGCCGAAGGTGTGATCCGAGAGAGACGTGAGGGGCGTGTCCGACGGGGCGTCTGATGAGGCAGAGAAGATGAGTACACGCGGTTTGTAGCCCGTCTGGAATAAGTTAGGATGATGCAGCATGAAGTCGACACATGTCTCACCTCTCCGACGGCGAAGAATTTCCCGTCAGGACTGAAACTGACACAGGTTGCCGCCTTGATCTTCTCTTTCATGTTCCAAGCTCTGTTGCTCGGCGAGTCTGCCCAGTCGGGCGCACTGGGGGACGGCAGTGGTGAGCCCCCGAAGCCGGCGTCGCGCAACGACACGGCGGTGCGGTTGCGACTCTCATTCTGGGTCGGAGTGGATGGCCCGCCGTAGATGGAAGCCGAGGGATTGATTGGGTTGGTGGTCGGGCGTGCGCGGTAGAAGCGCTGGGTGACACGGCCTTGGTCGTCTATGCACGCAATGACAGCGGCAGCACCCGCCGTGTAGCCAAAGGTGCTCGCCGACGGCAGGCTGTCGAAGGCATTGGCCGAATTGGTCGTGGTGCCGATGACCTGGCGCAAGGCAAGGCTGGCTTCAGCGCGTCCAGCCTTGACGGGCGAGCGCGGGGTCGTCTTGAAGAATGGGGAGGGAGAGGGATTGAGCTTGATGCCGGACCCGATGGCTGGGCTCATCATCCGGGGATTGGAGGGCGTAAGCGACATCGCGGCCTCCAGGTCAGTGGTGGAGGAGGTTTGCGATGGCTAGCAGACATCTCAGAAAGACGTCATGGCACTAGGCGCGCCTGCTTGCTGGGGGAGGGCGAGGTGAGGTGAATATCGCGTGGTTGGTAGGGATTCTCTGCTGCGACTGCGGAACGGGGATCCGGCCGCTATCAAAAAAGGGACGTGGGTGCGCAATTGAGCGGGGTGAGTGTGGCCTAGAGTGGTGACGGTGAAGGGGCAAAGAAGCTGCAGCTTGGGCGGTCGTGCATCAGACGGCGACGCGCATCTGAGGGTGAATTGGCTCGACGGGGCCTTTGTTTGGGCGGTCACGACACGCAAGGAAGCGACGATCTACGGCGCGAGGAACAGGCGGAGTGCAGCTCGCTAAACCCTATCACCATGCATCATCACAATCTCGTCCAGCCACACCAATTTCCCGTCGACTTCGCGACTTGCACAAGCTGATGACATCGTGAGAAGCCCCGATATGCAGGGCTCATCGACGCAGGTGTCCGGCTGTTGTGCGACCCAGTCATGCATCTCCCGGGTAGCCCTGGCACGTCGGACCAGTACCTGCACCGAGTGCTGCGACGTGGCAGAGTATACGTGTGTACACGCCGTGCAATAACGACTTCGCATAGCAACGCGCGAGGTTGAGAATATCCACATGCTCTAGTGTCCACCGCGGGCGGCGCAGTGGAGTATCGCGTTGGAAAGGAACAAGTGCAGCATTCGAAAAGTGGGGCACACACATGTACAAGTCTCATCGGTGTACCACAAGACAATATCAATTACGCTGTCATGACAAGAGCAGGACGGAACACCAAGTAGGAGCTTCGCGCGCCATTCAACTACACTAACATCCTTCACAAATACGCCAACACACCAGCAATTTGTTCCCCCAAGCCCAACCCGTACTCAACTTCGAGACTAACGCACCAGCTTCCACCCGTTCTTCTTCGCATCCAACCATCGAACGTTCAAGAGACAGAACAGCGAGATCGTCAACAAGGATCCGGTATAAACAATCACCCTCACAAAGTCTCTGCCTTGCAAGTCTACACCGGCGACTCTCGACACCAACGCGCCTGCTATCGGTGCGCTGACGACAAAACCGACTCCGCGTATACTGGTCATCATACCACTCTTGGGATAGTACATCTCCGAGCCAAACAGCATCTTCTGCGCCGAGTTTATGACGACGTTGAAGACGCCGTTGCTCAGCCCGTGGCAGACACTCATACAGATGTAGAGTCCCACGTTGCTCGTCATTGCAGCAGATAGCCAGAATGCCCACGTTGCGATGGCGTACACAGCAGTGGCAACAATGAGCATGTTCAGATGTCCAATCTTGTCTGACAGCCAGCCGGTGCATAGCCTACCTGGGATCCCTACTCCTGTGTTGATGGCCAAAAGGTATGATCCATGGATGATACCTGTTCCTATGGACTGGGCAAATTCAGGCCCAAAGACCATGGGTATTGCCATCGTCAACGGATGTACTAGGTTTGCGACTGCGAGTGAAGCGAAAAGCGGATCCTTGAAGACCTTCCAACCGACTATATCGGTAGACCGTCTTTCGAACTTTCGGGGTGGAAGGGCGAGCGCACTAGAAGTGGACAGGACTGCGAAGCTGAATATGGCGAGAATTCCTAGTGTCCACCGCGTACCGAGCGTCTCGAGTAACTCCGTCAGTGCGAAGACCCATACCGTGCTCCCTAGAGCCGCGCATGCAAACATGACACCTTGTGCGAGGCCGCTCCGCTGTGGGAAGTACTCTGGTAATATGGGCCCAAGAAGATAGATGTGAATGCCGGTTCCAAGGCCGACCAGGAGTCCCTGACACGCAACAAGTGTTGCCAACTGCGTCCTAGTAAGTGACTGATGCGAGAGCAGTTGGGAAGCTTTACTCACCTTGTGGCTGGCTACTGCAGTTGCGAATCCGATCACAACAAACGCCGTGCCTAATCCGCACAAAGATCTAACGTGACCTCCTAATTGGGGAAGATGCGGGTAGTAGAACACTCCAAAGGCGGCGAAGAGCCCTCCATTCCCTAACGACCCTATCGCCGAGATCAACGGGCGTTTGGATAGCTCGATCTGAATGAGGACGCCTTCCGTGACAGCCGCTTCTCGTCCGTAGTGTGCTTGGAACACCCCAAAGGCCTGGTTGAGGCCTACTAACGTAAATGCCATCAGACAGGTCGAGCCCAGGATGCGGCATTGTTGTGTCCGTGTTATACGGTCACCAAAATTTTCGGCATCTGGATGGGTGGATATGCTGGATATGCTGGATATACTTGAATGTCTGGAGCGCGACTTCTCGCGGAGCGAAGGCCGGGCGCTGTCGACTGATGTCGAAGTAAGCTCACATCTACACAAAGGATCAAAGGTGCAAAACTTACCAGCTTGTTCAGCATCGGAGACGTTCATCTTTTCTATCGCAACAAAAGGTATCTGTGTATCAAGAGTACACAGGAGTGCGAATACCGTCCTACTATTTAAGAGCTATACGTGAGAAGTCTGTTTCCCATTCTCCTATCCGTCGCGGAAGTTATGTAGGCAACACCATGCGCGAACTATGGTTCCGCTCATTGTTGAATTTTCGAGTCGCTACCGATCCGTGGTACCATCCAGTGTCATATCATATGAAGCATTCGCCCCATCCCGGGCATCTTTAGGCCATTCAACACATGCCAGTTGCAAACTGCGTTGGCACGCTCAGGTTTTGAGACCTCCGGTTGGTGAGATGCAGCGGAGTCAGGTCCCATTCAAAAACATCCAAGTGCATGGACAGACTATAGGTTCCGCATCAAACGGGCACGCAGTCCTGACCCACTTACTCCATCAGCGTATCCAAGTTGTATGAAATGTTGAACAGTGTGGCCAAGCCGTTTCAGAATGCTGCATATAATCGAAGTTGGAGTCATTGTACTCTTCTAGGCCTGATGTCGACATGGAGGGCACTGAGTGGTCTACCAAACTTTGTGGTCAATAAGAACGTTCCATTTTCGCGCACATATTCCTAGCTTGGCCAGAAGCTGGCCGCTCCCATGGTAATTTGTATGGGACGACGCAGCATGCTGCCTCGTTTGCACATGCGAACTCCTTCATCTCGATGTCTCTTGATGCGCGCATGCCCGCTGCATCGCCTACGTCATAGGTTGCCAATCTATTTGTGTTGACATGCACTACCTTTGCATTAAGGACATGCTCGATCACTAACAAGGATAAACGGAGTAGAATTAGCATCGCAGTCGCAGCCAGATATATCGCGATGTGTTGTGGTAGAAGATGGGCATAGGGCGGGAATAGCCGGCGCGTCTTGGGTGGACCCTGGCTGGGGGAATATCAAAGAAAGTTGACGATGGTTATCGCCATCAGACGCAGCGCCGCGCATCGCCTCCACCCCTCTGCAGCCTACGCCAACTCCTGTAGGCTCCCTTCCTCCCCAATCCTGGGAGCGCCTTCGACGTCCGTATGTACGTGATTCGGTCCGCACTGCGAGTGTCTACGAAACGACCTCCAGCGCGCTTTATTCGCGGCCGCCGCTACCCTTCGACACCACGACTACGAGCATTCCACACCACACGCACCCTCGCCCAAGCCTCGAACCCGCCGCCCGCGCCCAATAGCACCCCCGCCGACCAAGATGACGTCAACAAGACGGACCGAGAGAAGGCAGCAGCAGCAGTGGAGGAGCCCGCCGACAGTGCGGTAGCATCAGAAGACCCGGAGGTTTTGGCACAGAAGCTGCAGCGATCGCGGGAAACCTCACGCAGGTACTCGGCTGCCTTGCGACGCCAGCAGCGGGGGAAGAAGACGCAAGGGCTGCCGCCTGTCCACATACCAGACTGGTTTCTGAAGAAGAGGGTACTACGCCGCCAGCAATATCTCGCAGACCCACAAGTAGCCAATGCGCCCACGGTTCTCTCTGTTCAAGTCGCCCATGCTGAGTCCGGAGAGCATGCCGCGTGCACCATACCCGCTCCACGCGACTCGGACGCTACCCAGATCCTGTCGCGACTAGTGCGTGGCCTGTGGAACAGGCGCCTGGACGATCACGAGAAGCTCAAGGTGGAGAGGTATCTTGAAGAGCAGATGGCACCGATCGATCAGGCGGAAACACACCAGTCACAAATCCGGAATGACGAAGCAGTCGCTAGCACCGAAGCAGGGCGCCCAGACGAAGTACCCATATCCACAATTACCGAAGACACTGCTTTCATGGACGCTTGGTCTAAGCTGAGCAAGATTCAGAACGACAAAGACATGGATCCGCGCCAGAAAATCGAGGCCATGAAGAAGCAGAGTGCCAAATTGGGCATGGTTGCGAGGAAACGGGAAATCGCAAAGACTCGGCAGGCGGGCAACTCCAGACGCCTATCGTCCTTGGTCGTTGCTGAGATCCGAGCTACTATGGCTGCGTCTCTTTCCTCCTTGCACCCAGCTGGCGACTCGTTCCCTGTTACAAAGACAAACCTTAGCCTTCACTCACCCATGGCTGAGCACGAGCCATTGATAGATGAATGCGTAACATCTACTGCTCTCGAAATGGGCGCTGACGTTGTTGTTTTAAAAGCTCAAGACCTTGCTCATCTTGCTGGAGATTACCTTGGCGAAGGAGCAGAGCCATCACCACGTTCGATACGCTCGCTGGGCTACGAAGCATACCGCATGAATACAGATCTCGGCGATCTCATGAGGGACATAGAAGACTCTATCGCTCAGGACGACTCCGAGTGGAATCAGTCTTCGTCGACGGATCAGCCTGATCCCAATTCAATGCGCCCCCGTGCTATACCCCTCTCCATAATTTCTCTAAAGGGCTCTCTTTCACCTGCCTTGCGGGCTATGACGCAAAGCTTGAAGGGCATGGGCCTCTCAGCAGGCGATTTCGGAACATCTGATGCGACAGTCGATGAGTCTGGGCGCAGTCAGAACCCTGGGGACGTACAGCTTGAGGATCTGAAGTTAGCCGCTCTCTTAGACGCACTGATTGATGCGGGTGACCTAAAGCAAAGCCGTGGTCTCGTCGACAATACACACCCTTCCCACTCGTCTGAAGAGTCTCAAACATCGTCAAAAGCTCCTGCCTTTTTCGACTACTCTCTGAAGCAAGAAGGTGCCGAGCTTGAACTCAACTCTGCTTTGCCGTCTCCTGCAAAGGCAGACATCAGCATGACTGTTAAAGTTGGATCAGCTGCGAGAACCCTCAACGCCCCGACAAAGTCTAAAGTTATCTACATCCCGGACTTCAAACAACTAAATGCTACACACTATGGTGGCCGCATCGTTCAGAAGCTGGAAGAGCTTGTTCGCAAGCGCCGCAGTGCTGGAGAAAGCGTCATGATTGTGGGAAGCACTTGTTCACGCGACCTCACGCCTGAACTATCCGCCAGGTAAGGATTACCCACACCGTAGAAATGGCCAAGCTAACACACACTAGCGGAGTTCGTGCTCTCCAAAGCGAAGGCGAAAGTGGCTTCTTCAGGACCATTGTCGTCGCATCAGAGTCTGGCAGTAGTAGCACACCAAACTTTGACGAAGCTCTCGCATCGTTGGGTAGCAACTCTACGTCATCGATTGACCTTTCAACGGCAGAAAAAGATAAATTCCGACGCATCAATCTATGGCATATTCAAGACATGCTTCGCTCCTTAGACCCAGCTGCGGCTGCCAATATCTCGAATTTGGAGCAAAGTCCTTTCCGATTCGCTGAGTGGGCGCCTATATTCCATTCATCACAGTTCGGCCGTGTGTTGAGTTACGATGAGGTACACAGGGTGGCATTGACAGCTCTCGGCCTGCTTATCACACGCCCAGCAAGCGAGGCAGTAGCCTCTGAGGACGCACCGGCGCAAGTAAGCTGGGCACATGTTGCGCTTGCTATGGGACTGCTAAAGTCTAGTGACACAACTAAATACACCTCTTTCGAAAAGGCTGCGGCAGCGATCCCGAAACGCTCCAAAAACGCTTTTGGTAATCAGGAAGGAGGTTTTGAGGCAGACCTGAGCAGGAAACGTCCAGACGAGAAGAGCATGCAGCGTCAACGAAATTTGCAACGCATAGCATCTACAGCCAACAAGCACGAAAAGCGGCTCATGCCCGGTATCGCAGACCCGGATCAGATCAAAACGACCTTTGACCAAGTACATGTGCCCACCGAGACGGTAGACTCGATACGAACCATTACCTCATTATCACTATTACGTCCTGAGGCGTTTAGCTATGGTATTTTAGCGACGGAGAAGATATCCGGCGCCTTGTTATACGGACCTCCAGGCACAGGAAAAACGCTTCTAGCCAAGGCCGTAGCGAAGGAGAGTGGCAGTACGGTACTCGAAGTTTCCGGCAGCCAAATCATGGACAAGTATGTGGGCGAGGGCGAGAAGAATGTGGCAGCCATCTTCTCCCTAGCACGGAAGTTATCGCCATGCATCGTCTTCCTCGACGAAGCAGATGCTGTCTTTGCGTCCCGAGACGCGATGCGTGAACGAACGTCGCATCGCGACATACTCAACCAATTCTTGAAAGAGTGGGACGGCCTCAATGACCTTTCCGTGTTTGTCATGGTAGCTACAAACCGACCTTTCGATTTGGACGACGCTGTCATCCGCCGACTACCCAGACGGCTGTTGGTAGATCTGCCCACACAGGCTGACCGGAAAGAAATCTTACGCATACACCTCAAGGGCGAACAACTCGATGACTCTGTCGATCTAGCAGACATCGCCAAGCGCACTCCGTTTTACAGCGGAAGCGATCTCAAGAACATTGCCGTCTCTGCCGCCCTCGCATGCGTCAAGGAGGAGAACGAACAAGCCGCCATTGCCGCTGCGAAGGCCAGTACAGAGTCTGAGTCTGAAGCCATATCCACTTCTGAGTCGGAAACATCGGAATCCACGACCGCATCCACTTCCACAGCCTCTGAATCCTCCCAACAACAACCCTCCTCGCCATCAACACCACCAAAAGCCCTACACCTCGTCCGCGGCCAAAACTACACATTCCCCGAGAAACGCATTCTACACTCACGCCACTTTGACAAAGCGCTGCAGGAAATCAGCGCCAGTATCAGCGAAGACATGAGCAGTCTGAGCGCGATCAAGAAGTTCGACGAGCAGTACGGTGATCGCAAGGGGAACAAGCGGAGAAAGGACTTTGGGTTCGGCATGATTGCTGAGAGGAATGAGAGTGCGGCGAGGGTGAGGATATAGACGAAGTAGTAAGGAGTAAGTGGGCAGGATAGCTGTGTGTTATGGAAGTGGATGAGCGGGCGGAGAAGAATGGTGCATGTATATGCTGTACGAGTAGACGCTAGTCATGAAGATGAAGAATGAGTACATATTATCCTACTATCTGCTACCCTACTTCAGCATCTCCTCGACTGTCTCCTCCAACGGCTTCGGCGTCCTCCCTGCCTCCTTGAGCAACGCCTCCAACGTCGAATCATCAGTCTCGCATTCCCCTTCTTTGAGCGCATCATACGTGCTGCTCCACCACTCCACACTCGGCCTCTCCATGCCCTTCTCACTCACATAGTAATCTTCATAATCCTTCCTACTCACAACCTTGAGCTTGACCTCCTCGCCCCGCACTTTACTCACAATGCGCGCGATGTCGCTCAGCGAATGAGTTTTCTTCTGCGACAGGTAAAACGTCTTTCCAGTCCATTGCTCGCGCGGCGCGGCGAGTACTTTCGCCGTACCAAACGCCATGTCGGGTATACTCGTCCAGCTCACTTTGCCATCCCCGGCGACAAGCACTTCCTTCCTCGTCTCCGCTTTGAGTCCGAAATAGTATCCAAAATATAAGGGCCAGCTCTCGTTGTACAATCCCTCCCTCAAAACCGTGTACGTGCACTTCCCTTCCTTCGCCAGGTCCGCGAGATACGCTTCTGTCCTGATATGCGCGCGCATGACACCAGCTTTAGAGGGATTCGCGAAACCAAGAGAGGTGTAGTAGACGTGCTGCACGCCTGCTTGCAATGCGGCGTCGATGGCGGCGCGGTGGTGGGCTTCACGGCCGTGCCAGAGGGGCGCGTTGTTGTAGTCCATTTCTATGCGGGGCGTGGAGACGAGGAAGAGAGATGTGCAGTCTTTGTAGGCGCTGGCGAGAGAGGAGGGGTCGTCGAAGTTGGCCTGGCGGAGGGTGATGGATTGGGCGCGGAGGGGGGCGAAGCGCTCGGATGAAGGGTCGCTGGATGTCTGTGAGAGTTGTTAGTCACGATAATTGGGAATTGGGAATTGGAGGGGATAGATGGGAAGAGAGAGAGAGAGAGAGAGAGAGAGAGACGTACGCATACTACGAGCTCCTTGGGGTCGATGAGTTTGTTGTCGAGGATGGCGTTTAGCACGGCGCCGCCGAGTTTGCCGGTTGCGCTGGTGAGGGCTAACATATTGACTGTCGTATGTGTCTTCGTTTCTGTCTGACTTCTAGATCAAAGAAGAAAACTGTAGTCGTCCTTACAGAGACGCGTTGTTCTTAAAAATATCGCGTCGATGACTTCATCGCTAATCAGGGTCCACGGCAGTTGATGGTGGGGCACATCGGTATATGACCTTTGGATTCGACATTGTCGCGCAATGCTTTTGTGTGATCGTCTAATCTGGAAGCTCTCGCTGCATGCACATTAAGACTCATTCCGATGTGATCGGCTGTCGCGTTTTTAGCCAGGAGGCTTTCTCGCGCGACGTGTAGGTGTTTGGCGCGCTAGAACACTAGCCTCATCTGCATACTTAGGTATATCCTTACATCCACCACGAACGAGCTTCTTCGAATACAGACATTCTCACTAGCAGACGGATCGCAGCATATAGCAAGGGCTTGAGATATATACTATGAATACATGAAAGACCTAACAGCTCAGATAATTGTGATGGTCCGGATGTTGAAGAGAGAACCAATCCCTTCGTCAAAGTCCACCTCATAATTGTAGTAAACTTTGAACCGTCCTACCCGACGATACCTACCTTCTGAAGTTGGGACAAGGATCAAGCCATAATATGTATTGGCTCCCGTCTTCTCAGCAGTCACTAAATGCATCATTAAGACTGCCAGAACCGCCGAGCGAGAAGTGGTACCCGGCCTACTTGCATCCTCCTTGGTATCTGCATAGACGGTCTCATAATCACCACCCAAGTTGATACGCGTATACCCTGCGTCGCGATCCAACTTCGTCCACAGTACGGGGGCTTCTAGTGTTAAGAACCCAGCAAGTATCTTGCCATAGGTTGAGTCTGGCGGATCCTGCCTGAGTGCCACGTTGATGACTTTAGCTATTGGGTGAGCCACTGTGTCGGATTCTTCGTCGTAGATTTCCAATCCACCTGGTCTTTTGCTGAGGTAGGTTGGTTCTAGATCAACAGCAGCCCAGGACCAAGACGGCGCGCGGTATTCGTCTGGTCGCGGCCGCAACCTATTGCCATTGGTTGACCAATAGAGGTCACTAACCAAAGACTCTTTCCAAAGGCCTGCGAGATAAGTGTAGCCTGTGCGTTGTTTGTATAAGCTGGCAAGAGCTGAGAGCGCTGGGAGTTTATCCGACGAAAAGCTAAGCTTTCGTGTGGCATAACCGCTAACAATGTCGTGCCATGGTGGTAATTCCCGGTACTCTGAGACGGGCTTGAAGACCCGCCTCTCTTCTATGAGGCGTACGAAATCCGATTCACTGTCTCCATGTACATCTCTGGACCAATCCATGAACGATCCATAACCTTGGCACCGCCTATGAGTGTGGCAATATAGAATAACTCCTTTGAGGCTGAAATCGAGGGTTCTAGGCGATATCCGTCGCTCCTGGTACGTCCAGGCGCGTTCGAGGATGGGGGTTTCCTGGACAAAGCAACTACTTCCTTTAGCACCACCGAGGAATATAACCCTATCAGTGGCTACACCATCATCGGCAAGGTACGGTAGCGATATTGGAGTCAAATTGTGGGAATAACACCTTTCCTGCAAGAAGCCGTCCATAACGCTTGCCGCGGTTGACGCAGAAATGGTAACCCACGCTCTTTGGTAGATTTGTGGCATGGACAACAGCTCTCGATTGAGATCTTCCGTGTCGTCTTGTACGATACAGAGTGCATCCACCCACAGGAGGTCCAGATGGAGAGCTCTGCAGACAGTGACGGCGTCCTGGAGTGTTTGTGGAAGCCTCTCTACCGCAATTCCAGCTTTCATATCGGCGATTGAAGTGGTGGTAGTTTTGAGTTTCTGATCTCCACCCCAGACATAGCTTAGAGCAGCCCAACAGACCTGCGCGCCTTGCAAGTTTTCAACAAGTCGGACGACTGCTGGACTTGTACCAAGATCTATGCACAATAGTCTTCGTGGTACAAAGCTACTCTTCTCCTGTCGGCAAAGAGCATGGGAAGAGTGGCATTCTGTAAGCCAGTGATGCATCTGTCCCAGTGTCGACTCGGATGCTACATCTCCGTTGTAGCCCAAATTGACCCGTTTTGACAATTCACTGGCAGATCTCCCTACACCGTATTAGGCAAACGCTGTGTCACTGATTGTTTCGTTTGACGAACCTTGGACGCCTACCAGGGGTGGTACAGTGACAACTATTTCCATCGGTTTGAACCAGCCGCAGTAACGCAATCCCGGAATTCCATCCCACTCCTTCTCGGGTCTCAGCCTTAATAGAACCAGTGTACGGGTCCAAAGTGACTCCAACCTCAAATTATAAGCCTGCTTTGTGCAGTGATATGAGATCTTCTTACTTTTCCCAAGACCAAGCATGCGCTTGAGCTGCACCTTCAGCTCAAGCAATCTGTTCATATGGAAACGACATCTGTGACATCCAGAGCAGAACACTGCATGGTAAGATCCATAGAAATAATCGGCCGAGAGAAAGAGCTTGAAGAAATCACATTGTCCTTCTATAGCCTGTCGAATCTCAGCTACTGTAAGCGGGAGTACCAAGTGTCGTGTTGATCCAGTGAAATTTTCCGTTCGAAGCACAACACGTTGACAGTGTTTACAGGTGTGAGGCGTGATGGGAGGGCGCTCTAGGTGAATATCTCCAACAAGATCTGACTGTGTATCTTGGCCAAGAGAATTCGTGCGAATACTGCGGTAATACTCCCAGTCGAATTCCGAATGGGTTTCTGAATTGGTATCCGAGTGAATAGAGTACGCGTCCATGACCGGCGGACAAAAGATACGTAAACGAACGAAAAAGCAAGAGGTAAGGAGTATGTGGGGGCGAACTCGACACTCTTATCTAACGGTGCAGCCTGCCATAGTGGCGGTTCTGTATCTTCAGCCCCACCCGCATGGAACAAACCGAGATTGGGGTTCGTGTAGTGAGCCAGTGCCTTGAGGTGCCTTAAGAACCGATCTGGGGAAGCTCGGGCCAAGTCTCGCGGCTCGGAACCCGAGGATTGCGAGTATCTAAACGAGAGAAAGGCGACATGTCGCAAGGCTGGTAAGAAAAGCGGGCCATGATACGGGGCTGGCGAGAGAGTGGTGTGGCAGGTCGCATCGAGGCTGGAAGGCGCAGGCAGGACGTAAGCGCTTGGACCCATCAGTTGCCTAAGGGAGGAGCGAAACAGCTCAAATCCAATCGCGCAATCCATAGGTACACCGATACGCGATAGAACAAGACATAAAAGACGCAATATGCACACAAAGAGGGATATATTCTTTCTTTCTTTCCACTCCATCTACACCAACACCATCTCCCACCACCCTATCCATCCCAATCCCTAATGCAAAAGACGGCAGGCTTTCCACCACCTTACCACTAAGAATCACACAAACGAAACAAAAGTATGAATAAACGCCGCTAACGATGCAAGAATTCGCCCAAATCCCATCAGCTCCCAAGGCCGGGGGTGTAAATGACCGTGATATAGTCCTTTCAAACAAAACAAGAAAGAAAACGAATAGCTTACGCATACCGCACACTACTCCTATGCACCGGCGGCGGCATGGGCACATTGCCCTGTGGCGCATGCGGATTTGGTTGCCACGGCGCCGCTGCACCGTTCGGTGGTGGCGGTCCCTGCGGAGGTGGGTAACCGTTGTTGTATTGGCCCATGGGAGGAGGGCCCATAGGTCCGCTTCGATTCCTCCTCGAGCTGCCACCGGATTGGTAAGGCATGGGCGGGGGAGCCTGAGCGTATTTCTTGAGTTTGGAGCGACGGCGGTAGGAGCGCAAGCAGCAACAGAAGATGCAGAGGAGGAGGGCGCCGCCGATTCCGGCTGCGAGGCCGATGACGAGGGGGAGGTGGCGTTGGATCCAGGTGGTGATTTCTTTGCCGACGGAGCCGCCTTCGCAGACACCCTATGATGTGTTAGTATTTGGACTGAGGTAAGAGAGGAGTCGAGGAGAACTTACGTTACTGCATTGACCTCCACCGGTACAACTTGTTCCGTCGAGGAAGTTCTGCTGAATTCCATAGCATCTAGCTCCGAATTCTGGGCTTGCGCAGCTGATCATGCAGTTGCTGTTGTCGCAGGCATAGGTGTCGTTGCCTTTTGTGTAGCTACCCATGATGGTCTTACACTGCATGTCTCTGCTCGTGCACTGTCCGGAAGCGCAGCTGAGGCCATCGCCACAGTCTGAGCCATCCTGCTTGGTCTTGTCCTCGGGGCAGTATGGCGAACTTCCAGTGCACGTCTCTTGTGGATCGCACTCGCCAACGGAAGCGCGGCAGACGGTGGTGGCAGGAGCGAAACCGCAGTCGCGGCAGCAGTCTTCGTTGGAATCGTCGCACACGGCGTTATTGATGAACTGGCAGGTGTCGGGGTTACAACATTTGTTGCCCTCACAGCCTGAGGCGCCACCGCAGTCGCACTGCTCGCCGTCTTCAACGATACCGTTGCCGCAGTTTGGACCAGTAAGAAGAGCGACATCGCGGTTGTTGGTAAGACACTGAGACTTGACACTGTTGCGTCCGAGCGCAGAGCAGATGTTTCCAATAGAGCAAGCGGAAAAGCGGGAAATGCCCTCGGAAGTCGAAGGGTTCATGATGAAGCCGCCTCCAGCGTCGCATTTGCCCTGGCTGAGGGGGCAGCATTGTTGTGCACTGACCAGGTCGCTGTTTGCGCATGATTGCGACGTGCAGTCGTGCACAGCACCGTAGGTGTGTCCGGTCTCGTGAGCAATGACCTGCCACTCGGATTGAGTTTTGATAACAACGTTGGCACCAGCGACTTGCTCGCCAGCGTTTCCGCTGTTGTCCTGAGAGCCTGTAGTGCAGGCTTGTCCAAGCCAAGCCAGTCCAACGGCGGATCCGGTGTTACAGGTAGATAGCAATGTCCAGTGTGAATATTGATCGTTCTGCTGGCCCCTCCATGTGGAAAACTGGTTCAGACGGTCTTGGATAGTAATGCTGCCGCTGCAGTCTTGGTTCCATGGTGTCGCCTGCTGTTGCTGTGTCGGGCATTCAGGTTCCGTGATGAGCAGATTGGCCAGGCCGAGGGAGATGTTGAAGGTGCTCTCAAACAGCTCAGAAGCCGAATTCATGGCGTCAATGATGTTGGTCTGCGTCGCGTTCTTGTCACCGTTGAAGGAGCGGACATAGGTGCAGTCGGCGGCCACACCGACGAGCGCGACCTTGCGCGTGCCGGGGCATCCGGCCGTACTGCCAATGGTGGAAGAAAGGTCGACACCTGCACCGTTGCCTCCGGGCTGGTAGTCGTCCTGTCGCTTGAACATGGCACCTATGAGTGACGGGGACGTCGCGGGTGAGACGTCGCGGGCGCGCATGCTAGCAAAGACCGGGTGGTCTGCCTGCGTGTTGAAGAGCAGCTCATCTGACGGGCATTTGACGCTGTCTGCCCGCTTCCTCAATTCCATGCGCTCCTCGTCGTTGTTGGCAGAGTTCTTCATGTCCGAATCGCGGTAAACAACCATGTATTCCTTGTCGCGCAGGTCAACGTCTGGGTCGTCGGCTGTCCGCACCGCCTTGTAGTTCGTCGCCGTCTTGACATGGTGGTGGTCGTGGTCTACGGTGAAGGTGCCCTCGAATAGCGGTTCCAGCCCGTCCTTGCGTATCCCTATGCGGGCCCAGCCGACCTTGTCCCAGCGGTTCCCCCTCTTCAGCCATGCTGTGCCCTTGTAGACTTTGTGTCGCAATCGCTCAATCGGCTCTTCCCGCGCTATTGACCCGTCGGTGTTGAGGTGTGTGATGCGGCCGCCGTCTACGAAGAGGTCGTGATTGGGCTCGAGGCGCAGGCGGATGCGCTTGCCGGAGACGTCGAAAGCGAGGTCGAACGACGAGACGGCGGTCACGCGGTGTGTTTGTGTGAGGATGTCGGCATTCTTAGCGAGCGCAATGCTCTGCAATGGTGGGCGGGCGTGCGATGAGGCGGCTGTTATGGTGGCGAGGCCGATGGTGATGGCGGCCCGGAGACTCCCAAAGATGCGCATCGTGTGGCGGTGTTTCTCCGCTCAGGAGACGAAGGGGAGGGTGGTGAAAAGCGAAAGCTACGACAACGCAACGAGAGACATGGGTAGGCAAAGTACGTGTATACAGAAGAAACGCTAGTAGAGGCGAAAGGCTATACGCTGGGTGAACGATGGCGAGCGATAATGGAGAGTCGTAATCGTCTACAGGGGGGCTGTGCAGAAGGGCCAGCCACCGTCTTGGCGCCCGGCAAGCGGACAGCGAGGGGGTCTGGGCGCGACACGAATGAAACTATCCACCCTGCCTGCACCTCTGCGCCGTAGACTGCTCTGCTTCGTATCTGTATACGCCGTTGCGCCGCTATTCGCGCGTTTGTTGTCGTGTTGCTCCACGCAGGAACAGCCGGATGCACAAAAATTCCAGTCAACGTGAACCTAGCGGCTGCATATTCGTGCTATATCCGTACTAAACATAGAGGCGCGCACGGCGGCCGCCCAAACAAACACAGCATGGTCATGCCTCAGCGCGCATACTGCCTGCGTCTCACTATAGGACTGCCATTGCTCGGCGCTTGTTCCCTCCAAGCGCGACTGAACTCCTCCCCACCACACTAGCAGAGCTTCGTATGCTTCCCTCCCATGGCAACCAAGCCCACGCGAGCCAAGTCGAGCCGTTTATTTCTTCTTAGACTGGTGCACAATGTCGATGATCTTGTCGACTACCGACGGATCCGAGAGCTGTCGGGAGGCGTTAGTAAACATCATCCCACCAAGTACGCGTCATCGCCGTCAACAAGAGAAGAATATTGGCAAAACTCAGACTTACTGTTGTAATGTCGCCCAACTGGTCCTCTTCTCCCGCCAAGATCTTGCGCATGATACGGCGCATGATCTTGCCGGATCGCGTCTTTGGCAGATCTGGCACCACAAAAATGGCCTTCGGTGCCGCAAACGGTCCAATCGACTTGCGCACTTGCATCACCAAGTCCTTCTTCACCTGGTCACTTGACTCTGTGCCGTCTTTCAGCGCTACAAAAGCGTTGACGGCTTGGCCTGTCAGTTCGTCATTGATACCCACCACGGCGGCCTCAGCCACTTGGTCTGCGCAACCGTCAGCAACTTGCATATCGGACTTTCGGACATAACGTACGGTGCTCAATAAGCGCGGCTTCGATCTCAGCGGTAGACAGCCTGTGACCCGAGACGTTGACAACATCATCAACACGTCCGCGAATCCAGTAATAGCCCTCGTGGTCACGTCCGGCACCATCTCCAGTGAACTGCAGATATTATTAGAATTTGCATGTAAGTAATCAGCTTGCCCAAACTCACGTAGTAGCCCTTGTATACGTTCAGGTATGTGTCCATGTATCGCTTGTGTGCTCCCCAAACTGTGCGGGCCATGCTGGGCCACGGCTGTTTGAAGGCCAGTACACCCTCGACATCGTTGCCGTGAATCTCCTCGCCAGACACGGGGTCGATGATCGCAGGCTCGATACCGAAGAATGGCAAAGATGCGGATCCGGGCTTCGTGGGTGTGATGCCTCCCATAGGTGAGATGACGTGGGAGCCAGTCTCAGTTTGCCAGTAAGTCTGTCTCAGTCAGCAATAATGTCTATGAATGTACTCAGCCGCAACTCACATCAACAACGTGTGCTTCCTCCTTTCCGACAATCTCAAAGTACCACTTCCACACTTCGGCGGCAATTGGCTCACCAACAGATCCGAGAATCCTGAGGTTCTTCATCTTGTGCTTGACGTGCTCGTCACCCGCACGCTTGAGCAGCCGCAGCGCAGTGGGGGCGACGTAGAACTGGCTGACGTTGTACTTGTCGACAATGTCCCAGTAGCGCGAGAAGTTGGGGTAGGCAGGTGTGCCTTCGAAGACGACGGTAGCTACACCAAGCAGTAGAGGGGCATATACGACGTAGGTGTGTCCTGTGATCCAGCCCACATCACCACCGCAGAAGAAGACGTCGTTGTCGTGGATGTCGAAGACGTACTTTCCAGTTGCTGCTGCGCCGAGAAGGTAGCCTGCGGTTGTGTGCATGACACCCTTGGGCTTGCCGGTGGACCCTGAGGTGTAGAGCAAGAACAGAGGGTCTTCCGAGTTCATCGACTCTGGCGCAATGTAGTTGGGGTACTTCTCCACCTCCTCGTGCCACCACCAGTCGCGACCCTTGGTCCAGGGAACCTCGGCGCCGGTGCGCTTGTAGACCAGGCAGTGGCTGATGCCGGGACATTGCTTGAGAGCATCGTCGACAATCTTCTTCGTGCTGATGGTCTTGCCTCCGCGCTTGCCCTCGTCTGTGGTGATGACGACCTTGCACTCAGCGTCGATGATACGGTCGCGTAGCGAATCAGACGAGAAGCCCGCGAAGACAACGGAGTGAACGGCACCGATACGTGTGCAGGCCAAGAAGGAGATGACGGCCTCTGGAATCATAGGCAGATACAGAGCAACGGTGTCGCCCTTCCTTACGCCCATCTCCTTGAGTGTGTAGGCCAGCTTCGAGACCTGGCGGAGGAGTTCTCCGTATGTGATGATGCGGCCATCGCCCGCGTCGTCGGCCTCGTAGATGATGGCAGGCTTGTTGGGGTCCTTGAAGGCATGGCGGTCGACGCAGTTGTAGCTGGCATTCAGTCTGCCTTCCGCGAACCACGCGACATCGCCGTGTTCGAAGCTACCCGAGGACACGGTCTGGAAATCGCGCTCCCACGTGAGCAGCTCGCGCGCGAGTCGGCCCCAGAAAGCTTTCGGGTCTGTGATGGACTCCTTGTACAGCTTCTGGTACTCTTCGAGGTTCTCGAGATGCGGTTTCGAGTGCGGGTGCTTGCTGTGCGCGCGTTAGCTGCGTGCCGGGCTCTCGTCTGGGTGCGATCGCGATCTGGTGGTCGGCCAAACGCTCGGCGGCGCGGGGTCACCCCGCCCACCCGCGAGCTCTGGAGCTTGGATGACGCCGCAGCTGTCATTGTCTTGGTGTATGATGCAATGACCAAACAAACAGAGAGACTCACTCGTAAAACGCCTTGGGAACGTGGAATGTGTCCACCTGGTGGGCTTCGGCCACGACGGGCGGCTTGACGTCTCCTTCAGACATGTCTGGGCTGGTCGATGTGGATTATTTAGCCTGGCTGGCGGGGCAAAGGAGCTCGGCTTCGGCGCGCTGCAATTTCGCGACGAGGACAGTTCAGCAGCTTCACCAGCGTAGGAGCGTAGTCTGGCAGGACGCAGGTCAGAGACGGACGGATTGTCCAGAACAGTTATATGTCTCAATTCCGGGTAAAGGGGTCGGCGGTACGCTTGATTGCCGCAGGGGCCGGAGTGAAGTTGGTGAATGTTCGGGAAACAGCTGCTTAAGTGGAGCTTCGCGTGGCTGTTCAAGGTTCGAGATTGAGTCGACGCGGTTGGGAGAGGGAGTTTGTAATGCAGAGCACGAGATGGGCGAACGGCACTCTTATGAGCTGCGACTCTAGCAGGGCGTTGGTGATGTAGCCTTACCCCTCGCGTGCCTTCGCTGCGGGGACTGGAATATGACGAACAGCTTATTGCTGGCTTCTGTCTGGGCCCACACGTATTCCGTGGGCGGCACCATGATCCAATACGGATAGCATCCTGTGATGCCCTCCGTTTCTCCGGATCACTAGCACACCACGCCAGTCAGACTGTACTGCTGTGCCGATCCGCCGTCAATCTGCTTGACTGCCAATAATTGGCGACATCCAATTTGCCCTGCTTCACATGCTGTGAACGCGCGCAGCGACATGTTGGCTCATCAGGGCGGGCACTTATTTACCATCACCATGTACCTAGATATCCATGCTCGACCCTGAGGAAAACAGCTTCGGCAGGCAGCCGGCCCGCAACTTCGCGACCGCACAATATGTCCCGGCCGTACGCAATAGCCCGAATTCAGGCGGCGCAGTCGGCCTATAATGACTTGCAAAACTGTCATCACCTGGGCAGTGTCGAAGAGCAGGAGCTCCTCCGTAAGCTACAAGCTCGGCTACAAAGGTGCCGAACCCTCCTACAAAGCTCTTGGTATGACACCACACAAGCCCCAAGCACACCATTGTGACCAGACTGTCAAGAGTACAAGTTCTACATATCTGGCAGGTTGTGGAGCTGATCGCATGTTCCTTTGCAAAGAATGGGCCTGACCACGCGATGCCTGCAAGCATCAGCTTTCGGGCGTGGGGAAGAGGGACGCAGGACCCATCCGAGGCACCGGCAATTGTTACCGTTGGGCTGGTCGCCATATCTGTTCCCGCTTGTCTGTGCTAGCTGTCCTTTACTGTGGACACTTCGCATGGCGTGCTGGATTACTTACAAGAGCTAGCTGTTGTGGGTGTGTTTTGTGTGCAGTTCGCGCTAAGCTTTCACCGTGCGAGAGGGTTAGGTAACATGTTCCGTCTCGGTTGACAGCCATGCGAACGCCTTTGCGCGCGTGTCTTCGTGCACATGCTCGGATGTGTATTACAGTTTACGGTAGCGTCTAACGTGCGATCAATACAGTGATCGCGATGCGACCATCCATACACATCTTGGCATTCAAACAGCCGTCGTCATAGCTACCGGCATGCCGTATTGGCTGATGTTGGCAGGTCTGGGCACGCTGAAGCAAACGCCGACCAATAGAGACTTACAGAGACGTATTGGTTGGAGCATTATCGATGCGGGGCCCCGCAGGAGAGCAATAGCTAAATCAAATATCTCCAGGGCTCGATCAGTTTACTGTGCCGCCTCATATGAGCCAACCCAATAATTGCGCGTTGGGATTAAGGAACGGCCTGCATGCCCGGAGATTCATCTCAACTCTGGCCAGAACGGAAGCCGTAGCAGCCGTGTCTCGCGTCAATTGTGACTTCGCAGCTCAATGGCGAAAAGATGGGAATATCTTCATCCAGTCTACATAGCAACAACAGTCCCATCCACTACATGCACCACCACATCCCCATCCCCACCCCCATCTCTACTATCATTCTTCCATTTCCTCTTCACCAACTCGGGATTAATCACAATCCCCCTCTCCCCAACCCCCTCCCACTCAAACTCATACGTATCCAACTGCCCAAACAACCATATCCTCACCGTCAGCGTATCCGTGATAATCCGCGCAAGATCATCATCTCGATCCTGATCGCTAGACGTAGGATTCGCCCAAGGAAAAAAGGTAAGCGAGAAGTGTTCGGCTGCTTCGCGTGTCACAGACTGTGCCATCCAGGATTTGCGCCGGTTCGGGTACCCGGTTATGGTGCTGTAGAGGTAGACGGAGACGCGGCGGTGGAGAGAGGTGGCGGCTATGAAGTCGGGATCTAGGATGGGGTGTGAGCTTAATGCCTTCCGTGGATCGAGGGGTAGGGATGGAGGTTTACCTGATCCAACGTCGGCGCCATTGGCGACATGCGCCAGCTCTTCTGGAAATAATGTGCCTTCCCTGTCTCCTTTTTGCTTTGGCCCTGTTATACCCAGTACGTATGCTACGAGCGCATGCTTGAGCGCCGCAGTTGGACTTGAGCATTCTTGCAGGAGTTCCCCCATGTCCACGTCTTTAATGCCGAACTTGGCGATTGAAGGTTCCATACTCGGAGTGATACAGGCATGTACATCGCGGTAGAACTTCTCGACATGCTCATGCATCATGCTGAACAAGTGTGACACGCCATTCCATACTTCATCGTCGTCTGCTGCAGGGGGTAAGAACGAGGTAACATCCTTGGACGATTCGTTCGCTACGGCTGCGGGCGTTATCATCGGAGGAGATAATGCAGCAGTGGGCGTCGGTGGCATAGGTGTTTGTGATACCTGCACATATGGGCTATGCCGCCCTCCTAGACTGCCGACACCTTTGTGTTGCATCATTCCCAGATCGGGCGCAGAGTCGGCATAGCTTGGGTAATCTTTCGTACTGACGTTTGCATTCTTGTGTTTATTCCGCTGCCTGAAGAGGAAGAATGCGGCGGCAAATGCGATTGCTGCGCCAATGATGAATGTTCCGATGGCAATACCCGTTACTGCACCGGCGCTCAGTCCCTTCGTCTCATCGCCGTCTGTTACTCCTGCCAGGGTTGCGACCGTTGCCTGACTTGGATCTTCCGTCGTTACGGATGTTAGTTGGCTGGGTGAGACAGTCTGGCTTTGCGACGTTGATATTGATGTTCTTATGATTGAGGGTGTTTGCGATCCGAAGCTCGTGAAGGTGGGCTGGGTGCTAGGTTCGGCAAGTTGTGTGATGCTAGAGCCAAAGCCATCAAAGGTAGGTGATGGTTGTATGTCCGAAATGCCATCGGATGGAGAAACCCCCCATCCACCCGGCGTCCTTGTCAGAGCGAAACCAATTCCCTCCGTTTGTGCGGTACTTGTCCCGTCCGTCTCTGAGGTACTCGCGCCAAATTTCTCACATCCTGGAAACCAAGGAGTACATCGCGGTAAATCGTCGTCAAACGCGGTGGTCGTGAAACTCCGGATAAAAGGTAGCATCTTTACAGTACCCAGGTATATCAAGCCAAACCCAAGGCTGAACCTCAACCACGAAATCGGCAGGCAGAAGGCGAAAAAGAGGAAAACGAGAGAAAGAGAAGATCCGAAATCGAAACAAACCTCTCCAGCCTCAAGGGCCACCTATGAACAAAGACAACCCCATCGTATAAGCCGATCAGGCTTCCAGCTCAGCCGCAGCATCCTACAAGGCACGCCGCACTCCGCCTCACGCACTGCAGCAACCCAAACCCCGAAAAATCCTTCCAACTCCCAGACACACGCTTTGTTGCTTACCGTCGTACGGGCAATCAAGCCAGACGCCTTGTCAAGATTGTGCAGCTTCCCACTATTGGGACGGCGTAACGTGGGGCGCAAGGGTAGGAGTAAGCAAACCAGTCCCAGTATGAGTGCGCGGATACGGCGATCCATTTGTTGCGCTAGGGCGGCGGCTGTTTTGTTGTTTGGGGGCCTGGGGATGCATGTGTGGATAAGGGCGGCTGTGCGCAGCCTTGTTCTTGTTTGCACAGCCTAGGTAAGGGTTGTCCGCGTTGTGCAGGGTAAGGTGGGTTTTAGATTTTGGGCGTCTCACTTGTTGGTGGTTGTTTGAGCGGCGGGCGGGGAGATGTCACGGCACGTGGTGGTTAAATGGGGAAAGAGCTGGAGGGAGGTTTGCACATGCCATTTCTCAAATCCAGGTTGCCGGCGGGCAAGGGCAGGGTCTATGTGTTCTAGCGTCCACCACCACCACTTCTTCAAACCTTGTTTCTGGTTTCTTTGGTGAACTTCCCTCGAGTTCGCTTGTCGATATGGGTATTTTGGCACCTTCGGTACCTTCAAGTTCCTGTGCGGGTTCTCGGCATGGAAGTTCTGCTGTGCTGTACGACCCTTTGTGGGCCAGCATCTCCACAATCTGATGGTGAGCGGAGACTTCAGCTGCGCTTTCATCGGAGCTATACCCCCGCGCTCTTTGTTTGCGTCGCCTGATACATACAAAGGCGATGATCAGGGCTACTAATACCGCCAAAGCCACGATGCCGGCTGCGATTCCTCCCTTTGCGCCGTTGGAAAGACTCTTTGAGTTGGTGGAAGCTGCGTTTGTGTTGGTGGAGGTATTTGACGGCGTCGAGGTTGGGGAAGTCGAGGAAGCTGTCAATGTCGATTGTCAGCGACTATTTTGTTGCTCGAAGATGATGAAAACATACCCATCACCTTCTCCAATCTCCCGTTCTTCAGGAAGCACCCTCGCAGCCCAAGTGTCTCACAATCTTGATCCAACCCCTCCACCAGATCCGGCGCCAACATCGCCGCATCGATCACAAACCCTGGATACACAGCCGTCGCCGCATCGAACGTAGCGTTCATGAGCCAACAATTTTCGAATTCTGTTGCGCCGAGAGGTCGAAAATCGAAGCCGTAGCACAGCGGCTCTTTCTTGACGCAGCGGCCCATGCAATCGGACCAAGTTTCTTCGAAGGTGGGATCGAGGAAGTCGACTTTGGCGCCGATATCTTTGCCGCAGAGGTTTTGGAAGGGTACGGTGAGGTTGAAGTCGTGGTAGGTGGTGGTGTTGCCTTCGCATCTGTCGCTGTCTGATTGTGCGGTGGTGTGTGTGATGATTGTGAGAAGGCATGCGAGCCAGACGTATGAAGGCATTATGGGCAGCACAATAATGAGTCGTCCCCTACTTAGCAGACGGTAAACAGAGATCGGGAAGATACAAGAAAGGCCGGATTTACTGAGCACCTTCGGTAGCTAAAATACATCTTCTCCGTCTTCTCCCACAGCCTGGTAACGAGCATCGGCCCCCTCAACAGATGCAGCGGACATGCCGCAGACGATCCTCTCGACGTCAAGATCTGTACTTTACCCAATGATACTCGCACCGTGCATCTTCTCCTCCAGCCACATGTTCTTGGCAAAGCACGAGGCGTTCTCAGCCTTGTGCGAACCTCAGGAGCTATGCTGAGAAACTGGGTCCGTTGTAAGGGTGGAGTGTATAAATAGTCTGAATGAACGGGAGAGAAGACGATCTTGTATTTTACTGCGCCCTTGAACAGGAATGCTGCGCAAAAGATTGAACTTAGTGAGTAGCTAGCCTCGTCCGTCAGAGTGAGCGATATGTATGCCAAGAATATGGCGGTTCATGTGCATTGCGGGACGGCCTGCCGTAATCGTTGTTCATAGAAAAGATCAGCTTCAATGTTGATCAAATTTGCAAGTGTCGACTGGCTTGACGTTGTCAAGTAACCGCCATTGCTCTCCACCTTCCCTCAATAAGAAAACGGCCTAATAGCATACGTCTCCTTCTCCTCCGGCAGTGGCGAAACAGGCTTCTCCATAAATTCGGGGTACAAATACCACGCCAAGTGTTTGCCCTCCGTCTGCGCACTAGTCCACCCATTGCCCAACCAAGCCAACCTGTTGCTCGTCTTCCCCACACCATGTAGCTCTGTACCGTCACTCTGTCCCTCGAGCTCATCCAAATAAATATAGTCGAAGTCTTCCCACCTCGGACTCCTCATCGTCTCAACACAATGCAACGTACTTCCTGGCCAGAGCCCAACGACCTCGCCCGTCCCCTTGTTCTTGTACCAACTTCGGCATTCGTCGGCGAAGACAGTGCCCTGGAAGTAGGCGTCGACGTATTCGATGAAGTCCTTCTCGCGCGCTTCCTTGACAACCATGGCTGCGATGTTTTCTTTTTGGATCTTGCGGATTGCTTTGATGATGTAGTCGCCTAGGGTCTCGATCATGCACGTCAGGCTGCCGGAGCCGATTGCGGCGTTGGGACCGAGCATGGTGAAGAGATTGGGGAAGCCAGATACGGAGTGTGAGAGGTAGTTTACGGCGCGGTCCTCCCACCTTTTAGCAAGTGGCAGGCCGTTGCTGCCGGTTAGGGGGAACGGAGGTGGGGCTGAGGCTTTGAAGCCCGTGGCACACACGAGAACGTCGATTTCGTGCGTTTTTCCGTCGGCTGTGTGGATTGCGGATTCGGAGATGTGTGTTATGGGCGATGTGACGAAGTCGACATTGGGTTGCGTCAAGGCTTCGAGATAGCCTGGACCAGGCGTCAACCGACGGCACCCTGGGGAGAAGGAGGGTAAGAGTGCTTCGAAGATCTCAGGCTTGCTCTTCAGCCTCTCTTTCATGTGCTGATGGAACATATCCTTTGCGCCCTTTTGTAACTCAGTCCCTTTCATGGTAACAGCATGGATGCTGTTTCCATCTTCCTCGACTGAAAGCCTGAACTTGTGGTAATATTCTGGATCGTTCGCGAAACGATCGCGAAGCTCTGGGGGAATCGTCGAACCATTGAAACCGTACTTGTCCCATAGCTGTTGGCCGAAGGGAGGCGAGATCCACGTCTTACTACGCACAAAGGTACTAATATGAGTACCTGGTAGACGCTGCAGCGACGGGACAATCTGGATGGAGGAGGAACCAGAACCGATGACGCCTACTCGCTTGTTGTTGAAGTCGTAGGCTTGATTCCAGACTGCCGAATGCATGACCTCGCCTTTGAACGTCTCAAAGCCCTTTATCTCAGGCCAAGATGGTGTGTTCAAACCACCCCTCCCTGAAACAAGTACGTCGGCCTTGTCCTGTAGCACATCTCCTGTGTCGAGATTCTTCACTGTGATGTTCCACTTCGCAGTCTTGCCATCCCAGTGGCATGCCTGAATCTCATGGCGTAGCTTGATGAAGCGATCCGCGGAGTACTTGTGCGCTACGTCTTGGAGGTAAGATTGAATCTCCGCAGACGGGGCATAGAGCGACGACCAGTTCGGGTTCGGTTGGAACGTATACTGGTATGAGTGAGCTGTAGATTATTAGCCGTGGTTGTACTCGTAAGTTCAAGCTTGCTTACATGGTATGTCGCATGCGCAACCGGGATATCTGCGATCAAGTCAGTGAATGCACTGCGAAACAGTAAGAAGACCTTGGTTAGTCACAGAAGAAATGCTTACCTGTTCTCGTACCAAGTCCCTCCAACGCCGCCATTCTTCTCATAGATGACAAGATCGACATTTCTCAATCTCTCTGGAATGCGAATGCCGCAATAGATGCCCGAGTATCCAGCACCGATAACAACAACTCTCAGACGTCGCAAGTTTTCCACAGGCGCATCGTTGAGCTTGAAAGGCGGCTTCGCTGAAAGCCCATTGGCATCCTCGTTAATGGAAATGCCAGGCGCGTCGATAGGAAGGTTAGGTACTGCCGACATCGTCAAGAAAGAACGAGTTACACAATAGGAGTAATTGCGCGACGTGTATCCAAATTAAATGGTTTATTCAGAGGCTAGACTGGCCAGCGTAGGTGGTAGTATAGAGTATGACAGAAACGATCCAGATGATGTTGGCCGCAAAATGGCGACAGAGAACCGTTATAAGTACGGCCACCTACACCCCTCACCATCGTCAGGGTTGGCCGTATGATACAAGTGCCGAAGCAGTAGGCGGAGCGTTAGCGAGACGTCGAGTTACCAGTCGGATTCAGCAGACGGCCTGGGGTTCCACCGCTAGGCTTAGCCTATCAGAGCGCGACAGCCTCCGCATCTGTGTCGGCCGAGGCGCCACCCCGGACCTCCACATGCGTCCCGCTGCATCCCGCAACGCGCTCTTAGTGACTTCGCGGAATGTCCCCGTGAAGACTTGCGCGTTCGGCTCTGGATAGTTTTCTATCCGTCCTGTGCAATACAGCTGAGAAACCCCTGCGATGAGCGGCGCGATAGTTGTGCCGCAGAGCTGCAATTGAGTTTGTTCCATAGACGATCCCCGGTACTACCTCGGAACCGTGACGATAGCAATCTGTAGTAGTGTAAGCAATTGGAAATCTTCTCTTCGCATTTTGCATACCTGATTTCCAAGAGCGATAGATAACCTAGAACTATCTGGCTCCCAACCAAGACTGTACTCTCCGTCTATGGCCGGGTTCCATTTGTCGCTGGGAGTTTCACTGGCGCGCCACGAGGCAATTGGTACATCTCTCTTTTCTACATCCCAAACAGTGACGGCATCGGGGCCTGCAGCAGCTAAGAGCGACCCGTCTGGAGAGAAAGCAATCTTAAAGGCCTGCGTACCATCCGTGGTAGGTAGATATTTGACGCATTTGAAAGGTTCGTTTGCGTCCCAGATGCGTGTTGCACCCGCCATGGAGCTCGTTGCAAGCAAGACAGAGGGTAGCGAAGAGCCATTCGTGAGATGGCTAGTCTTTGATTTTACGCGGAAGCTGAGATCGGTGGGGTACTCATCGGGATATTCGTGCACCTGTAGTTGTATTGAGTCGTTGGGGTGGAGGATGCCAAGATAGTACTTTCTGTCTTCGATACCCAGCACGGCGATGATCCTAGACGCGGCGTCATATTTGACTGTCTCCCATGTTACTGAAGTATCGAGGGTTTGCTGGGTAGTCAAGGAGTCGTTGACTTGGTAGATCTTGAAAAGTTTGATACCACAAACGACAAATGCAGAGTCGCTTATCCAGTGGGCGTCGAATATGGCCGTGTCGGTGAATTCGGTCCATGCGGGTATAGAGTCGCTATCGTTCTTCCACACCTTGATGGAGCCCTTTTCGCCGTCTGTTGATATCGAGAGCAGCAGGTTTCGTTCGGGGTTCCAGCGAAGCGTGTTGATGAGGCCGGCAGTGGAGGAGATGACCTGCGAGGCCTGGCCGCCTTCGGTCAGCTTGATGAGCTTGTCCATCATCATCTTCTCGCCGACTTCGTTGGATCGCTGTTCTCGCACAGAGACGGTGAGTTCGTTGTCGGAATGCCAGCATAGCGCGGTGACGTCGAAGTTGTCGACGGGTAAGGGTATGTCGAAATGCTGGGTGGGGGGTTCGTGGCCAGGGTCTTTGCTCACAACGTGAACTTGGAGGAGGGATTTGCCGGCTGCGAGCAGTACAGGGGAGTCTATGGGCCCCCATAGTGTGTGCTCGATAAGGCAGGCAGGGTCTGAGGGGGGAGGGATGGAGACGATGCCGGGAGTGAGATCAGCCACAGCGATGGCCTCGGTCTGGATCTCAGCGTCCTGGCCGATGCTGAGGGTGGATATGGGGATATCAGCAAGCGAGGGCGACTCGGCTTCCGAGACCATGGGCTCCGACTCAGCCCGCACGCTGTTGGTCACATGGGTGGTGCCGTTGTGCTCGATGTCCATGGCATCGCCGTTGACCTGGGGCTCGGGGCGCGGCTCGACGCCATTCGTGGGCTTCGTCTTCTTGCGCTTGAGCGTCTTCTTGGGCGGGGGTTCTTGGACAGCGCCGTTGGCCTCGGCGGCGAGTTCGTGTGCGGGAATGCCCTTGTCGAGGGTCAAGAGGTTGCCATTGCGCGCCGAATAGGGTCGTCCGTGGTCGCTGCCGAACTTGTAGCGCGGCTCCGTCTGCACTCGTCAGTACCAGCTTCCCGCGCGCGTGGATGCGACGTACATTGCAAGCCTCGGCCTGCAGCTGGTCGAAGCACAGCCCGTCCTGGACGAGCCTGATGAGGGCGTGCTGCTCGATGTTCTTCGCAAAGGGCAGCGTGTCGGGGTCGCGGATCCAGCATCGCGAGAGTTGCAGGGCGGCATTACCGAATCCGGCCTCCTGAAGATATCGCCATACTGCACCTAGACGTCAGTCATGCAGGCCAACAGAGGCGTGGGCTGGGGACGTGTACCGAGATAGTTCATCGCGTTGCTGCTGAGAGTCTCCGCCATGGCGCATCCTGTACGCGCTGCATGCGCCGGGGAGCTGAGTGCGTAGGGTCGGTGATAGACGGGGCGTGCTGGGTGCGCGATTCGTGGTGGGTGTCGTCGTCGAGCTGGTAGGAGGATCGAAGGCTACCTGCAACTACTCAGCACTCTGGCGGCCGCTAGTCCCCACAGGATCTCCGTCCGAGCGTCGTTCATGATCCCTGCCGTCGACACATGCAGACGCTCCCACGCCTGCATGCTCAATTCACCAAAGACACCTCCACCGCCCGTCTGGACCTGCCCGGGCCGATACGTGAAGGACGCCCGCCTGCCTCACCTCCCGCCTCCAGACGCCGCATTCTCCCCACCATGGCGCGCATCAACCTGCCCCCGCTCACTCGCGGCGTGCTGGCGGCCGTCGTATTCTTTACGCTGGTAAATTTCGCACTGCGACCCAACGCCAACCTGGTGGAAAAGATCGAGAAGCCAATCATCGGCGTGGGAAACGGCGTCCCGTGGCTCACCATCGTCCCCCGCTATTCGGTGCCGTGGTATCCCTGGGTCTTCGCGCTGGCGACGGTGGTGGAGCAGAACCTCCTCGGCCTCATCACCACCGGACTCACCGTCTTCTATGGCGGACGCTACCTGGAAAGAGCGTGGGGGTCTCACGAGTTCACCAAGTTCATGCTCTTCGTGGCCATGATTCCCAACATGCTCGCCTATCTGCTCTACATCGTCGGCTACCTGGTCATGGGCAAGACCTCTCTGATGTGCGTACTCGGCCTTCGTCCCATGCACTGTACTGACCAAGCATAGGCGTACGACCATCTCTGGTGGCATTGCTATTCAGGCCGGCTTCCTCGTCTCCTTCAAGCAGCTCGTCCCCGAACACACCGTTGCCATCGCAAAGGGCCTCATCCGCATGCGCGTCAAGCACTTCCCTGCCATCTTCCTCCTCACCAACACAATTTCCGGCATAATACTGGGTACCGAGACGGCCATGTTCCTGGCATACTTCGGCTTCTTCACTGCCTGGATCTACCTCCGCTTCTACCGCATAAGCCCATCACTGTCGTCTACCGCAACTGGCGACGGCTCTGTCATCCGCGGCGACGCCTCAGATACCTTCTCGTTTGCCCACTTCTTCCCGGAGCCCATACAAACACCCGTTGGTGCCCTCTCCGACGGCATCTACAACACACTCGTATCGCTCAAAGTGTGCATACCCTTCTCGGATCAGGATATCGATGCGGGCAACGAACAGGCGAGCGCCCGGGCTGAAGGGGGTTTACCCAGCATCATGAACCCCAACAGCAGGGGCGGTCGAGGAGGAGCCACACGTGCCGAGGCGGAAAGGAGACGTGCTCTCGCTCTAGAGGCTCTGAACCAGCGCCTGAACGCAGCAGCGTCTCGGGGTCCAAGTGCCGCTGCTCCGTCAGCGCCTTCTGTCTCTGGACCTACCGAGTCACTGGGCGAGACAAACTACGAGCCAGACCGACCGGAAGCACCCGAGAGATCAGCGGCATAGTACTCTCGCTCTCAGGGATATCTTAGATCGCTTTGATTACCCGTTGTCGTTCATATACCCGTGGCAGCAGGTGCCTCTCCTACTCCACCGAGTACCTACAAGTTCTCGGTGTTTTGGGCATGGGACATTGCGGCGGCGTCTTGTTAGCGTTACAGCGCTTTGTTTGGTTGCGTTATTGGAGCGCATATGATACCACCACTCGGGAGGGACTTGTCAGTATTCTTGTACCCAATTATTGCCTACTATCAGAATAGAGTAAGTCGACTGTTCACAAGTCCATCGTTTCATCCGCCGGCTGTTGCACCTTGCGAAAGACGTTGCCGCGACGCAGCGGGCCAGTGCCAGAAACGGTACTTCATCAATAATGCGCACTCAAGTGCTCAACTGGACTCGACTTGATTAAGCACTGCCGTTGCGTTTCAGTCGACATGCATCTCTCATGCGCACATAATCGAGCGCCTCCCAGTCACCACCCGCACTTTTGAAGACTACGTTTCCGCAGAAGTCCTCGAAGGGATGCACGCAGCCTACGTGCAGACTGGTCGCGTACTGCAGGTGATCAGTGCAACCGGGCGTTTTGTTACACAACTCTACCCGCCGAGTCTCACGGAGCCGGTAGAGAGCAAGTGTCGTGACAGTTGATACACAGAAAAAGAAATTGCCGTCTCATATTGCTTTGGGAAGAAAGATGCTCTCACCTCCACGAGACGTACAACTCACGAGAAGTACAAGTAGACCGGAAATCTCTATAATTTCTGTAGACAACGCGCGTCCTATTCACATTTCAGACCTATCAAATCTCTCTACTTTGACAGTAGCAAATCCCTCATCATGTATACATCCATCCTCACCACCCTTCTCATAACCGGCACCACCCTCGCCGCAAGTCTGCCCCCGAGCCCAGGTCATCCTCTCATCCCCTCAGAATACGTACCAGAATCTGTACATCCAGCTGCAAAGCGACAGGGCCTCCCCCTCGGTGATGTTCTAGGTGGAGGCGATGTTCTGGGCGGAGGCGGTCCTCTGGGCGGCCTAGGAGACTTATTAGGCGCTGGAGGCGACGCTGAGAGCTCTTCCGCTGCGCCCGCCCCGGCTCCGACTCCTGTTCCCAGAGCATCAGATATCGTCATGACGACTACGATGATCACCGTAACAGCGACCTTGTCTACGCCGTTGCCAGAAGCGCCATCAGCTTCCGTGTCTCCTGTGCCTGAAGATCTGGCCGGCGTCTACGTCTGCGACGACATCAACTGGAACGGCGCATGTTCGCACCACTTCACCAAGCCAGGAGGTTCAGACATTGACTGCGCACAATTGTCTGGTAGGGAATCATCGATTGGACCGGATCCAGGCTTCCTATGCGAGTTCTTCACGTATGTTCCGATACCTCATCTCTTCGCGAATTTAGCTAATATGTTTGTTCATAGCAACAACTCTTGCCACAAGACTCCTGGCGTTGAATCCGATTTCCTCAGCTTGAGCTGGCCCGGTAATGCGGATCTGAGGAGTACGGACAAGGGTGATTTGAATGACAAGTTCTTGAGCTATGTTTGCTTCAAGGTGTTGTAGGAAAGGTGGATTTGGGAGATGGGGATTGAGAGTTTTGGAGATTTAGGAGGGGCTTGAAAAGGGATTGAGTGAGAGACAGGTGCTTTCGTTCAGGTTAAATTGATGATTTTACGACTCAGATCTTGACTTTTGGCATGCTGAACCCTTTCGTGCGTATGCTGGTGGATGCTTAGTGCCCCGTGGTTCCTGCGCTTCGAAGCAGCATATACAGTCGTTACTGACGATCGATGGCCATATGCCGCTTCTCGTGCATACGTGTGTCTCTGTAGCACATGCCAGGCACGCTACAAGCTCGCTCCTCACATGGCCTGTGGTGTTCTTTGTTTGTTTATCTACCTGCTCCCATGCTTCCTCCATTCTTCATCCATCACATCTCTTCCACACCACTCTTCTGGGATATGACCCATTCTTCTTCATTCTCAACCATCCTCACTTCTATCATCATATTATTGCTTCCAACTCTCATTCATACCACCATCGTTATCTCAACAGTCTATCGACTCGTCACCACATCTTCATCACGTCGTCATCACTCCATCGCTACGGACGAGAACACGCACAGCACAGCCTCAGCGTATTCAGCAAACTCCAGAAGTACAGCAATGCCCAAGAAAAGTACAGCAAGTACAAAGCGAGCTCTGCCTCGAATTGCTTAGCTAGGCACAAGATTGAGGCTGGGGCAGCGACCTCTTCTGTCTTCGTTGCGGCAAGTATAGTTACACCAAGGAAAACTATCAAGGCAAGCGTTGCTACGCCAAGGTCAAGTGCAACCACTGTGCCTCTTCCCAGTCGGACAAGCGCATTGGTCTCGTACCAGTCCTCCATTAGCAACATCGCTACGACAGTATGTATCTGATGCCAGAACTTCTCCATGACATACTAACCCGCGCGACAGCCTATAATGCTCAAGCCAACCGACACATGATCCTGCGATCACCCCACAATCCGAGGACAAACGAGCCGATTCGTGGTTTTCCCGAAACGTTAGTGGACTGTTCCTTGGTATCATTACAACATTCATACCGCCATATCTCGCACATTCTTATCCAGTCTATCCATATCGCCATCGTTCTCCCGCCAGCTCTTGTCCTGCCACGATCCAAATCTACTACAAGTACACTACGGTTTGACACAACTACGAGACCAATCTATGATCGGTGGCACTATCCTCGAGGGAGTCAGGTATCTACAATGCAACGTCGCTCTTGTCGGATATATTGTTACAACGGTATGCATCCGACCCTACAGCTTCTCTGTGCTATGCTAACGGTTTCTTAGTATTTTTACGACATCTCTACCTTGTTCATCCCTCCATTGGCAACACTGCCCTAGAGGAAGTCAGATACTCGAGGACCGACATGGCATCGATCATCACGACACCACTATCGAGGATGTCGGATTCTTCCAGTGCATTTTCGGCAACATCGTTACCACTGTATGCCTCATACTCTAGAGATTCGCTACGTCTTACTGACTGTTTCTTAGTATTATTACGGCATCTCTACCTCATTCATCCTCATTCTTCGAAACATGTATCCTCAAAAGCCATCGACATCTTTCTCGTCAACCGTTTCACCTCAGCCGTTACAGTGTCGATGTCAGCAGACCGAGATCGCTAGGAACGCGCTCGTGCAACGTGAACAGCTGGAGATGCAGAAGGCGCGCGAGCAGCAGATGGCGCAACAACAGGCAGCGCAACAACAGGCAGCGCAACAACAGGCAGCGCAACAACAGGCAGCGCAACAACAGGCAGCGCAACAGGCGCTATCGCTGCGCTGATACCCCTTGTCCCATCCGCGACACTCGAGGTACGTCTCGTTCGATAGCTAGGTATCTCATTATTCCTGACTAACTTCAATATTTCAGCGTCCTGCCGTCGTATTGCCATACTCTTGATATCCTTTCCCCAGGACGATCCTCGTTCTCGTCATCAACTATTCCTTCCTATCATCATCGTCATCATTCAACGACATTCCTACGACATTCTTACGACATATCAATAACACCATTACTACGCCCTCGCCCTCGCAAATGCTCACATTGTTGGTCTTCCTTGCTGAGCCACCCGATATCATGCTGACAAGAGTTCAAGATTACCCGTCAGAACTCCAACAGCAACGGAGAAGACGCGCTCGAATATCTGTTCCGCGCACTTGACCCCAATCATTTTCCAAACTCTTGGACTCTTGAACAAGGGCGAGCGCGGCTCATTGCTATTATCTAGGATGTCGAGGCTATATTCCTATCGTCTTTCATCCATCGATACCCTAACTTCAAGTGGTACTTCAACGACCTGAACACAGTCATTATTACCTCGGGCCGCACAAATTCGCATCTTTACCTTCATTCTCAACATCTCTATTCTTTATCGGCATTCAGCGACTGTTATCGATATCTCGGTCACCTGTCCCGTGTCCTTGAAATCTACAACATACCGAAATCCAAGAGCTCAAAGACCGAGTCGATGCCCGTGCACCGTCTTGTCTGATGCGTACATACCGTTAGTGGCAGGGGCGACTGCGCGAGGAGTAAACGATCCGTGGGGTCCATAGGCTGGATGTCGATCGTCGCGATTCGAGGTCGATGGCATCTTGGGTGGAAACCTCACCTTGGGACCGTTGGGAGCAGAATTCGTTGGTGTTGCTCTTATCTTGAGAATGCTATGCTCTCTTGTCAATCTTGCTTCCCAAGTCACAGTGATGCTGATGCTCCGTCTGACGCCGAAGCGCAAAGAAGGCATACTCTAGTGTGCGATCGAGATTCCGAGCCTCATTCTCATATCCCACAATGCAATTTCTTACATCATGTGCTAGAAGACGTTGTCCATCGTCAATTAGCTACAATGTATATCTTCGGACTAAAGGACGAGAGCAGCCTTCGTTCGTGGAATTTATGTATTCCGCACCATTCCCATTTCAGTTTAGTGCATCATTTACCAGGTCCGCGATCGTCATCGCAACGGTCATCTTGCCACATACCTACGGCTGCACCCCCGCATCTTCTCAAATTTACGACTACCATACTGTTCTAGTGTCATGCGCAATATCGCAAAGTAAATGCTTGGCCAATTATAGCTACGCAACATGCAGTAGCATCGTGGCTGTAGAAAGATCGCGGAGTTCTCCAAAGGCTACCCGGTTTTCTTGTCCTGTGCAATTTATTCGGAGGCCACGATTCAGGTCACTCCGGAACTTGTTTACTATTCTACGAGATTAGTAACGGTCCTCCGTGTTAGTCTCGATACTAAGTACAATGTTGCACAGTATAAATTCGTGCGTAGTCTCAGTGCCATGACGAGCTGCGCATCTTTCAAATCATCGAATTTCATCATGAAGCTTTCCATATCCCCTCTCGTACTACTAGCAGCCATCGACAATGTCACGGCCGTTCGATTTCTCGGACGTGTGAATCCAGACACGCAAGAGTTGACATGGCCCGGAACCGGCGTATCCTTTACCTTTACAGGTTCCTCCGCTAGCATCGGCATCGAAGGCACAAGCGGCACCAACAGTGCTCAATTGACCATCGATGGCGTAGCTACTGTCATTCCTGATGTTAATGGCACCTCCATCAAAACGCCCGCTGACCTTGGTAACGGCAAACACACGGTCGAACTGCGGAAACGATCAGAAGCTTCATATGGCACCATAACCATTGGCAACGTAACAACGGACGGCACCTTAGGTCCAGACATCTACGCCTCGCGCAAGATCCAAGTCATTGGGGATTCCATCACCGTCGGCTACGGCCTCGACGGCGTCAACCCATGCGTGAACAGCGCCGCTGTGGAGAACAATCCCAAGACCTACGCCGCCCTGGCTGCCGACGCATTAGATGCCGACTACGACATCATAGCCTGGAGCGGCATCGGTCTGACAAGAAACTACGTCTCTCCCACCCCCGATCCAAGCGACATCATGCCTCAGCGCTGGACCAGATATGGCGCTCTCGATCCGCTCAACAGCTATACATTCCCCGCAAACGCCACACCAGATGCTGTAGTCATCAATCTTGGTACCAACGACTTTGGCTATCAAGCCGGCGTACGCGACCCAATCGTCCCGGCAGAATACACCGCTGCCATGGTCGACTTTGTCAAGACAATCAAGACACACTACCCAGATGCTGCTTTCTTCCTTCTGACGTCGCCTATGCTTGGCGACGGATATCCTGCAGGCCAGGCGCAGAAGACTACGCAGACGAATGCATTGAATGCTGCGATTGCGCAACTTAAGAACAGCACGAAGATCAGTCTGGTGGATATGCCGTCGCAGGGCTCAGACGTTGCTTGTGATTATCATCCCAATGCTGCGACCCATGCGGAGATGGCGGAGATTCTGACCAAGGCTCTCGCTGGTGAGCTGGGTTGGTGAGGAAGTAGAGTCGTTGTAAAGAGGATGTGATGATGATGTATATACTTTGACACGATGTATCTAATATTGTTGTTGATACCGGAAAATGTCGGTACGTCATGAACGAGCTGTGAAGGTAGACTATCAAGCTTACCGCGTAGACATATACTTTGTTCGACGCGGTCTACGTAGGTAGAATCATTCGCGTCGCTCGCAAAAAGCATCTATGCAAGATATGACGTTCAGAATTTCACTCCCAAAGCCCGCGGTACAAAGTGTACCATCACCACACGTCCCGAGGAAGCGGTTTTGTTCCAACCCATCACATCTGAACAACACTGACCTTTTGTCCAGCCCTTCTGCCACAACTCTCATAACAGCTAATGCAAACTATCAAGAAGGGAAACTTTTGGACATTCACATCATATACCCCGAGAGTGACTCTTCCATGCCTGCAGCCCGCATCCCAGTGACAAGGCCTCAGGCACAAGCATCTCCCTTGCCCATGCTACATCTGTACAAATCCTTACTTCCACGATACCACCTTTCTCCACATGACCCTCTACACCGAAACATCTTCATACATGTACAACCCACCTCCACCGGTCCACCCCCACCTCACGCCACCCCAAAAGACCGTCTCACCTTGCCCCCTTCCGCCCACAATATTCGCCCCCCGAATCGGCCCTTCACTCACAATGAAAGATCCAGACTATCCCCTCAGGTCAAGATCCAGAATCCAAAAATCGTATGATAATACATCAAAGTTCACCATTTCGGACCGTCGAAGGAAAGTTATCACCTGGACCCTGGCGCGGGGGTTCCGCCACTTTTCGAGACACAATGGCACCCGTAACGAGGCTGGCCGCAGTCTCAATCCGGTGAGGTGGGAAGCGGAAAGCATATGATAAGGGAAGGGATGTGTTGCGTTACGACGCACGCGATTGCGCCATATAAAGTTCTCACCCTCGGTCCGTTCTGGGGTGTGGACAACTTTAATTTTCCAACGCGGGTTTTTGGGGAATCTGGAACCTGGGAAACTTGTGTCTTCGATGCGAGGCAGCATGGGGGGTCTTTGAGGAGTGGGATTGTCTCGTGCGTTCGTTTGGCTTCTTCCGGTTCTTTGAGTTTATGGATAGCGGGGGTGCTGGTGGTGCGTGATGCTAGATCCTTGCGTTTGCTTGCATGTCGGAGGACCCTTGGGATCTACTTGCGTGCTCTCATGCGTGTGTGTACGCGGTATATCCTTGTCGTAAGGGGTAGACTGCGTGAATTCTTGAGGCAGCTCGGTAGCCGTGTAGGCTATTGAAACCGTATTCGAAAGGGTTGAGAGAGAACTGTAGTTCGTACCTACGCTGATTGAAAGACCTCGCATTCGCATTAAGCCGTGCGATAGCGTTGATAAAGGGTCTTAAGTTATGGGGATGGTGGCCATCTGATGGTCAGTGCTGCTGTGGGGTGAACCGTCCCGCGCGATGGCTGCCAAGCATCGCGAGAACATTTAAGCTAGTTGACCGCATCTTCCACCGTAGTAAAACAGCGACATCTTGTTAAAAGTTGACGTGCTCATCGAACTTAGCCAAATAGACACGATTTCGCATTCGCATTGAGACAGCCAAATCACAACTCTCACATTCCTAGTGCAATGCGCAGCCCAGCCACTCGACTGGCGCGCCCTCACGAGCGGCGAGACACAAGCGGCCATGAGTTCCGTTGCATCGCGTGGAACCGTTCTGGACGGGCAGCCGCTTAGCAGCGAACGCTTGTTTGAACATGTTCTTCAGCCACGCACTAGCCATGCCGACGCGGTGGCAGAACTTCGGCATCGGTGGATGCAAAAACAACAAGTCCGATCATAGTCAAACCCCAAAGTTAAAATCCGCATTTCACGGATATCTCCAGATTCCACCTCCGCTCAACCCACGAGTTAAACATAGCAACGCGTTTGGACCACTTTCACCCTCGGATCGGAGCGGAAGATCGGAGGGTCAAAGGAGCATCGTGATCTTCATCATGGTTTGAAACCTCCGAGGAGCGTCGGCAGTCGTAGGAATTAATTGGGGAATAAAGGCGACTTGACTCGGCAGGATCTGAGGTGATTACTGATAACAATGATTGAATCCTGAGGGTGGAGGAGGTCGCTGAGTAGTGGCAGGTGGAGCTCTCGGAGTCTACCGCATTTGGTCACACAATCCTCCTTGGGGTATGCTGGCTGCGATATGTGGAGCGTATCTGGAGGTGGCTGAGGTGTACGAACTTGTCGAAGTAACACTAACCGGGAGAGTACAATACTCCGCGTGTTTGTCGATCATCGTTTGATGTCAGTCTAAAGGTGCTGGTTGTGGCTGGATGTTAAGCCTGTCACCGCGCAAGCCAGTACGACGCACATGCATCGTGATAGTACAGTACATGCCTGTAAGCGATGTCTAGCGGTGATTGATCCCGCACCTTGAGCATGCGCAGTAAAGATCAGCGAGATCTCGCAGGTCTTGAAACCTTATTTGTGCGTGGGGAGAGTGTAGTTTGACGATGATATAAAGTTCAATCTGCTCCATGCTAAAAGGAGCTAACTCGCTAGTTCGTATCGCGCAACATGACGGACTAGACAAGTGCCTCACCATGGCGTCCTCTTGCGCATGCATGTCAACCCGGCTGACAGCGGATTTAGTTTAGAAGCACCTGCCACGAGTTTAGCGGAAAGAAGCTGTTATAGAAACGTGCAATTTCATTAATGCACTTAGTGCGACGCCTCATGCTGCAGCAGTGGCTTCGCCAATAGATGCGGGATCTGAAGGCGATCTGCAGATCTTCATAGACCCATGATGTCTATCGTCTGAAGAATAGTCCAAGTCCTGATGCTGATCCTAACGCCTATACCGCCAGTGACGCCGTTAATTCATATGCTAGATGACTGCCGTTGACCGAATGATGATGCCTCCCTTAGTCGACGGGCGCGTGCTTGAAGAGGAAACTAACACTCTCGCCGTTGTGGGTACGCCTGCAGGCCTCGGCAAGCTGTGTGCCGTTAGAGCGGCACCTTTCCAAAGTATAGGGAGTTACTTACGGTCGGACTAATATCGATTGTCTCGATGCGGTCGCACAGCTCCTTCTTGTCTTCATGGGGTACGGTGTTGGTGACGACGATCTTCTTGAGCTTGCTGCCGTTTAGAGCTTCAATGGCATTGCCACTCAGTATGCCGTGGGTGACGATCGCGAGCGCATCCTTTGCACCCTCGGAGATGAGAACGTCCGCTGCTTTGACAAGTGTACCGCATGTGTCGGCCATGTCATCGACCAGGATGGCAGTCTTTCCTCGTACGTCTCCGACTAGCACCATGCGCGAAACCTCGTTGGGGCGCGTGCGCTCCTTGTGGATGAGGGCAAAGCCAAGGTTCAAGCCATCCGCTATCGAGGTTGCCCTGAAAATGCGTTAGTACTAGCACATTCTAGAAGTCGTTCTACGGATGACAGTCCGAGAGTTCAGTATGGCACAGAGTAAGACTTCGGGTCTTGAGTTCGCGCCGTTGTACCACTGCTCACTGCCGTACTCGGCACCAAGACTTGGGGAGGTTGTTAGCAGATAGGACGTGTGGTCTTACCTCTTGGCACCCCCCGCATCTGGACTGACGATGACACAGTCCTTGACGTCCAGGTTTTCGCGAATCCACCTGAGCGTGCTGGGTTCAGCATAGAGGTTATCGACGGGGACATTGAAGAACCCCTGAATCTGACTGGCGTGAAGATCCATTGTGATGACGTGGTTGCAACCGGCGGTTTGAAGCATGTTTGCCATGAGTTTTGCGGTGATTGGCGCACGGGACTTGTCCTTCTTGTCCTGGCGGGCATACGGGAAGTTTGGAATCACAGCGGTGATGCGGCGCGCAGAAGCGGTCTTGCATGCATTGATCATAATCAGTAGCTCCATGAGAGCATCATTGATGTCACCTGGTGGTGTGGATTGCAGGATGAAGACTGCGTTGTGGTAAGCCGAGCACTAGACGCAGCGATACTCGATCCCGTATGGTAATGATGATGCATACCATCTTCGTCTCGAACGGACTCTCCAATAGTCACGGAAGTCTCCTGGTTCGAGTACTGGAGCACCAGAATCTTGGTAAGCTCGATTCCGAGTCTGTGACTCAATTAGCGATGCAGTTGGGGCACGTGCTTAACACCCCGAGGCGCTGTTTCTGTGTGGGTTTCAGACGAAAAAAGAAGAAAGCATCAAAGAAAAGCCGAGTGACTTTGCGGATTGTGCGATACCCATTGCTATTGCATGATGGTGGGGGTAAATATGTTGCAGTCGTTGGGCAGCTGCATGCCAAGTCGCAGCCTCGAAAGAGCGTCTAGAGTGAAGAACTTGAACGTACCGGTCGGCAACGAGAGCAGCAAGCTCGGGATAGCTGTTACCGGTCAATAACTTGATGCTGTTGGTAGCCATGGTGGTGAGTGTGACGGTGGAAATTATGGCTCTCTACAGGTAGTCACGTCGTCGCCCAAAGAAGTGAGGTTTTTCGCTGGGCACGGACCATGCGGAGAAAGGTGGCGCCGACCCAAAGAGACTGGAGCGTCCGGTCGCGGCAGGTGGAAGCGGACCCTCTCACCCGACTACTTGCTCTATCTCGACCAACATGCCGACCTTTGCACCTGCTGAAGAAGTTTCATTTCTGATAAACGGCAAATATGCCTTAAGCCTCGATGATGGCGGGAAGTCGATGCACGATGCGTGCCGTGTGTTGGGATAGGCCTTGCAGTCTTCTAATCGGCTTCTGAAACTTGACGGCGGCCGAGATCCGTATCTGGCCCGCTGTGTGTTCTGGGCGCGTCCTACATCTTTGCACAGGTCAATGGATATCGACGCAATGTACGTTGAAAACTCTGCAAAACTCGTCCCCAGCTCAACAAGGGTGAGAGCAAGGAAATTGATGTGACTGCTGCGCGGGTGCGCAACTGTGCATCCCCGCGTAACACTATAGACACCCCGGCAACCTATAGAAACAATACTCTGGGCAGTCCCCTCTCATGTTCCCAGCCCCACCGTATGCCCGTTTCACCGGACACCTCTCAAGACGCTGCGATGTCGTCGTCGAAACAGCCTATAATGGGCATCATATAGCAAGGACGCCAGTCTAGCCACGTGCGGTACGTAGCTCAGTGAAACAATTCGAGCTCTAGAATGCGCACTCCTCCGAAGCTGCACTTGCTCCACTGCGCTCGCAGGCAGATTACCTACTATCGTCGTGACAGCAAACGTCACAGCCCGGGCCTAGAAGAGGAAAACTGGACGCCGTACGGACCAGGCCCGTCAGTGCGAAATCTCACACAAGGCCCGAGCAAGATGTTGGAAAAATGACGATGTCTCGACATGGTCACTAAGCACGATCAGCGCCACCAGGATTATTGGGAAGAGACCGAAACACTTGGCTTTGAAATGTCATTCTTGATTCATCTACCCCTGCAGGTAGTACCTAGATACATGATGCGCCACAATAGCGTCCTGCCCTTGTCAAAGCTCAAACATGAAACGCCCCCAACATGGTCATCGCCATTCCTGACATCGTGATGTAAGAGAAAGTATTGATGCGCAAAAGACTACTTCGAAGAACAGAAAGGATGGGCAAAAGCTCGGGTATATATGCCAACGTATACAATAAAACAGAATGTCGATGGTATGAGCGTTCTTTTGTATAGACAAATGTCAAGGGGCCACCCTGGAATAAAAGAACGAGTAATGGTAACAGCAAAGTATGCTTGGGCCGTTATGGTACAGATAAGGAAGTCGTGAGAAGTCCGGGGGTCGAAATTAATGGTACGCCGTCAAGGCAAGGAAGAGGGTATCGATGATGGAAAGATAGAAGAAATGAATGTCGTGAGGCGCTTAGCAAGATTGCTCGCACATCTTGCCGATGGCCTTCTCAATGTCGGAGAAGAGATTCAAAACGTGTCCGTCGGCGTATATCTTGATAGACTCGGTCTCTTTTCGTTCATGTCGAGATGGGCTGTCGATCTTTACAGGGCTTCGAGGTGGAGTAGTTTCGGCTACCTGATCCCGCGCGCTAGGGTTGAGCACAATAGCAGCCGCGACGTGCTCGAGTAGCTTTTGCCGAAGTCGCAAGCGCCGATTTTCGGCTTGCTCTAGTTTCAGAATGAACTCGTCGATCGAGATGTCCAGTTCCGCCAGTGCCTCTTCCTGTTTGAGAAGTGATTCGCGTGAGAAGATGACAGTTTCTCCGCGCCTCAGATAAGCAATCATACGGCCATGCAGCTTTTGGCGGCCGGCACGTAGTGATTTGTAGGTCTTTCGAAGGTAGTCGCAGCGCTCGTCGAGTGCTCTGAGTTCCTATAGCGACGTCAGCATTGGTTATGTGGATGGTGCCGTGAATGGCTTACCCTTGATAGTGATGCTACGTCACGTTTGTTCAGCACCTCGAAGTTGCCAGCCTGGTCATAGGCCTGCTTGTGGAGTAGCTTCTTGTCGGCGTCGCTCATACGTCTGGCAGCTTCTGGCACACGCATGCCTTCAGGCAGTTTCCATGCGTCAGGAGTAGGTTCAGAGCCGTTGGCCTCTGACATGGTGCGGCTGCGATCTCTCTTGCTGTTGCGTCGCTTAGGTCGACCTCTTTCCATGATGGACGATTCAGACATGTTTCGGTTATGGGTAGAACTTTGCGATGAAATAGGATCTCTCCTCTCAGTACGCGGTGAGCCTCGGTTCGAGGCGGGTGATGATGCATAGAAAGGATTGGTAAAGGTTGAGGGTGGGGTAGGTAGGGGAATGCTGCCATTGGGCGATCGTCGGAGGTCCATCGCACTCAGTGGTGTGTTACCGCCTGAGTTCATTGATGCAGGCGTAGTCAGCTGTGGCCGGCTTGCTTTAGAGTTCAGGATGAGTGGGGCTGGAGACGTTTTGCGTTCAACGGCTGGCGATTTAGGCGGCACTTGTGGGCGCAGGTCGGATTCTTCGTCGATGTTGGCGGTCTGAACCTTGAGATAAGGTCTAGGTGTGGCACCGGGGCTGAGGATTGGTGACAATGGTCTTCCAGAAGCATTGGGCAGATCAGAGGACATAGGGCCGTTGGTGTGTTGAGATGGGCCAGGGGAAGGACCAGTCACACAGGCCATCATTGCATCGCCGAAGGGTCCTGTCCTCCAGTTGGAGCCGGGAGCACTGCACGATCTCTCGTGACCGAAAGCCTCGTAAGAAAGCTTGCGAAGAGGTGGTCTCCCTGGGATGGTTGCTGGACAGATTATCAGCCATGGCTCGGACGAAGAAATGTCAGTTCACACTTACGAGAGTCGATAGACATTTCCTGAACGGTGGTCATGGTGTTTCCAAGCTCAGGTACACTGACTTTCCTCCTTCTTGACAAGGATCCAGTACGCTGCCAGAAGGGTAGACTGCTCTCAGGCAATACGGCAGTGTCACTGAGAGAAGTGGCAGAACGACCAGCTGAAAGGGCAGCCAGCTTGTCAGAAGATTCTGGGTGCTTTGGCAATCCGACAGGGCTTTTGGCAGATGGCCAAAGTTGGTATCTGGAGGTGCTTGGCTGTTGGAGGGTTGCCAGCGAGGGGCTCTTAGAGTGGGAAGAGATGGTGGGCGACTGGGAGTCTCGAGTAGCCTGAATGTCTCTGAGTGAGCGTGAACGTCGGGGCAAATGGTAGTTCATTGCAATGTGGAGTGGAGCAGAGTGGCTTACCATCCTGGAGGACGTTTCTAGAGTTATATAAACGGGAGACTTTTCGGAATCCGAGCGCATGCAATTGGCAATGTGTGCCATGACGGACGTTTGAGGTTGCCGTGGCTCACTGTCTGAAGTACAAGGTTGGTGAGACTCGGGAGGCGGGCACGTCAAACATGAAGGCTTTCCCTGCATGTATGTGGTAAAAAAGACACTGCAGCGGGTTAAGTGTGGCTCACAAGCACTAGTGTTGATACCTGCAGCAACGAGGAGGGCCCCTGCAAGACGCGAAGTACCAATAACAGCAAAAGTGTCTAGGCTGTCGGCGGCGCGTCCCAGGTGGGATTGGTGGGAGTTGGGTGAAACGCGAGCCTAACCTCGCATGTCTGGCGATTCGTGGGGTAGGCTATATCATCACGCAATTAATGCCTAGGGTGATCTGCACGATGGACAGCGCGGCACCACCCTTAGCATCGAGCACAGCGCATGGTTGCGACGGACGGTGCCTTTTGGCTGCAACATGTTGATCTGCAGCATAGTGTGGAGGCGAGTAGCAGCGCGCGACTGAAGCATCAGGTGAACATGTCTAGCGCCAGCGAAAACGGACCTGATGCAGTTAATCGACTATCATCATCTATCGTCGCCTTGCGGACCGGCTGCTCATATGCCAGGCGGTTTATCAATGCCGGTGGTCTGCACCAAAGCGGTAGGAAAGCCGGCCCACCAGCTGCGAACAGGGCGACGCAGCTAAACGGTCGCTGGCGACTGAATAATGGCCCTGGTGGCGAGGTACGGAGCATCAGTGATGTGCATGTTGTTGAGAAGAAAACATGTGCCCCGTGCTGGCGTAGTGCATTGGACTCGGTCGCAGTTCAGATGAGGTTGTGCAGCGGCGCGCCTCTGGCCGGCACGCGGCGAAGACGTTGGTGTCAGTGAGTTCGGGGAGAGGGAGGCAGGAGCGCCTCAGGAACAAGGCAGATGCAAGCGAACGTTTAGAACTAGCAGGGGGGCGCCATTGGCTGCGGAAGCGGCCTCGTGGCATCCCTGGGCCGGAAACAGGGTCATCACGGCACAGCTGCACCCGCTCGACTCGTCAAAACTACGAGCTTTTCTAGACGATGACGCTCAAAGCTTATTGCACGCGTTGGTGCGACCCTTCAACGCCGCCCTGGCAAGGGCTTCCGCTCCACTCCACGACGGCCAAATACCGTGAGCGAGACGGCATATTCCACCGAAGCCCATGTTTGGGCAGCCTCTTAGCCAGCACTCGAGACGACGACGATGATCTCCAGTCAGTGACCCCTCACATCACTTGTACTGTCATCTCAGCGACTCTTCGACAAATCGAGTCCCAATCTCCCACGCAGCAGCTATAGGCGGGGGCCGCAATCCGTCGCTTAATTGCCCACGGAGAACGTCCAAAAACATCGTTCGGTGAAGGATTCATGGAAGAGAGTCACGTCTAGCGTACGTCTGGTACTAATTCCGTCTGTGGTTTGTCACTTGCCGGTTCCGCTCGACGGTTGCGTGGGATCAGGTAGATTCCTGGTCCAAGCTGCCGTGGGTCCCTGACACTGTCTCTCCATCTTTTAACTTTGCGCCATACTAGTGCCCATGCCTAGTTCTTCCTTCTTCATACGCCTACGCGAGCAGCACCGTGACTTGCGTCCATTCACGCCGACATTGATGCGAGCACGAAAGCGAATCTGAACGACCCGCTTTGCACTTTGTCTGCGATTCCCGTCCGCTGCGGACCACAAAAGCTTCAACACAACACGTGCAGTGCCGCATCTGCCTCTTTCTCCCGAGCCTACTACGCCGTTTCACTCTGGTATCCGTGCGGTGGCTAGTTATCACACACCACAGCCGAGCGTCGACCCCCACGAAACATTATGCGAAAGACATGTGCGCTCATCTTCTTCCCTATCTGCCTATAGGAATGATAGTGACGGTGCTCTCTCCAAAGGTGATGCCTCGTCACGTCAATATGCATATAACTATAGCTGGGTACGTTGCGCTACTGAATTTCGGCCTTCGCGCACCGACTGCATGCAAGTGCTTTCCGACTTCACGCCAAGCGACGCAGTGAACGGGCCAGTCTCAGCAAGGGATTGCTGCACGAGAGCCACCAACTTTTTTCGCAGAGTCAATATCGTCCGATTTGCACCACATGCGGTTACCGTCTTGCCTGTTCCTTATCAAAAGCACTTTGGTGTGCGGTTCGTCTTGCTGTTCATACTTTCGTCTGGCCCATCTTCCCCGAAAGGGGACGTCTTGGCTCCATCGCACCCTGGCTCTTGACTGACTGTTCTGAGCGCAGGCTGCATATCATCACGTTCGGTTGGTTCGCAGGCAGCGAACGGTCCTCATCGTGCAGTCAATATTGGTCCGTTACCTACGAGTAGATCATCTCGCGTACAGCTGCTACAGCACCAGTCGATCGGGCGTTGAAGGAATCAACCCGCTGCACATGTGAGAAATAGGCCGTTCCCCATATATCATGACATCACGTCGAAAATGCGTGCGTTCGTTCTGATTGCTATGTGCCGGTTCCGATCGGTTCGAGAGAAAAAAAGCGCCACTCCATTATCCAAGGCGCGGGAGTCGGCACACTTCGCCTGATCACCAAGAAGGGAAACGCACAGGGCCTTCTTCCGTTCAAACAATTCAAGGGAACTGCTCGCCATAGCCTTGTTATCTTGCGCCGAACGCAGGTATCGTTTTCGCAGTTATATGATGATCAATCCCGCCGGGTTATGTACCGTACTAAGCTATTAGATGCAGATTCAGAGCATACCACGAACCGTTATGATCTGTTCTTAGTAGCGCACTGCTATTGCGTATCACTACCAACATCATCTCCGATGCCTCTATTGAGCATTGCGGATATGGCGCAACGTCAAGCACAACACGTCCGTGTTCCAATGCCGCTTCGATAAGGAAATGACTTCAATGCTCTCATGGCCCCACTCAAATCATACACTTAACCACCGCCACAACGTGCCGAATTGATGCGGCTCAAATGGGACCTCTATCACACACAAGCTGGCTAAATACGACTCACCGTCACCTCGTTTCAAAACTCATCCGCTTCATTAACGTTATCTTTGTTGCAACATATTGTACTGTCATATGGTAGCACAGCAGGCATCAAGGTAGTACAGCTTTCGTGTACGGCGAGAACATTTTCCCAGCTCTTGCTTTGATACTCAAACGTTACGAGAGTTTACACCCTTGCAGCTGGCCGTTGCCTAGACACCAAACTCCTGAGACCGAAAAGCAAAAGTCACCCACTCGCCGTTACTCAACAATCGTCGATCCGATTACGATCTCGATCTTCTCCAAGAACAACTTCTTCCCATCGTGCTCGACCCATAGCGTGTGGCTATTTTGATGTTTGTGGGGGATTGTTACGGGACGAGTACCCGGGCACGAGTTGCCATGCACATGAGATGATCGTCAAAATGCTGCAACAGCCGTTGAGAAATGCTACATCGCACAGCAGATGCGATCCTTCGCTACCTGCGAGGTCGGCAGTTGCTTGTTCGCACCGGCTATTAATGTGTACGACAATGGCATAGGAAGCCCCTACTATGATACAACGGCGATATATGCGTGTGGCACAGAACATTTAATTCGAGAACATCAGCCAGCCGCCTCAACACAGACTTCATAATTCCTCGAATTTGACATCAATACGACGAATGAGACGTATAGGAGGGGACAATAGTATGTGAAGAAAGAAAGCATCAGAAGGCTTACGTTCCACAAAGCAAGCAAACAGACCTCACCCGTCCAAAGCTTCCAAAATGAGAGCTTCTCGAAGACGCATGGAAGCCTGAGGCGCAAAAGTAACATCAGAATCGCACCAGCACTTCCGCCCACGCCACATCAGCCCCTGCGCAAAACCCCGAAAAAGCTTCCCAATTCTTAGCCAACATTCGCAACACCCATCTTTCTTTGCGACGGAAGTGCCTCCAGGTAGCCCTTGGAAGAATGGCAGCTAGAAGCCTCCTTCGACGTCTCTTCTAGCCTCGTCGGAGTTTAGGGGACCCTCCGCTCGCCAGCCGGGCTAAACCTACACCAAACCTGCGCCAAACTTAGACGCCAAAGGCAATGTCGTGCTTTGATCTATGGGCTAGTCTAGCCAACCTAACAACAAGCGCGTTCCCAGGTAAGCAAGCAAGGCGCAGGGTCCGTGACGATTTTGGGTTTGCCTACTTGGGATGCCGCTGCGAACTGCAAGTCACATCTTATCGCATGCGTCTCGAGCGTGTAAGTTTGAACGGCGCATACCCGCGTCGAAATTTGGTGTTGGTCTGAGGGAAAACAGGGTCCTTTGCCCCACCAGCTTGCGACCTGCAGGACACGCCGGTGAACTTGGCCACCACCAACTGCAAACTATAACACAGCCGCATATAGGGCGGCCAACAATTACAGAACCTGAGACGCGCATTTTGCTGACGTGATGCCAACTTTTTTCTTGCTGCATTGTCAACATCAGGCGTTAGTGCTGTTCTCAAAGACGTTCAGACTGCTCGCGTGTGGAAACAGGATTTTTCTGCACGGTACCTTGTGTAACTTGTTTTTTACTCCTTCCTCAATCGGAATTTTTGCGGGGTGCCGTGCATGAGGCTTGCGGTCGACAAGAAACGGAGGTGCAGCACGGAGGTGCCGAGTCTGGGACCTAGAAGTACCGAGTACCAGTGATTTGAGTGTGTAATAATAGAGACTGTAGTATGGTAGAGTTGCGTTTGATTTAGAACTACGACTATCGTTACAGCATATTGTACATCGTGAGTTGCCGGCTTCGAAGAGGCGTCCAGGAGATACGCAAGCATGCAAGCGCCGCCCACTCCTCCACTTTGCATGTCAGGCAATCCGTACGGCAGATATCGTCGTGTTTAGAGTTTCGAGGGTGTGATGTCCTGCATGCTCAGGCAGTCTGGCCACCCAGAAACCACATCATGCAGTGGACATCGCCGTTAGGATTGAAGGGATCGATAGCCGACATTAGTTTCCTCTCTTACACACACAAACACCCACACCTGCATTCGGCAGTCGTCCGTTCGCTCCGTTCCGTTCTTTATCACACCCTCAATGTCACTCTGACGGTTTTCCCCACATTCCGATCGAGATCACAGAATCCCGTCTCTTCACGTGGCTATGCTATTTTCATGACATCTCCTATGTGTTCTTTTTGCGTGGCGGCTTGACTCCCGTACCGTTTTACCGCCACCACCGCCACCAGACTATACTCCTTTCCTCCTTTTCTGAATAGGACATGGCGAACTCGTACGGATTTCGCCGTCCTATCTGGCTACATGGCCAGCCAACGCTACCTTAGTTCAACGCCCAGCCTCTCCACAAGCATGCCTTTCATCCGCTCATGCAGCTCATTAGTCTCCTTGTTCGTGAGTGTGCGTTCCAAGCTGCGGTAGTTGAGGCGGTAGCACATGCTCTTGCGCCCAGTCTTTGGATGCACGAATTCATCCGTTAGGCGCACATCCTCTACAAGATCACCGCAGACCTCTCGCGCGATCTCCATCACATCGTTCTCGTGGAAGCTGGAGGATGATGGCGCCGGGGCTGCTGGTGGGATTGGCGTGCCAGATGGGGTTGTAGGAGCAGAGGATGGGGTGGGGGATGTCGTGGATGAACTGCCTCCTGCAAGCGGATGAATAGCTGCGGCGCCACCAGCGGCATTCGAGCTACTTTTCAACCAGAAACTCACGTCCTTGAAACATGCAGGGTGTTTGCTAAAAGGCTCGAATCGACGGATGGCTTTCTGCTCGCTGAACTGCGATAAGAAGCGAGAGTCCCTTGACCAAAACAGACGTATGTCCGGGATGGAGTAAAGCAACATGGCGATACGTTCGAGACCTATGCCAAAAGCCCACCCTATACGATTGGGAACCGAGGCATTGTTCAGGATGGGTTGTGACACGATGCCGCAGCCGAGCACTTCGAGCCAATCGCCTTGCCAAAAGACTTCCAGTTCCCAAGAGGGTGATGTGAAGGGGAAGTAGGCCTCCACCCAGCGTACCTTTAGTGGCTCGTCTGACGTGGCAGTATCTGCAGCACCCTTTGCAGCATTAAAGATCGTGACCACCATATCCTCAAGACTTCGTTTCAGGTGTGCAGCCATGGCTTCTGCTTCTTCTGCCGAATGTCCTGTTTGAAGTGGGTTACGCTCGGCGTGGAATGGAGGGTTTGGGTCTTCGACTGCAACATCGTGCTTGGGAATCTTCTCCACATCATCCCAGATGACCTGCGCAAGTGTCTTGCCTTCTTTTTCTGCTTGCTGACGGTCCCAAGTCCTGGCTCCCTCCATCTGATGGAAAACAGGATAGTGGCTTCTGTCGATGGCATCTCGTCGGTATACGTCAGCACTGATGAGATAGCCCTCGCTCTCATTGTTGCGGAAAGTATCGGCTTGATGAGCCGAGGTGTGTGTTCGTAGTACGGTTTCCTTGTTTATGTAGTACGTGTCCGTCCTGCTTCGACCTATGTGATCTAATGGAAAGCCGAGAGAATCGAAATTTTGACCGGTGGTGACAATAGGAAAAAGGGCGTTATGGGTCTTGTAACCCGGAAAGCGTGATTCGATGAGTTTTCGCGTGATGGTCAGAGGGTGATCTGGTTGCAGATGAAGGCGTCTTGGTATAGCGTCGAGAATAGTTGAGGGTGTGTTCATCCATTCATCGGTCTGATACGTTCGTCCTTCTATCTGCACTTCTTTCGGGAATGCTCCTATGAGAACTTAGATACCACACTCTGAAACTTCTTCGTCGTCCCAAGTACGCGGATTTGCAGCTCAACACCATCAAGACGATAGTGGAATAGAGGAATATTCCTCCTCTGCATCTTCTGAGACTCGCTCAACGCCGGAGTAGTACGGTCGCTGCGATATGGAAAGCCGCGAGCCGCGTCACATGACGGCAAACTCACCAGAAGAATTATATCTCACCGCTTGCCGCCACGACCAGGGCGACACTGAGCTCCGTGGTACTCGAAATAGGACATTTCGACCTAATTGACGGCAAAGCGCCGCAGAAGAAAGTGGTATTCGCATCTTTGATGATGAAATTCGCCGTTACCTTCGCGACCTCAAAACCACGCGGGCCGCCAAGCCCAGCCCGCCAGCTCCGAGCTTAAATCCGGAAGCAGCACGTTTTGCCGATGACGTCCGCGCGTGCCGAATTCTCGGTCCCTCAACTACCACCGAAGCTTTACGGGCTTCCTTACTTTTAAGGCTACAGCTTCCCTGTCCCTGCCAGCTACACATGCTGTTGCTGCGCGGACTTTCACCTTCAACATGGCGGACGTCAAGAAGCCCGTGAGCGTGCCTGAGCTACGGAAGAGCGAAGATGTGAAGCCTCTCAAGAAGACGCCAATACGCTATCCGTTCTGGTTTGGTGGAAGCGCAAGTTGTTTTGCGACTTTCTTTACACATCCTCTGGATCTTGGTAAGCTTTGTACCGCTTTGTGCGCAACACTGGGTAGTGGCTGATAGTTTGAGTAGTCAAGGTAGCTTTATCGACTGTCGCGTGCGCCAATTTGTGTATACTCATAAAATCAGGTCCGGTTACAAACACAAACGATATCTGGCGTTAAGTTGAACATGATGCAAATGTTCAAGCATGTTATAAAGACTGATGGCGCATTGGGACTGTACAAGGGCGTAAGTCGTCTTATCTATTCAATTCCAATTGGACCCGTCTAATGCAACGATAGATTTCCGCAGCCCAGCTCCGCCAAGGGACATATAGCATGACACGCTTCGGTGTCTACGAAGCCCTCAAAGACCGCATGACGACCGCCGACACGAAACCCTCGTTCCTCACGCTCGTAGGCATGGCTTCCATATCAGGATTCCTCGGAGGATTCGCCGGTAACCCAGGAGACATCTTGAACGTACGGATGCAGCACGATGCCGCACTACCGAAAGAAAAGCGGAGAGGATACAAGAACGCGATTGATGGGATAATACGAATGTCGCGGGAAGAAGGAGTAGCAAGTCTATGGAAAGGCGTCTGGCCCAACTCGTCAAGAGCTGTGCTCATGACAGTTGGACAATTGGCAACATACGACGGATTCAAGCGCGTGCTGCTGAATTACACGCCGCTGCAAGATAACCTCGCAACACACTTCTCAGCATCATTTTTGGCTGGATTTGTAGCTACAACGATATGCTCGCCGGTAGATGTCATCAAAACCAAAGTCATGAGCTCCAGTGAGAGTGTAGGACTAGTGAAGACCGTCACGGATACTATGAGAGCAGAAGGGTTCCGCTGGATGTTCAAGGGTTGGGTGCCGAGCTTCATTCGCGTTGGCCCGCACACCGTGCTCACGTTCTTGTTTTTGGAGCAACACAAGAAGGTCTACAGGCAATTGAAGAAGCTGGAATAGATAAATGGGGAATGGCAAAGACGCGCATCTGCTTTGTGCAATATTGGGTATGCGACAAGGCGAATGATACCACACGGGCGGGCGTTTGGCGCTGACAGCATTGCGCGGCGCAACATTATAGACTAGGCTTGGATGCGTCGGTCGGCTTGCATATACATACGACCGATGTGCATATACCTTAGAAAATATCAAGAAGTACACATCCCAGTACCAATGTCTGTTGATACGCTGTTATACCTTCTAGCAATCTAGAAACGCCAATCCCGACTTGACCATACGTCAGCTCCATCTATCAGCAAGCCATTACGGGCTTTGTATTCACCTAGATCGACCAGAAGTGTGTAGCATAGTTGTTGGGGGGTCTGAGTAATTCATGCGAAAGGATCAGTAACACAGCCTTTGTCAGGCATACAGCATATAAGATGGATTTGGGTAGGATGCAACACTCTGTCTACTTCAGGAAACAACACAACGTTGTAGACATAGTAAGACTGCTATTATTGATACACAGATTACGATGATGAAGTCCATCTGCTTCAGTACCTCATTCTCTATCCCCAATCACTCCCCGGCGGAAGTACAATCAAGCATCACCATAGTCATTCTGCATTGTCCTCCATTCATCACAGATCTTCTTTACAGCCAACATCCTTTCATCTCCATCTACTTCCAACGAACGGATGCCTGGCTGTATCTTCATATTCGCGAAAAGCCTCTCAACCTCCCTCTTTTCTTCGTCATACGTCGCACAGGCCTCTTCTCTAGCCCTCTGTATCCGGACCTGTTCTGGCTGCAACTCTTGGATGGCACTGTGTATCTTTCGTATAAGGCTCTTGAGAAACAATCCACTGGTTTGTTCCTCACGGGTGTGATTCCTCTGATCATCCGTGCTGGACTCGCCATGCTTCCTCGCCCATCTTTCCATAGCGCCGTTCAAATCGCTCTTAACCATGACAACAAGATTTTCGTCAGGAATCCGAAGCCTGCCGCCCTCTAAATATTCGTTGTATACCGTGTCATTCGAGCGGGCGCGAAGTCTTTCTTCGCCATCGGATATGAGAAACTGTTGACAGGTAGCGTTGACATCAGTAGTACGCTTCAGACACTCTATGTCTGACCTAAGCAGGGCTTTGCCTATTTCTTCAATGCCCGAGTGTTTTGGACCGATGATGTAGATGCGAGCTTCTTTGGGCTTGACGCCGGAGTACATCGATTGGTTGGACATGAGTATCTTGAGATCGGAAAGATTGCTTTGGTGAAGGCTTGAGTGCCGTGTGAAAGAGGCTAAGTATATATACATGTTGGATTGCGATTGCTTTGCAAGTTTGGCAAGCGAGCCGGACACCGGACTCAATGTTTGTCTGGAGTTGTACGTCTTTAATGGATACAGATGACCAGTATCATGCGCTAGATATTGGGAGTGGGGTGCCAACGGCGACAATATGATGTACAACGAGGATACAATCCGTGGAAATCAGGTCATGGCGCTGATCATATCAAGAGGGAGTACGGGAAATACAAGAGTATGGAAACATGATGTTCAGGATACCCGGTGCGCGATGCTGAGGCAAACGTGAGCCTGGCAGAACATAAGCTTGAGGGATTGCAAGATGTACGCACGATGGGCAGAAGCGTTGACGATGGAAAAGCTAATACAGCAAGGTCGAGATGGACAATGAGACGAGTTCGAAAGGACGCGCAGTGTAAGAAGATATACCAGCAAGAGAAATGTCGGATACGAAGGTTGTGGAGCGGTCGTGAAGTGATGCAATTGTTTATTGAGACAACTGCCTTAAGCAGTCAGTGGTATGAGAAGCGCCTATTCCCTAGAATGCCCGAAGTTTTCATTCAGATACAGGAGCCCACACCGTTATTTTCGTGCCGACGCCAATGTAATCATTCCACGACCCAATCATGAACTCATGATAACGCTCTAGTGCTTCATGGAAGACGCCCTCCTCTTGCGGGCCTCCTCGTGTGCGGCCTTGGCGTCGTTGATGCGCTTGGAAAGGATCTGAGCGTACTCGTTCTGCAGTATCATTAGCCTCTGTGTGTCTTGTAGTGAATGGTGTGAACGTACGGCAGCATCCTTGGAAGCCTCCGCGCGACGGCGCTTGAGTGCGAGCCTGTGGCGCTTGTGCTGGAGACGCTGAGGAGTGACAAGACGCTGGATCTTGGGGGCCTTGGTGTAGGGCTTTGCGCCCTCCTTCTTGGGGACGACTTCACGGCGAATGACGAACTTGCGGACCTACACACGCAATGATTAGTACTCAAACCTTCAAACTTTCTAGCTCACTTCTTGTTGCTCAGACTCAATGCGCTGCTTGTAGCAGGATGAGCGAGACTCAATCCGCTATGCGAAGCAGGATTGGCGAAGAAGCTATGAGAGAACTCACATCATCTTCCTTGCTGAGACCGAAGAAGCGGCGGATCTTGGTGGCGCGCTTGGGACCGAGGCGCTTGGGGTGGACAATGTCGGTCAGGCCGGGAATGTCCTCGTCGCCCTTCTTGACGATGCTGAGGGCAAGGACGGAGAGATCCATGCCGACGATGCATCCGCGGACGGACTTCCTCTTGCGCTCACCAGTGCGGCGAGGGCGGTAGCAGGAGTGGCCGTCGGAGAGCAGGAGGCGGACACGAGTTGGGTGCATGACACCCTGCTTCATCGGGAAACCTTGCTTGTCGTTACCGCCGGTGATCTTGACGATGTATCCCTTGAACTCGTCGCCGATGCTGTCGGCGGGGACTTCCTGACCCATGCGGCGCTCCATGAAGACGCGGAGCTTGCGCTCATCGTCGACCTCGATCAGCTTCTGGGTGCCATTGTTGGGGTATGAGATGTTGAGCTTCATCTTGACTGCGGCGTCTCGACGGCGTGTGGAAGCTGCAACGTTAGTAGATTGTCGTGGTGTTGTCGGGGTCGTGGCCTGCGAAATTAGAATTATCGAAATGGGCCTTCGCTTCGTGGTGCGCGCTAATCGAAATGGAGATTGTCACGTGCTAGCGCGACTTTCAGGTACAGCCCGCGGGCAACTGCGACCAACAACATGATGCGCCCCACCAGATGTACGTTTTCACATGCTCGTGCTTTTACAATCAGAAACTCTCGTTATGCGAGGTTGGAATTTATAGTACGATGACTCATGCTGACTCTGCGCGGGTAGACAAGCAGTTCATAGCAAAGAGGCACAGACATGTACATGATCAACACTTGCATTGCATTTTCAGTATCCTGGCGTTACAATAGCGGGTGGGCTCTGGCTTCGCAATCCAGATTGACACTGCATACTCATGTTCACGAAACAGACTGGAACAAGCGAAGTGAAGTTGTACTGTAACGTATTTGCGCTATTCGAACGGGATATCATACTATGCCATGCCCGTTAGACTCATTGCAACCAGAGTCCTACCAAAGGTATCCCCACTGTCCTTAATACACATGCTATCATTCCTAACTCGAAATCGAGTCATCCCAAGAGGTGAACCACCAACGCCGGAACCATGCACTCGCAATGTCATTTGAGCAGATGATGCTTTTTGAAAACAGAAGGAAAGAAACGAGGTGAAATGTGCACAACCGTCTAGTGCATGAGCTCGACCGGCGGCCTTGATGTGCTCACTGCTATGCCCTGTGCCTTCTGCGATGCGATCGGGCCCTCGACGCCCTCCATCGCATCGATGGGTGTCAACGGCTCAGGTGTCTCTGTTGTGTCTTCGACGGATATGGCTGGAAGGTTCGGCGAGTCACCGTGGTCTTCGGGGTGGTAGACAACAGTGGTGCTGCCAGTTCGCCTTCTTGTGATGGATGGGCCGCCGTGGTCGGTCGTAGGCGATGTCGCCTCGTGGTTTGCATGTAACCGGGCCAGCGCTGCCGCAAGGTCTTCTGGGTGTACAATCTTGTTCGGCGCATCCTCTTCTTTCATTTCCCAGCCCATGGGTGGAGAGGGCGGCGGCGAAATGAAGAATAGTCGGTCGGACTTTGGGAGGGCGAGGTGCTGGTCGGAGGGGTTCATGGGTGTGTTTACGCCGAAGTATACGCGGATGCGGTAGCCCATGAGCTGTTCGCCATCAAGGGCTTGTCGGACCTGGATCGCAGAGTCGACGTCGAAGAAGGATACTACGATGCGACGGAAAGACTTGAGCGGCGCCCATGTGTGTACTTTCGCATATTTGTCTACGGTTTCGCGAATCTCGGTGAGTGTGGATAGTGAGAAGATCTCGGGTGCGAGAAGATTCTAAACGCTGTCAGTGGAAGCTCCCAAATTCAAAGAAAGGAATACTCACGGTTATGATGAGAGTGTTTGAAGGAGGTGATGGCTCGACGAGCGGTGGGAGGTCTGAAAGGTCGAGAGAAAGTGGCGACTTGCTCCCCGATGACGCGCGGGAGCGCATTGGTGATGGAGGTAGAGTAGCCTGCATGTTTGCGATCATTTATGTTGCGCAAAGATATACTGTGGTCTGTTGGTTGAGTTGCTGTGGTGAGTTGGAGGGCAAGAGACCGACAGCGTGTGTCTTATATCAAAGTTCGCCTTCAGCGGTTGGTCGTTGCAGCGCCCGCACGCAAGCAGCGACGGTTGCTCCGCCTCAATCCGCCAAGGCCAGACTCCGGCCATGCCATTTCCCGCGTCCATGTCCCATGTCTCTGCTTCTTTCGCGCCATTTCCTGGGCACCATTGCACTGCCCCGCCCTATTGCTTCCCAACGCACTGTGCTGCTGGAGGTCTCCGGACCTCGGCGGACGCGTCAATGATGGATTCAACTGACGATAGCACGAGACGCAGAGAAAGGAGAGGGCCTCAGCCTCGCTGATGCATAGTCGCCTGCCACTCAGCCTCATGTCCACGAAAGAAACATCTACCAGTGTCTCGCTGGTTCCACAGAACATCCTTTACTGACTATTCAAGCACCGAGTCCACTGCTAGTGTCCGGCTTATCCATGTTAGGACTACACAGCATGCATGCAATACCATCAAGGCCTTATCTCGTCCGACTGGGCATGTAATAGGTCATCACTCGGCGGCAGACTCGTTTATTGTCCGTCTGCCATAGGCATGCGATACGGCAAGGACAACTGTTCAACTCGGTCGGCTCATTGCGCAACACAGCCATAGGCGCTTTGCGCTTGAGGTTCTTTGTCGGCCAATAGTACCCGTCATGTTTGGATTTTGTTGTGATGCTCAAGTCAGGCTTGGCCCATGGAAAATGTCTCATGTGTTCAACTGCAAGGCTGATCAAAGGCCATGCTCGTCTCGTGACTGTCTCGAGCTCCGCGTACGCCGGGCGCATCCACAAGTCTTCATGCGCACAACCGTTGTACATGTCTCCTGTTTGGTGTGTACAATCAACGCACGAGACGGTAGCTGCAGGTGATGCTATGACGACTCCGCCTTTGCGAAATCTGCGGTTTCCCTAGTAACTCTTAAGCATAGAACTCAGACGTCATCCAACCATTGATCTTGGTCTATGTGACCCTGCATGCAATTCTACACTCGGCGTAATCTCGCCAGCTGCTGACCCGTATGACGATGCCACAGTCAATGGTGTGGCTGGTTCTAGGTGTGGCGTAGATGCATGCGCCACACCTAGACGCTAGGCTGCTTCGCTCCCAGACTCACCTCAAAGAATCTCCATCAGGACGACGACCCTAGCCAGCACACCCCACACACGCCAACACGTCTCTCTCCGCCTCTGAATCCAGTCGCCCTAGTACCTCGGCTCCATCACGAGCCTCGCAAGCACATAGCCCTCTCCTCCCTGAAACGACGACGCGATGGACTACGACCCAGATGGCGGCGCAATCAACGTGCGCTTCCTCCAGGTACACCGCCCGCTCCGTCTGCCCCAGGACACGTCGAGCTAACCCAGCTATGCGTAGGCCGACAGCCAGCGCGCCAACTTCATCGTCCAGAACTTCAATCTCGAAACCGCAAACTCGCTCCGCCGTGTGATGCTCGCCGAGATTCCCACCCTAGCCATCGACGTCGTAGAAGTGTTCGACAACACATCTGTCCTCGCCGACGAGTTCGTCTGCCACCGTCTCGGCCTCATTCCTCTGTGCTCCAAAGGCGTAGAAGAGCTGCTGTACTCGCGCGACTGCGACTGCGAAGGCTACTGCGACAACTGCGCCGTCGTTCTCACACTCAACGCGAAATGCACAGGCAGCGAGATTATGAAGGTGTACGCGCGGGATCTGGTGATTGAGTCTCGGGCACCAAACGAAGAGTTGGGGAAGCCGGTCATCACTGATTCAGAAGAGACAGGTAGTTGCATTGTCAAGTTGAGGAGAGGCCAGGCCATCAACATGAAGTGCATCGCGAAGAAGGGTATCGCAAAGGAACACGCGAAATGGGCGCCCAGTGCAGCCATCGGCTTCGAGTACGATCCGGCGAATAAGCTGCATCACTTGGATTACTGGCACGAGGAGGATGCGGACAAGGAGTGGTATGTCTTGTCTAACCCACCCGAACGTTGTGTAACAGCACATCTCTAACAGATATCCAGGCCCAAAGACGAAGCTCGCATCAATCTCGACGGTGGACCTCCCAACCCCGACGAACCCTTCAACTACGACGCCGCCCCATCACGCTTCTTCTACGACGTCGAAACAGTCGGCGGTCTCGAACCCGATGAAATCGTTACACAAGGCATCGCCATCCTGCAACGCAAACTCGCCGAGATCATCAAAGAATTATCTGGCGGCGTTGGAGGCCCGGAGGACTTTGGCGGCGCGCAGAGTCCAACACTGAACGGTGCTGGATACGGTGATGCGGGCGGATATACTCCTGTTGGAGGAGGCGGATACGGAGGAGCGAGCTCGTGGGGCGGTGCAGCACAAGGAGGAACTACGCCATATGGAGCTACGCCTTACGGGCAGTCCAATTGGTAGACGAAGAGAGTGGCGTGTTTGGGTGTACAACATTGCATGGGCCTGGCGTTCTAAAAGGTGTGGGCGTCAACAGACTGCAAGACTGCTCAAAAGAAACGCAGTCCTTCTTCACATATTGGCATCTGACACTAAAACAAAGACATTTTGCGAATCGCTATCGGAACTGAGTTGATGCGAATGGCATTGATATCTCTGCTAGCCCTTTGGGCTGCCTTCTTTTGCTCATGGTTCGTCATATCTAACATTACAATATACGCAAAGCCATTTCGTCATCATGCTTGCTTCAACTTTTCCAAGATGCGTCTGAGAGGGGAATATATGTACAAAGATGTACCTCGTGAATGGACACGAAAACGCCATGCCCCCAATGTACCGTGCCAGATCAAAGCAGCCAACCATACAATGGAGCCGAACCGAAGTAGTCATACACATGCGAAGAAGATCGTGGCGACAGCGACAGAGGTCCTGGTTCGCGTAGAATGAAGCTCATATTGCTTCTAATGATGTCGGATCTAGGCGTTCTTTACAACGCCAACCTTGGCCGGTCGCAGTGTCCGGCCGTTGAGCTTGAAGCCCTTCTGCTGTGTGTGGAAGCAAGTTCCGTCCTCCTTGTCAGGCTGCGGCGCTTGGAAGACCGCCTCGTGGATGTTGGGGTCGAACTTCTCGGCCGCCTCGCTGGGGTCGAATCGCTCCAGACCGTGCTTCTTCAGCGTGTTAATGAGGATGGTGTCGGTCATCTTGATGCCGTCGTGCAGAGCAATGAGATCGGTGTTATCACCCTTGAGCTTCTCTTCTGGCACGGTGCCAAGGGCGCGGTCGAGGTTGTCGACGGACTCTACGAGGTCGCGGGCGAAGCGCTGGATGGCGAAGTCTTTAGCGGCCTTGATTTCGCGCTGGGTGCGCTCTTGGAGGTTGCGGAAGTCGGCGACTGAGCGGAGATACTTGTCCTGTGGAGCCATGTCAGTCTGCTGTTGTCATGCATTTAGGCAGCATTGAAGCATACCTTCAAGTCGACAATTTCCTTGTCCTTCTTCTCTAGCTGCTCCTTCAGTTGCGTCGCCTCATTGTTCTCTGCGGGCGCATCCTCCTTCTTCTCGGCAGCCTCGCCCTCCTTTGCTGGTGCAGCATCTGAGTACCACCGGATAGCGGGCGTCGCGACTGCTCGTGTGATGGGTGATTGTTGACGTAGTGGCGCAAAAGGCCGTATTGAGCGGGCAGCCTGCTGTCTTGAGGCGCGGAAGATGGTTCTTTGCAACATTGTGTGGTATGAAATGTGGAATGAAGCAGAGGATGCAAGGTTTATGCGAAGGCGATAGTGCAGCTCAGGTGGATGCGATGATGATGCAGACGTTCGAGGAAAAATTCGGAGCTGTGAGTGACGAATGCCTGTGCTTCCATCAGGGTCCAATTCTTTCCGTTCCGAGGCGGATCCTTTCCGAACAATTTGCCATCCGGCGATCGCATACGCCTTTGGCATGCATCTCGACAAGTCAATGCCATGATGCGTGATGCGTCCTTCGCCAGTCTTCTCTCTGCGTATACGCTCTTTTGTCTCGCGACATGACGTCGTTCCGCCGTCTGCGACAGTCCAGAAACCTATCGAGGCGGCCTATTACCGTGGGGGAACATCACGAGGCGTAATCCTACAGCCGCAAGCCTTGCCTAAAGAGCGCGCAAGATGGCCGACCATATTCCGCCAGATCATGGGGAGTGGTGATCCCTATGGGCGGCAACTTGACGGCATGGGTGCGGGCATATCGAGTCTGAGTAAGATATGTCTCGTAGAACCCTACGGGAGGAGAGTGGCTTTGCCCGAGAGAGCCACTCGATTTCGAACAGGCTTTGGTGGTATTGATGCAGCTCGTAAAAGTTCGCAGGCTATACAGGCTGCAGAGGCTCTGGAAGAGGCGGGATTGGCCGGGGATGAGCCAAAGTTGGACATTGATTACACATTCGTCGGCTTGGGCATTGAAGACAATGAAGTTGACGTCGCAGGCAACTGTGGAAACATGAGCAGTGCAATTGGCCCTTATGCTTATAACGCCGGTCTTCTCCCATCAAGGGTATACGCCCAGGGAGACGGAGAAGTCACAGTCAAGATACGGAACACCAACACTGGAAAGCTGCTCGACTCTACCTTCGAAGTCATTGGAGCGCAAGCTGCTGTCGCGGGTGACTACAGCATTGACGGCGTTACCGGAAAAGGCTCAAAGATCAGATTGGATTTCAAACGTCCATACGGCAGCAAAACTGGCAGAGTGCTACCTACTGGCAGGAGAGTGGACAACATTGGGGGCTACAGAGTATCGTGCATAGATGGCGCGAACCCAGCGATCTTCGTCCGAGCAGACGATGTCGGAGTGGATGGTACTATCCTACCCGACGACTTCAACAATCTTCAGGAAAAGCTTGCTTTGCTTGAAAGCATTCGCAAAGCCGCTGCCGTTGTCATGGGTATCGCATCTACAGAGGATGAGGTCCCTCGTACCGTTCCCAAGATCGGCATCGTATCACAATCATCTGCGCACCCCGTCCTGTCAGGGAAGACTCTCAAGGCATCACAGATGGACATTGTCGTACGTTTTCTCTCAGACACACAGCCTCATCGAGCCATTCCTTTGACTGCTGCATTGACGACAGCCGTCGCGGCGCGCATTCCCGGAACAGTTGTCGAGCAGATGCTTGCTCCTGAGCCTTTGATGGAGGGCGCCATCACCATAGGTCACGCAAGTGGTCGACTGCAGGTCAACGCCACAATGGATCCAAGGAACAAGCTCATCCCCGCCAGTGGTACGGTATACAGAACCGCGAAGAGGCTGCTCGAAGGAAATGTATTCTGGGCCGACAAATTTGGGGAGACGGAACTGAGGGAAGACACTACTGAAACCAATACCACCTATGGTAGTAACGGCCGACACTCTCTTGGGCTAGCTTTCGTTCTGGAGAACCGCGGTAAAGATTCATCCCACCTCTTCGAAGAAGACGTCGCACGTGCAAAGCAACAAGAATCGGACATGGACCAAATCATAAGCCAACAACCGACTCTAGAGCAGATTGAAGAAAACGAGCAGAAAGAGGAGCCCGAGGTCCCAATCCTAGTTTACAGACCCCTCCCCGACCCGCACAGGAAGCGTCGCGATCTGCGGGAAATACCCAAAGAAGAAGACGCTCTCACACTCGCCATCCAAGGTCTACACTCCGAACTCACCGGACTGCTGCACGATGAAAAGATCATGGACACCACGGAACAGAACTCCAACCTTCTCGAAGCTGTCCTCAGGGCACACCGTGACATACAAATCAACTCCCTGATCCAAAGGCGTTCGGCCGAGAAGGCTAGCGAGAAGGCGAAGAGATCTATGGTTCAGAAAAGTAGAACTCGTGCACAGAAGGTTACAGCGGGCGGGAAGTTGAGATGGGAGCATGTGGAAAGGGCAATCTCCGCCCGCGTTACGGAGCAGGCAAGAAAGAGGGTGGAGAGTTGGGGGAGAACGGAGAGGACGAATACCGATGGTATGGATGAACATATGGGGGAGAGAGTGGAAAGGAACATGACGCTCCAAGGCGATGGCGGTGAGCAGCAGAAGATGGAGAGATCGGTGAAAGAAGACATGGAGGAATGGATGATGAAAAAAAAAGACGAGGAGCAGAAAAGGTCGTTTAGGGAAGACATGGAGATATGGAAGAGGAACGCCCAAGAAAAGAAGGAGAGGATGGAGAAGAGGGAGAGAGATATGATGAGAGATGACATGGAGGAATGGGAGAGGAGCCAAGAAGAAGAGGAGGAGGAGGAGGAGGAGAGAAGGATAAGGAGAGAAGCCTTGGACGAAATCCCGAGCAACCGCGAAAAAGGGGACACTTCGATGTTTAGTAAGGACCCGGAATTTGGTGCTTTAGCGGAGAGAGAGCCGGGGAAGAGGGCTCCTAGAGATGTAGGACCGAAGATTAGCGTTTACCCCGTTAAGACGGCGAAAATGAAGGCAAAGCGGATGAAAGCTTTATACCGTAAGCCGAGGTCGTGGAATTCGAGATGACGGAATGAAAAGAAGAGTCAAGGTTGCAGCTTGTGCCATTTGCGAAGACTGGTCAATGATAATAGACTGGAGCAGACCTCGATTGTAATTCAGAACCATAACTTTTGATTCCCAGACTAGGAATAAGTCTGCTCATCTCATCCTATATCCCTATCAACTCCCTGAAGACTTACCTTACCTTACCTTACCTACCTGATAATCGTGCCCTGCTTTTCAATACCACCAGCATAAGGCCCCTCAAGGATATCACTCCCACCTAACAAGCCCATCGAGCCACCACCCAGCAAGCCGCCTGCGCCCATACTACCCCGTCGATCACTCCATATCTCATGAAACCGAATCGCCATATCACTCGCGGCCACAACAATGCATCCTTCCTCAACACCTCTCCGCGACCACACACCGTCTTCACCCCTCGCCCTCCCACCATCACGATCGTCGTCTGTCTGCGGACCGCTCGTGGGGCCGCCCGGGTAAGCAACTGCACACAACGCGCGATTTTCGTCGTACCACGGGACGGCAACGACTTGTTCGCAGCTGGGCCAGGCGAAGACGGCGACACGATAGGGGTGTTCGGGCTGCGCGAAGCCGAAGGTTGCTGCGATCTCGCGGCGCGTCTGGGACCAGATGAGGCTAGTGATTTGAGCTGCGCAGTCGATGGTTGCAAGACAGGTGCCGGAGCGGGTGTGGTAGAAGTGGATGCAGCGGTCGTTTGAGCCGCCGCCGACGGCAAGGAGTCCGCGCTGCCAGGGGCAAAAGGCCATGGCCTTGACGGCGGCATTGAGTGTCCATGTGTGTTTTGCCGCTGATTGCGCGAGGTGTAGGACGGCGTTGTTGCTACGGTTGGTTACGGTGTAGATGGATTCGCCACGGGGACCTTCGCGGACGTCTAGGATTGCTGCTGTGTTTTCGCTTGCGGGGTTCGATCGGAGCACCTTCTTCGTTTCGAAAAGATTGCAGTTGTTGTCGTTCCCCCCACTCGCGAAAAGCTCACCGTCGGACGACCATGCTAGACCACAGATCTGTTGGCTGTGGATTGAAAGTCGAGCCAGCAGGGTCATGGCGCCAGTCCAACCGAAGAGTTCACTGTGTGTCTCTGACGGCCATTCTACACTGTAAAAGTAGATGTGACCGACTTCGTCCCCGATGAGCAACTCCTCAGTCGATACAGTCATTGCTCTATCTCGGAGAGAAGGGCGTTGCACAACAGTCGGTCTCCAGGATACACACGATACAGGCTTGGGTTGAGTTGCATCGAATCGTGGCTCAGCATCCAGTGGGCTCCATAGCAAGATGCGGCCATCGGCTCGTCCCACAGCAAGGATCGCTTGACCGCCTGCTGTAGAGGAAAAGTCTAAGGATGTGACGTGCTGAACATCTGCGGGACCGTTTGGCGGCACAGCGTTCAGCGAGTCTGGCGTGTTGACACCGTTTCTCTCAGACCAGAGATGAACAAAATTTCCTAGGCCGACAGCCAGACACTTGGAGGTGTAGGAATATGCGAGTAGGGTACAGTAGTAGTCGTCGCGGAGGTTAGGGGCATCGAGAACTGTGAGCGGAGTCAGTATTGAGAAGTATCGGTAATCAGAAGAACATATCGAAAAGGCAAGATCGGCACCGGTCTTCGCTTTGGTGGTGTCTGGCGGGGACCTTTCATCTCAGATTAGCAGCGAAACTACATTTGGAGTCCATAGCAAATGAGAACAAACTCGAAACGACTCCGTCCCTAGTCCAAGCTCCGTCTCGCCAGACATGTTTTGCCTGCGATGCAGGACCACTATGTGGTGAGCTCGACGACACTGGAGAAGATGAGTGTTGGAGGATGCGATCAGTCGGGTCAATGTCGAGCGCCAGTGCGAGACGTCTTTCGTAGGCTTCAAGTTCGGCATCGGGATCTGCTCGGTTCAGGAAAGCCGATTTGTACAATGGCGCGTTTGTTCCACTCCCAAGCATTCCACCTCTACCAGTGGAGACTGCTACTACTGTGTCACTCACAGCAGAAGGCCCACCAACATTCCAGACAGCGCCAGCGCTGATCTGGCGAGTACCCAGAGGTAGAGGGGTTTGTCTGAAGTTGACGTTTCTTCTGTTTGCATTTGCCCGGCCTGAAACTACAGAGTGTGCCTCCCTGAGGCCGCGTAGTTCTTCGTTCATACGGCCACTTCTGCGCAGTCGGCGACTGAAAGCATCTGTTCCTGTACGTATGCCACGATTCGTGTTCTGTTCCTTGTTCCGACGCTCCGCAGGGCTGTTGAGCTCGAAGCTTTCTCGTGTGATAGTGGGTGGTCGGCGGCAAGCGATAAAACGATCTGGTGTACTTGTTTGGGGTTGACGAGGTGATGCTAGCAAGCCACCTCGTGCTTGCCATTGACTGGATCTGAGGGGAGAGCTGGCATAGCGCAAGGGAAGACGGCGAAGCTTGGTGGGCGGAGAACTGTCGTCAGCAGAGATGTCAACGCAGCCTAAGTGCGGTAGATTTGGTCTTTCGAACGTAGTGACTGTATCTGTTGGAATGAGTGAAGGAGATACTGCGCGGCTTGCATTTTCAACTATGCTGTCCGAGGAACTGCGATTGCTGCGTCGTCGCTTGCTGGAAGAGGATTCATCTCGAAGCGGGTTGAGGTCGCAAGGTACCGGCACAGATACGTGATTAGTCGGACTCAGGTCTGGAGTTGACAGCGCTTCAAGACGAGAGAGAAATTTGGACTTGGACTTCCTAGGAGAAGACAATGGAGTTGAGCAATGACTGGTAAAGCCGCTGTCGATATCCCTGAAGAAGAGGCAGCTGCGACTTTTGCGCGGAGACTGAGGCGTCCGAGGTGATGCCCAGCCCTCGGTACTGACAGTCTTCGTAGGAGACAGCGGCGGTGTGAGGTAGCCGGACCGAGACAGAGATGCTTCGTCACCAGTGTCGCTCATGTTGGAACAGCTTGTGTCAAGATGAGTGGACTGGGGGACTGAGCTGTGAACTTCAGCGCATGTGAAGCTGTCTGAAGGAGAGGAGCTAGGAGGCCGGAGACCGGGTGCTGCCTGATGTCCCGGTGTTATTGCTGCTGGGTTAGTAATAGCAATGGCTGCTGAAGGTTGCTTAGGATGTTTGGAGCATCTATAGGGTTGGCGGATGCGGCTAGTGGTGACGGCAACCTTCCGCGAGGGATGACGGAGGGGCAGGGGCTCCACGCGTGTAGTGGGGCAACATTCCGCCGAGGCTGCAACTCGAGGAAGCAACGCTGAAGCCTCCGAGACAGCGCAGAAACATATGGCAAGCGTAAGTTGACTTTACAATCGCTCGGAAGATCCTTGCTGACAAGTGTAGCACGGTATATCGCGCGGGTCTGGCCCGGTCGTCCGCTCAGAAGAAGCACGGCAGAAGGAGCTGCGACAGATCACAAACTACAAAGATTTGGCGGATCTGGTGAACACAAAGGTATTGCAGCCAGGAGAAGCATTCATTGGATTCAGCTGACAGTCGCTTCTCAGGTTGCCGAGAAGCAATATACGATCGAAGTTCTGGGCCTAGTCACGAAACTCTTGAACGAGAATCCTGAATACTACACGATATGGAATCACCGAAGACGCGTCTTGATGGCTCTGGTGACCGCAGACACCCCCGAACAATCACCAGACGAACTCTTGCAGGGCGACCTGCAGCTCACATTTGCGCTATTACGAAAGTTCCCCAAATGCTATTGGATATGGAACCACAGAAACTGGCTGTTGCGCGAAGGCGAAGCGCTGATGGGCGCGGACGCAGCACGTAAGCTCTGGTCGGGAGAATTACAACTCATAAACAAGATGCTACACGCAGACAGTCGCAACTTCCATGCTTGGGGCTACAGGCGATTCGTAGTGTCGCAGATCGAGCGTCTGACCGCATCCGAGGACGTTTCCGCATCAGGGACAGCACAGAAGAGCCTGTCAGAATCTGAATTCGAGTACACGACCAAGATGATCAAGACCAATCTCTCCAACTTCTCCGCTTGGCACAACCGTAGCCAGCTTATCCCCAAGATCCTCCGCGAGCGCAACGCAGACGCTGAAGCGCGCCGTGCATTTCTCGACTCGGAACTAGCTTTGATATGCGAAGCCATAAACACGGATCCCTTCGACCAGTCCATTTGGTTCTATCACCAATATCTCCTCTCCATATTGTCTCCGTCATGTCCACCGGATGCGCTTGTCGTCCGGGACCTGACCAACGGCGAGCGGCAAAAGTACTACGAGCACGAGATGGAGTACATCAGGGAGATATTGGAGGACGAGGCGGATTGCAAGTGGATATACGAGGCGCTGCTCGGGCTTGCAGAGGCGTATTTGGAGGTGGACTCCGGGACTGGGTCGTTTACAACAAAGGATATGAGGGGGTGGCTAGACGAGCTAAAGCGTCTGGACCCGCTGCGGCGGGGACGATGGGACGATCTCGAGCGCAGGCTGAACCTATGAAATCCATTATGGTAGCATTCAAGGCTTGCTGTTGGGCTTCTCCACACTACTCGTTGCAGTCGCAGACGCGGCTTCCGTCTTGTTGTCCTTCTTCCATGCCCAGAGCCCAAGCACGTTTGACCATGAGTTGTCGGCAGGCGCGGAGGCGACAGCTTCCTCTTTCTGAGTCTGTAGTTGTGCGGAAGGTGGGGGTGCTATAGCACTCGACGCAACGGGGATGGGATTCGGGGTGCTGGAAGCGTTTGCAGCGGCGAGTTCCCTGTCACGAATGTTAGTGAAAGCGACAAAAGTACCTGTGGAGTCTGCGTACCGTTTGTACTCCTCCTCCATCCGTGCGATTCGCTGTTTCTTGAATTCTCCATCGAACGTAGCTACCCCGATTGACACTCCAACGATAGTCGCCAACGCGACTGGAAGAATACGTCCCGCCATTTTGTGTGTTCGTTGCGTAAAATCACGGCGGTCGAGTTTGGCGTGTATGACGAAAGCACTCCCGCGGGCAAAAAGTTGAGCCCGCCGCCGTCGCCAGCACGCGCTAAGCGGAGCACGGGACGACGCGCCATGCCTTCAGCCATCACCCAAAACCTCACCCCGCCAGCATCCAACCGCGGAACGACATGCAGGCGCGTCCAAATGTCCAAATGGCGACAGAAAGGTTTTGTCCAGGACTCGGATGAGGAAGAAGACGAGTCTCAGCTTGAGAGTCAGAGTTCCAGGCAGAGTGTTGGCCTGAGTGGACGCGTCGAACGCGTCGAAGATGGCATCGCGCCGGTCCGACGGCATGAGGCACCCACGGAAGAGGTGCACGGAGTCAACCAAGAGGAGGGAGAAGAGAAGTATGCCGACGAAGGCATCAATGGGATAGAGAAGCAAGAGACGGGCATCGCCACGCCTACCAAACACAGCTCGCCGAGACGCCCTACGCCATCTCCCTTCACGCCCAAATCAACGCGCAGTACAAGAAGAGAGCCCACCGAGAGCCCTGATCCGCTGCTAGGCTCACCTACGCCTAGAAACCGACAGGCTGTACCACCTCCGTCGTCACAGCGCCTGGCATCCCCGATTCTCCAGCCAAGCTCTGCCGTGTCCATACCTCAACTCGACGACGGCCATGTTGTGCCCCTCTCCGATGCCTCGATTACCCCGATACAATCAACTGTCCCCGGGGAACCTCAAACCTCTACACATGCTTCAAGCATACTCAGAGAGTTCGGCATCGCGCCGTTGTCCGATGATTCCGACGATGATCTCTCAGATCCGCCCTCGGACCTGGAATCGCCCCCTCCTGCTTTCGCTGAGCCCCATCGTCGTACGGCAGTTCAAGTTGTCATACCATCCGCAACGGCTCTACAAAGACAAATCGCCGATGATAGGGCAAGACGCGAGTTTCGACAACGGAAGCCCATCCAAATGCACCCATATGCGTTGGAGGGTGAGATGTATCGGAGAGAAGTACAGAGTAGAGGCCTCAAGCCGGTGCGAAGAGAACGTTCACGTTCCCCTCAGGGTCATCACAGACAGCCAAACGATGAGTCGCAAGAACAGGAGTTCAATCCCGATCAAAGCCCCACAAGCAGCCCTCCCGAGGTCGAGATACCCGTCTCTACACCTGTGCTGCCACGTCCAAGAAATGATCTCGTTCATCGGCCTACTTCTGGTCCCGCCAGACGTCCTCCTTCTACACAGCTCCGTCACCCTCATGCAGCCAAGCGTAGGAAGCCTAATTTCTCATCCACACAAGTAGCGGCGGCACCGACAAGCATTTTTGAAGACAGTGATATGCGACGCGATATTTGGTCCATACCTCCGAACTCGCCGCCGTATTCAAGTAGTCCGCCATTACATGGAACCACGTCAGCTCGCCGTCCAGCTATGCTGCGTGTATCAACTCCTGCTCCAAACTTGCCGACGCCGTCTACGTCGTCTGTCATGCAAGAAGACCCTCAGATGCTCCAGGGCTCAGACTCCGAGCCTGCCCCGCGCAGCATACAAAGATCCGGTGGAGAACTGCGTCGGCCAACAAGGGTAGTGATAACGGACAGCTCATCTTCGGCTGCAGGCTCTGCTAGTGAGGCAGAGAAGAGTGACGATGACATGCGTCATGTGGGCCGAAAGATCAAGGGAGTTTTGCCTGCTTCTTGGCTGCGATTCGATCGCCAGGCACAAGAGCGACGGAAGGCTCAACAGCGCGAGCGGGAACGCGCGCGTATCAATGCAGCTGCTTCCCCCGAGCCAACAGTGCCTGTTCGTGGAGTCGCTCAGAGAATCATGAGACCTGCTGGCCGACCTCGACAAAGTTCAGCTTCCAACACGCCTTCGCAAGCTCCTGTTGTCATATCTGATGATTCAGATGACGGGCCCATGGCTTCTGAGCCCCGGCCTTTGCAAAGGGTGCAAGACTCTGTGGCCGACGCCTCTGCGTTAGCTGCAATGTTTGACGATCGTTATGCCGATGACAACCTGTCCGACATGGAACACGACCGTCTACCACTCCCTACGCTCGGTGGGACTGGATCAAAGCGGAGAAAGCAGACCAAACTTACAGACGCTTTCGCGAAATCCAAGAAAGTCAGACTATCAGACGGGTTGGCAAAGAACGTTGGCTCTGGGAAACGATCGTCTGGTGGTCAATCCTCGAACAGGAAGCATGGCCACTCCAAGAAATCACGCAGAACCCCACCACCTGCCATGAGTGTCATTGACATTGATCTTTCGCCTTCTCGACCGAGTAGTAAGATGCCGCAGTTCCTTAGGATCGCCAGACGGCAAGCGCTTCAAAGACCAGATTTAGCCCGTCAAAGTCCACATGACAAGCAGATACGACTGCATAACACTGAAGACACAGAAGAGGCCAATACCACTTTACGACAGTGGCAACGGGGAACACTGAAACCGAGAGCAAATGTCGTATCGCAAAAAAGGAGATCCCGGCATCCTTTGGCTGATCGGATCGATAACCAGCAGCATGCCGAGCAGGTTCCAGTAGCTGACACCGCATCTGCGAAGGGCACTGAGGTACAATCTGAAGCCGGGACGGACGTGTCCCGTACACGCCCACGTAAAAGCATCCCCGCAGGCCTCCATATCTTCCAGCGCTCTACGACCCAGGTCAGGAAATCTACGCAACGAGGAAAGAAACATGTCCAATCAAGCAAGGATCCAGGACGAGCTGGGCGTCAGGTGCCTCTTCCGTTCAGAACCGCGCAACTTGAAGGCGATGAGAACGACTTTGGCCGTGGCCACAGGAAAATCGCATTCGAGAAGGGCCTCTTGCGTGTCGATCAGCAGTTTGGTCTTCAGCTGCCTAGCGAACAGCCTTTCGTAAACCCACAGCTGGCGAGGTATCTCGCAGATGACAATACCGAACTGCCGCCCCTTCCCTCCGCGAGAGACGTCGGAGAAGGCCAAACTGAAGGTCCAAGCAAACAACAACCTCCGGTTCGCAGACGCTTGAAGCGAAAGGTACAAGCGCAACGAATTGATGTCGATGCGCGAGAATACCGCCAGCCAAGCGAGCCAGCAGTTGACGAGATCCTCAAGAACACCGACGCTCCTCAACCACAAGAGGTCGACACGGAAGACGGCTTGCCCGTACTCCACGGGTTGGGTCCTTATGGCACCCGTTACCCGATCACGTTCGATGTATACTCTCTAGCCACCGACACGTACTTCCATTCTTCCACGTTCATCGGGGCTGACGAGTTTCGCCAAGCTCTACTTGTCAGCAAGCCCGGTAGCCGTGACCTCGATGAATTGGCCGGCCATTGCACCATCAGCCATGGCGCTCTGTCAGTCAGATGTGGCCCATGGAATGATGAAACATTTTCTAGGCTACAAGAGCTTGTGAAAGCGGTATCAGAACCTGTTGAAGTCCATGGACCCGACCCTGATACGTCATCATCAGTCCACGAAAGTCCGCTGAACTCAGCTCGATTGGCACGATCACTTATCAGCTATATTACCCACCATCTCAGCTTTTTGGATCCCATCGATCGAGATGACTGTGTGGCCAAGTTGTTGCGGCTATGCCAAACAATCTTTGACAGCTTGTTGGTTGCTCAAGGTACCCTGAACGGCCAAGATCCTAGTCATACTCATGGTGTGGTCCGTGCTATGGCATACCTTCTTGTCATTGGCCTTCAAATCCACCACATCGCTCAACATCCTACCATTGCTCCAGGAAACCAAGTCGGTGTTATCGGTCTTGCCAAAAGCTTGTCCAAGACTATCGTCGCTCACTTGATGCGACACGGCATTCCCAGTCTTGGTAGTTTTCTCGAACAAAACCAGCGACACTCCGTACGCGAGAAGGGTATACAAGATACCGACGTGATTGTTGAGAGCACGGTCATATGCATGCATGTTTTGGAGGAGATGGACATACCAGCATGGGGTTTCTGGGATCTGGTCAGTCAAGAGCTTAGTTCCAAGCTGGGCAGCGCTACTACTTTACCTGCCTTCGAGGCTACCTGGGCCACGATGTTCACCTTCCTTCCCTACAACGAGATCGATTCGTCCGGCATACCGCTTAGAAGTCGGAGGGAGACTTTCCAAAGCGACAACTGGGCTTGCATTCGAGATCTCTTACGCAGATTATTCGAGTTATACCCGAGTACGTACAGGAAGCACAGCACGTCGCTGAATGGATACGTCCGCGCCAATCTTGCAAGATGCCACCGGTTGATTGCTCATTGGCATTGGAGACGTCCGGAGTTGATGCTCAACGCTGTCTTGGATTTCTTTGGCAAGAATGGACTCAAAAGCCTACGACGTGAAGTAGGCGCTGGGTCGGTACCCTTTCTCAACGACCTTGCCACTGCTCCATCACTCAACGTCGAGCCGAATGAGAACTCCTTTCACATCGCACTGAAGTGTCTCGCTCTAGGTCTTCAGGGTATGAGTACTGCCTATCCCGAGAAGAAGATTCGTAGCTTTGTCTTCCGCTCTCTACCTAATCATGGGCGTGCTTACCCCAAGGACCAGCCCCTGGACGAAGAAAATCTCGCAGCGCTACGCAATCACCATGACCTACTCTCAACGCTATACTGGGCTGCGCCACCCGCTTGTCGGCCAAAGCTTGATCACATTCGTGACCTAGTCAATCACGAGAGCTCTCACCGCGAAGCATGTAGAGTCAGTGTTCGAGCCTGGGCCAACCTTGCTACGTATCAGCTATCAACCGAAGAGCCATATACCTCTGCACGGCCATTTGCATCCTGGCACAAAGACATCATGCACCAAACGCTCATTCAGTACAAGTTGGCAAAGACCGAAGCTGACGACTATCTCAAGTCTGGTGTTCTGGACGGCACTACTGATGTCTCTGCCGTCATGGTTCGTCAAACGATGGAAAAGAACCAGGGTCAGGTCATTGCGACGCTAAGAGACTGCATTGCAGGGATGAGCAGGGCCATTCAACATGCAAAAGATCAATCATCCCTAAGGGAATTTTTGGTGGACTCCGACGTCATGCATCTTTTGGAGCTCCCTCATCTGGAAGATCATCGACTCGTCAACGTTATTCGCGACGTCATGAAGGTCCTTCAGGATTATGCGAAGATTCAGAAAGCCAACATGAAGAAAGACGTAAGTCAACAGACAAGCGAGGAAAGCCAGGACTACGGTGACTTTCCTGATATGGATGATCTGGAAGATATGGATGTCGATGTCCCCGCAAAGACCGTTCAACAATCGGGATTGGATTTCATCCAGACTCCACTTTGGCACTTACTGTCGAACGCATTTGGCGCGGAAAACTCGCCAGATGATAACCTGCTCATGGATTGCATCGATACATGGGTTCGAATTGCAGAAGGACAGGTCCTATCGGGTGAAAGATCATGGTCGTACTATCTCGATTCGTTTAGCCAGGTATCGTGGAAGCAGTTACGCCAGACCGAACAGACGCGCAAATTCGGTCCATACTTCATGGCTGCTCTCGTTGACTGTAACTCAGCCGCGTACGAAGAGCATCGACATGAATTTTTCCAGGCTCTAATGGTAAGCTTGGTCGAGCGAGAGTCGATGCTGAGGTTCCAGCACAGACTGCTGCACGCCATCGCGCAAACGGACGAGCACCACCCGCTCATGCAGAACCTACCTTTCTTCCGCGATCTAGAGACTGGAAAATGGGACATCACTGCCGACACTCTGCGCACGCGACGCCTTGCTCTCATCTCCAGCATTCTCTCCAACATGCGCGACGACATCCACGCCATCACCCGAGCCGAACCATCACGTCTCGGCGAAATGAAACGGCTGTACGCATCAATGCTGAAGGACTTCATGACATCTATGAAGTACAACTACCAGCAGCTCCGCCAAGGCACAACGGTGACCGGCGCATACGTCGAATTCGTGCAAAAGATCGTACAGTTCCTGAAGCAATACACGAACGACATCTGCCCTGTCCTGCCTTTCTTCACAGACTCGGTCGCCTTCCCACTACCAGCCGGTGATCCCACATACGTGGTCGCACGCCTCTGTGGATACGCCCCGAAGTTGTCAGATGCAGGGACTGCGAAACAGCTGTCTTTCTTCATCCAGACCGTCGCACAACAAGCCGCTGCCGACAATCAACAGGCTTATCTGGTCAACCAGCTCAAGACTGCGCTTTGCACCGATGAGGCGCCAACTGGCGATAGGGTCGCACTACGATCGGTATTGCTACAAGGCATTCTTCCCGCATACTTGGAAGAAGCTTTCTCATCAAGCACAGCTTTCGCCATCGCTAGGCCCATACTGCAAGCACTCCCCGCGATCCTAGACACGATGATCTTTGACCTGCGTATCACTCAGCCGGAAAGTCTCGCTTCAACCGTCGGCTGCATCGTATCGATTTCACACGCCTTCATCCGGGGTACAGAACAGCTGAAAGACAACCATCATCTGCTCCAGCTACCTTGCGTCCTCGCCGCGCTCACACACATGCTGCAAGCTCTCAGATTAATCCTTTCTCCGCTGGAGTACATATGCAGCCGCACCATGCCGTCCGCACATCTCAACCCACCGCCACTAGTCACCTACATCTGCGAGCTCAGCATCTTTATCACCGACCTTCTCCGCGGCGCAACACCAGACACCATCCTCTCTTACGCCGGCGACGCACATGCGCCGCCCCCAGAGAGACAACACGCAGATCTCCTAGCCTTCTGCCGACGCGGCCTGGAAGACAGCTTGAAGACGAACTGGAGCGAGAGCGCTGGATCTATATGGTTTGGTCAGGGCCATGCGCGCAGAGAGGTGCTGTTTGATATTGAGGGTGTGGAGGAAGAACGAGGAAGACTACAAAGGGGGATAGAAGCGTTCCAGGCTGCGCTTCATGATGTCTATGGCTATGGCGACGCTGGGTTTCGTTATGAGGAGGGAGAGGACGACGGGTACGACATGGTAGTTTAGTAACGCCTTGGATTTAGCAGCATGAAAACGGCGTACACTGGCATTTCTCAGATTACTTGAGTATAATAAGAATCACACTGAAACAATCACGCTTCCCAGGTATGCGCAGATTGATCAACTAAACACCATGCGAGCTTCTCAAACAAGGAACAATTTGAACACGTCTGCAGCCTACGTTAACGTCGAAAGATGCGAAGAAGGTAGCTAATGTCAACGTTGGCTCTAGAATGTTGAGTGTTTTCCCATAAATGAGGGGTGCGCAACAAGTTAAAGCATAAATCACGCGAAATCATGCAGACAAGTAGAAGTTTATATGTTCTCATTCCGTCTCCAGCAGGTGATAGGCAAACCATACCAGCCTTCGCAGTATGGGATGTGGCTATCAGCCTCATCAACTATACACCATGAGCGAATAATAAGAACAAGAACAAAGCCAAAATCATCCCTCTCCCAAGCTCCAGCCTCTTAAGTCCATCGTCAGGCACATCTACCCATCAAGCCTCGACCTGAGCGGTCATTTCAAGCTGTGAACACAATTAGCTACATCGCGCTTGAAGGTTGAGTGAAACGTACACGTTTTGGACGACAGACCAGCGTCTTTTCGTTCCTCAGCTAGCATGTTCATCCAGATCCGCAAGGGCTCGAGCAGCCCTTCTGCTCTCTTCAGCATCCCTCTCCATTCGCGCGTTTGTAACCGCATAGTAAGAGGTAGTATCGTACTTGTTAGCCCGACGAATAGCATCTATGTGGCTCATTTGGGACGAAAAAGGATCATAGTTATGATAGTCCCCGTCCCTGGGGGGGTCGGGGTCAACTGAAGGGAGGACGGGTGCGGTCTTCTTCTTTTTTGGTTTCTTCTTTTTCTTCTTGGGTGCTACAGTCGGGGTGGCGTCGAGCTGGGGTGCTTCATCAGGAGAGACGGTTCGCGAGGAGTCCGGGTGGGTAGGGGCAGGAGGGGTAAAAGCAGACGGCAACACTCGCTCTTCTCCGACTAGCGTGGAAGCGGAAGAGCGGCGAGAGTGACCTGGAACGTGAGTTTGTTGATTGGAAGTGAGGTTATGGGGATCATTTACTTCCTGGGCGGGCATCTTCTGGGAGGAGCCTTGTGTTTTTGGGGTAATTGAAGGGACATATGGTGGAGTTGATGGGGTCGGTTCAGCAGCTGGGGTTACCCCAGAGTCTCCCGAAGATCCCTGGTTGGCTGGCGCGGCGAGGTAGGCCTCCATCTTTTCCGCCTGGTGAGTTACTGAAGAGACATCCTTGGAATCGTTGATATTACCATTGAGTTTAACATTCTCCGATTCGGCAACAGCCTTGTCTTCGCCATCGGCAGAGCTGGTACCAGCTGGCTGCATCTTTGCCTTGCCTTTGGACTTCTTGTTTCCTGTGGTGCTATCACCGCCAGTCTTTGAGTTGGCCGCTTCTGGTTGAGCAACTGTATCTGTAGCTCCAGGTGAGTTCACAGAGTCTCCTAGAGACCCAGTCTCACGCTGAGCGGAGGGACCGTCGTTGGGCTTTTGCGAGGATATGGCCTTATCAGCTTTCGCCTTAGCGACCCGATCAGCGTCTTCTTTCTGTAGAGGTGAAAAGCCAAAGTCAGTATATGTTTCATGTTCTTTCGTACATGCAAGACTCACCCTCTGCTGCTTCTTTCTAGCCTCCTTTTCTCGTTTGGCCTGAGACTTGTTGCTCTTCGCGAACGGGTGGAGCGACTGCATCTGCTGAGTGCCAGCTTTCTTGGTTGCAGTGACGGGTGAGGTCTCTGCAGCTGTTGACATTTCTTCGTTTCCTTGAGCAGTAGCGGTTGTTGTAGGATCTTGTGTACTCTCCGACGCTGGAAGCTGAGGCGCGGTATCTCCTTTTGTCGGCGCAGCTACAGGTGGATCAGACTGAGTAGTATTGCGCGGGGTGATCAGTGTTGGGGATTTATTCAGGCTGGTCTCTGTAGGTATAGACGGCGACTTTGTGGTTTCTATGTACTGTCAGACGTTTTATATGAGAATTGGGTTGGGGTCGCAGTACCATGGTTCGTAGTCATCGCCTTGTCCTGGAGCTCTGGTTGCGGCTGCGCTTGCACAGACTCAGGCTGGATTTCTGGCGCAGAATGGAAGCTAGTGTCGTTCTTGGCCTCATCGTCCGAGACGTCGTTGTCTGCTAAATGCGCAGGCGATTCTATCGGAGCTGTACTCGAAGGCCCACCACCTGTGTTCTCACTATCCTTAGCGATGGAAGTAGCGTCAGGTCTAGTCTCTAGATTCTTAGCAAGGGCGCCCGCGAAGTTGAGAGGGACGTCAGTGTCACGCTGTTTTTGTGTTGTCTTGACGTCTTGTCCTGCCTCTAGCGTCTCCGAATCCTTGGGTGGCGGTACGGTAGAAGCGTCGGCTACATTTTCCGGCTGGTCTAGCGCTGGTGTAGATTCGGGGGGAGAGGGTTTATGTTCTTCAGCCGAAGGAGTAGGCCCATCGACAGTCGCTGGCTTCGTAGGTCTAGTGATGGTTTTGGTAGACTCTGTGCTGGTCTCTTCCTCTTTCGTGACAGCTGGGCCATCAGAGTTCAGCTTCGCAGCAGCTTTCGTCTTCTCATCGGCTGCACCGGTGTTCTTGACTGTCGATTCGCGCCTACCTTTGCCCTTGTTCTTCTTTGTAGGAGATTTCTGCTGATGTTTGGGCATCTCGAGCTTGACGTCTCCTGTCTCTGGATAGCTAGGAACGTCCAACTGCGGGGATGGCTTCTTCAACAGGCCGCTTCTAGCATCCTGGGGAGAGTACGATGCCTTGGCGCTCTCTGTAGGTGCATTTGACTCTACATCAGTGACAGGCTTGTCGTCTTTCTGAATCGACATGCGTGAAGCATCACGCCCAGTATGTGACTGATCGAAATAGCTTGAACTCGATGGTATATCCCTCTGGTAGAATCGCCTTGGTACCGTCACAACGGGTCGGACTCCACGTACGTGAGGATTAAACTTATTAATGCCCAAGGCTACGCTGGCGTCTGCAGTTGATACGAATCTAGATGTGTCAGCGGATACACAGAGACAACAGCGAGTTGACTTACGTAGCAAAGGCATGAATAGAACTTGCACCGATCTTGTTGCCCCTCAAGGAGACCGCGATAGGATTAATGCCGATCGTCTGCTTGAACATCTGTGCAATTTCAGACTCGCCGGTATCGGGTAACAAATCTCCGATCCAAAGCTCGGTGACAGTCTGGTTCTTGGGTCCAATCCATGTATGACCGCAACCAGAGACGGAGTCGCCAGTGATAGCCGGGTCGTCTTCCGATGGGCGACGTCGATTGTTGTAGTCGGCATATCGAGGTCCGCCAGATGGAACGATGCCGCTGTAATCAGCGTTGGACCTGTTATATGACTCTCGCCCGCCTGGGTTGGATACTTTGCGGCCACGGCCAGACTGAGCGGCGAAGCCGCTGTTACCACCCTTCCGGCCTATGTTGTTATGACCCGGGGCACCGTTGAACTTAGGGTTGTTGCCACCGTAAGGATCGTAGAGCTCTTGGGGGTTGCGCGGTGGATTGGAACGACGGGGCACCGGCGCACGAGGATCCTGATGTTGAAGCATCATGTTGTTAGTCATGTCGCCCATCGAGACGTGCTGGCTGTGTGGCTGCTGCGTGAATATAGGGTTTATTGGCTGAGCTTGCATCATGTTCTGCTGGTAGTTGAGTTGTGCTCGAGACATCAGGCCAGGGTCGGGGTGCTGGAGAGCAAAGCCATGATGGACCACCTGAACATACGGAACTACACCCGACATCATTGGCTGAGCGATATGTTGGCCCGGTGCCATTTGCGGGGGTAGGAAGTGAGGTGACTGCATGGCAGGCATAGCGCCAGAAGGCTGTCGTGGGTATGGACCATATGCAGTGCGGTTGTTGTTCTCGACCCAGCCGTGTTGCTGAACGTAGGATCCGGAGTTCATGTTACGATTGGATTTTGGAATGTTCAAGGATAGCGCATGCATGTTGGGTGACGGTCTCGAGGGCCCCGCCGGAACACCCATATCGCCGCTCCTCAATGGAGCAGAATGGCCCCCACGCTGAACAAGACCCTGCGACGGGATGCGTTGAGGAGCATAGCGCATGTTGGGCTGATCTGGTACTCCGGAAGACTCATTCGCGACATGGTCTGGCTTATCGACGACGGACGAAGGCTCTGCCGATGTGGTCAGTTTGCTGGGTCGAGATCGTGTGATCTTGCGGTTTTTCTTACTGCCTTTCTTGTCTGTAGACATCTCGACAAGGGTGGACGAAGGCTGGGTTGCTTCATTGGTGGACTGTTGACCCCAAGTGCGTGCTTGTGGCGTCAGGCTCTCGCGCAGTGTCTCGTTAGTCGCCTTGTTCATCTCGATCCATGTAGTAATCAGAATATGAGCGACGTGCCAGAGGAATACACGAGGGAACCCGAGAGGCTCGCCGAACACGAAGATCTGGTCGACGATGGCAAGCGGATCGTTGATGTCGTAGACGTTGCCCATCTGAAGCCCGATAAAGTCGACTCGATCTGGATGCGCGAGCGCCCAATCCTTAGCGAATCGGTCCGCCGCGTAGTAGGTGTTTCGGGAGATGAAGGTCAACATCTCTTCGCAGAATTTCCTGCCCTCGATGTGGACATCTTCGGCATCCCATAGGTCTTCCACGGTCCACCCCTGTGAGGGTAGAATGCAGAGACACCTATTTGAGTCAGCGTGGGCTTCGAGTGGGACGCGAAAGGTTACTCACTGATTCTTGTACTTTACCTGCCAATGGGTCGCTGCTTGCACCACAGCCGCAGGACCTTGGACGCTACGTGCGATGACGGGCGCACGAATTGGACCTAGTGAACGGGGAGCGCGGGTACCAAGTTCGGTAGAAAAGAACGCTTGGCCGGCTCCCGGGCTGAACTTGGGGTCTCTAGTTGCATGGTTGACTGGGTCGACGACAGTGTTGTTCATATCGGTGGGGGACGCAGGCTGCTCGCCTGCAGTTGTTGCGGTTTGCGTGTCTGCAGCGGGTGGAGTTCCCGGCGGTTGGGCAGTGTCCGACATAGCTGAACTCACTACTGGCTCGATAAGGGAGGTGCGAGTGAGCAGGCGTGGAACAACTGGAGGTGGTGTTTGCAGCAGGGGAATGCCGTTGGAAACTAGCAACTGCGATGGAGAACGCGAGGTTGAAAATACTTGAGAGATTTGTGGCAAGCGCGAGGGTGCACGATAAACAAGAGTTCGTCGCTGCTTGAGGTGGAAGGAGCAACAAGTCTTGGCGCCGCCAGAAAGAGGAGGTGAGCGTGAGTGACCAACGCTCGAAATCTCCGCGCGCCGCTCTTCCGCTCATGCTATTGGCCCAACTATATAGCTTTGGCGTGACTTGTAGAGATGCTGAGTGACTGGAAAAGAACAGAAACAGAAAGATATAGTCACCGAGGATTTCGACATGGTGAAGCACAAGGACGCGACGAGCAGTAAAAAAAGTACAACACTTACACCTTAGGGAATGTTGGAAGAAGCTTCTCTTGGGAAACTCTTTTGCATATGCATGTGTTTGCATCAGTGTCTTACCAGCGACCTCGGGACGCAGCTACCGGCCGCCTAGCGAAACGTCTCTTCCTGAGCTACTGAGCGGTGAAGCCTTGAGACATACCGAGTTCAGAGGCAATTTCGAAAGCCAATAGTACTTTCCCGTATGTATTATCCGGAATCACAGGCTGAGTGGAGTGGGTATAGTACAGATCGCATCTCTCCACGCTCTACACCTTCTCCGTCTCCTTCGGTACCGACCGTATCAGCTTCATGATCTCGCTCTCATTCTCTCCAGCGACTGTCAGGGTTAGCACGAGTAGCCTCTCTTCTCCTTTGCGGACATACCAGCTTTTCCCTGATTCCAGTCCACGACAAGCGGTCTCTGGAACGCGCCTCCGTCCGCCTTCAACCTCCTCATGGCATCAGTCTCGTTTTCCGCTCCGCTGATAACCTTGCCTGCGGCGCCTGATCCGCCCAAGTAGTCCAATATGTTCTTGAGCTGGTCGGTTGTGGGTGGGGCTTCTGTGACATCAAGCTCGAACTCTGTGCGCTCGGCCTTGTCCTGCGCTTTGTGGGAGCTGGCTTGGTCTTCGGTCGCATGCGCAACGGATTGTGCGTTGGCTTGTTTGAGGAGGGTGAGGACGCGAGTGGAAGCTTGGTTCGAAGGCGCGTGGAAGAGTGTCACGACGTTCTTTGCGCCGTGCTGGATGGTATTAGCAGGTGATGCTGAGAGCCAATTCTAGAATGGCTTACCTCTCCGAAGAATCGCTTGAACATGTTTGCTGTTGGTGTTGGTGTTGTACTGTTGATGCTCTGCAAATGGAGGTGTTGGTGCTCTGACAGCTCAAGTGGAGTGAGGTTCGGGTGTGACGTAAATCGCCGCTTGGACCTGCCGTTCCCACCGCAGTATGATCTTAAGAGATCTACGATGCAGCACTCGAGGATTGGACTAAAGACAGATAATGCAGAGCTTAGAAAGCTCTTAGCTTATAGATCTGGATGAAGGCAAGCCTTCCGAGGGTGCTTCGTTGTTGATGACGGATTTCTTACAAGCTGGGCGGGCTTGTCCGCTTTTGAATGCGACCAAGATGCTATGATGGTGCCAATTCGAAGACGTGAAATAATGTAATCACAGTGGAGATTGAAACGCGATTGAATGGATGGACACAGCATCGGGTCGAGTGAAGCATGGAGGGTCAGCCAACGCGACAAGAAACAACACACGGCACATAATTCAAGACAGAGTTGGGAACACAAGCAGCTAGAATTCGTGATGCAGCTGTGCAAAAAGCAGAATGTACATGTACGCCATGAATATGCCCCCATCATCCCAAAGTGTGGGATCATGCTGCTGCTGAGGAACGTGCCGTGGCGACGTCCGTGATTCCCACTTCCCTCTGATCCAGAGTCATAGCCATCCTGAAGAAACCGAATTCATGACCGTATTCTCTAGCTCATAGTGCTCGTTTCGTTCGCCCTTCCTCTAGTGTTTGGCTTATGAAGTTGGGTTAGGGTTCATCTGGGACGTGTCAGTTCTTGCCAATCATACAAATGCGTGATGTCTACTGACCTTGCGCTTGCCACCGGTCATGGTGACGTTCACGAAACGGCGGGTGTATGTGAGCCTCTTCTTGGCGCGGCCCTTGGGGGTCTTCTTCTTCTCCTGGGGCTCAACCTGTATAGCGTGTCAGCCGGCTGTCCACATCCACATCACATCCACATAGCATCCATAATCAATCCGTCCTTCTCCTCAGGCGTCGCGTGATCGTGGTCGTGATTCGACGTGTCGCTATCGGCTGGAGGCGTGGGTGTATCGATGGATGAAGCTTACCTTGGGGGCTATGCATTGTTAGCAGACATTCGCAATCGTTCCACATGAGCCAAGACTTACTTTGAGACTTGACCTTTCCGGCACGAGCGAGGGATCCGTGAACCTTTCCCATATTGGCGGTTGTTGATGGGTGTGATGAGTCGTTCGAAGTTGTCTGTGTGGTGGCAAAGTCCGATTAGCGGTGTACCTCTGGGGTTTCGGGTGTTGGGTGCGAGTTGAAAGTCTTGGTTTCGCAAGGCTTCGCGTTTGATGCAGGTGCAGTCGTAGGAGCGGGCGGAATACGTACAGGTTGCGGTCGTTGGGTGTTCGATGACTGGGCGGCGACGAGAGGGTCAAAATGACTCCAGGGCTGTGGACGGCGGCTCACCGGATTAGCCGAGATCACGTGCAGCGCTAGTGCATCGAAGTGTGAGCATCGAGCTCAGCGGAACGGCCACTATGCATTCACTATAGACACTTCCCACAAGCAATGAATAGGCAGAGCGCATCTAGATAGCTGTGCCGATGCAGGAATTACCATCTATCAGGCTGCTGCGTCTAGATGTTCGGGACGGAGATCTCGCCTCCACATCTACCAGAGATGATCAGATAAGATAATGCGACCCATCAACAAGTACAACGGACAACAGATTAGACACGCCGACTTTCTCAATGACCCTCAAGCCACTATCAAGCAGCGCGGTCATGCTGTGTTTAGATGCTTATGGATGAGCCATCTCTGTGCCCGACACGGTCATGCCTTCCGCAATAGACTTTACCTTTACCCTAGTCGGAGATCCCCGCCGCGGTTGGGTGTCGCATGATGCGTCCCGTAGCTTCGCTCGGACGCGTCGCTGTTTGCCATCAGCCACCACCTTCACTGACGCTTCACTGTAGCGATCTTGCTCTCGAAACACCCTGTTACATCTCTGCATCACTCGGATACAAGCAGTAGCAAGATGCGTCTCCAAGCTGCCCTCATAAGCCTTATCTCCGTCACCACAGCGTCCAACCTGCCATCACCACAGCACTTCTTCGCGAACCCGTCCTCCAGCGATGGATCCGGCTTCAAGATCCCAACTGTCCACGAGTCCGCCGTCCAAGCTCGCAGGATCATGCGCCTAGAAAACATCGGCACCTTATCTACCGTCTTCCCAGACTCTCACACCACCGAGCAACGACCCTCGGATGTCGGCGGCGCGCCCATAGGCTTGATGGACTACTTCGGCGACTGCGAGTCCGACTCAGGCAACCCGACCATCCTCGCCATCACCATCGCGACCTCCTTCAAGAACGTAGATGCCGGCTCCAACATCACCCTGAGCATGCGATGGCACCCCCAGGACAACAAGTGGCGTAGTCCCGCATCGCTCCCTCGCTTCTCGCTCGTCGGCCGTCTCGAGGACATCGATATGGATGCTGTCAAGAAGCTGGGTGTCACGGCTTGCTATGTCAAGAAGCACCCGGATGCTGCATGGTGGCTGCCAGGCAGTGGCATTCACGAGAGCAAGTGGGTCCGTCTCGTTGTCGAGGAGATATACTGGATTGGAGGCTTCGGAGACCGTGCATACATTGGATGGATTCCCAAGGATGAATGGTACAGCGTTACTCAAGAGGAGATTGACGGCGTTCAGCTGCCTGGAGAGAAACAGAGTGCCTGGAACACCCTTGGAAGCTGGTTCGGGATGGGCCAGCAAGAGGATGGAGTGCTTGAGCTCTAGATTGGTTCATGAGAAACGAGGGTTGATGCCGCTTGACACCTTCACATGTGGATCGTGTAGGGTGATTTAGCTGGACTTCGAAATACACCTGTGGGGTGCAGACCATGACTTCCGGTGCTCTTCTATATGATGTCAATTCAGGAATACCACGACAGGTATTCATGCATTGCCTTTAGCTGACTAGCTATTTGCATGTGCAGCAAGACCATATCAACATACGAACCCGGATTTCCCTTAGATGACTGTTCGAATCATCCGATATTCGAAGCTTTGTATAGCTTTCACGTGAATGAGATTCCCGAAACTAGCAAAGTATCCTTCTTTCAATGCACACACATATGCGCATTGTTCGGCACGTCTGCAGTATCTCTGCGGCGTCGGTAAGAGGTTGATGCGTGATGCCGCCTAGTGATGGAGCCTCGAGATCCCACCAAGCTGAGTCTCCGCAGCGCAACGCTCCTTCCTCCATACAATGCACACGCTATGATGACGAATGAAGTATCCCACCTCTAGTGGGGGTCACTTTCTATTATCTCTAGCTTTGTTCCAGTCCATGTGACTCGTCCTGAAATTATCGTGAGTGTGAGGTCGTGACGGCCAACCGCCTCGCGATGGCGGAACAGCTCCTACAGCTTTCAGCCCCCACGCTTGTTAGCCTAGCCTCGTCACCTCTCGGCCGCTCTTACTATGTTGCGCTACGAATCCCTTGGGCAAATTCTGCATCACTGACAATACTCACGGTCGCTCAAACGACTGGATTCGCACATAACGCAGCAGCATCATCAGCCAAAGGCTGTGCACGGGATCAAACGGCAACATGCGCCTACTCCGTGCGATTGATATGACATTCCACGAATTCGAGGGCTCTTCAATACCACCGTATGCCATTCTATCGCATCGATGGGAAGGAGACGAGGTCACATATCAAGAGATGAGCGAACGCGCGACTGCCACCGAAAGAAGATTTCGATTCATGAGAAACCAGGAACTCAAGATCCGGACAGCAGCCACAGAACGGAAGCCTGGTTTCAAGAAGATACAACTATGTTGTGAGCAAGCACTGGAAGACATGATAGAGTTCGTGTGGGTGGACACATGCTGTATCGACAAATCGTCGAGCGCAGAACTGTCCGAGGCCATCAACTCAATGTTTGCTTGGTATCAAAAATCTGTAGTTTGTTACGCCTACTTAGTCGACGTACAAACTTGGTCAACATACCGAACAGAAGACGCCAATGGCGCATGGGCAGGATCGATCGCTGGCTCCCAATACGTACTGGATGCACGATCAGGTGCGTCAACGGGGAACAATGCTTCTTTCTTGCAGTCCCTGGAACCTATCGCGCGTGTGATGGGAAGTACGTGGTGGACTAGAGGATGGACGCTACAAGAGCTGATAGCCCCGTCTGAGATCATTTTCTATGTGAATGGAGCACCCGGTTGGAGCAAGATTGGCGACAAATGCACTTTGCTTGATTTGGTTGCGCAAAGAACCGGTATTGAGAAGTACATACTGCTCGGTGGGGACGTCATGAAGTGTAGTGTTGCACAGCGCATGTCTTGGGCCTCCGAACGCGAGACGACTAGAACGGAGGATTTGGCGTATTGCCTCCTCGGAATTTTCGGTGTCAACATGCCTTTGCTATATGGAGAGGGGAGTAAGGCATTTCTCAGACTCCAGGTAAAATGAGCATACCTTTGATTGTGCATTGTCTCTCGCTCACTCCATACAGGAAGAAATCATGAACAGGTCTGATGATCAAACCCTCTTCGCTTGGCAGCTCGATTTTGAGAGCACGAGAAATGATCTCTGTGGGCCTCTGGCTACACATCCATCGAAATTTCGAGGGGCCAGCGGTTTGATGCCCAGTCTTGACGACAATTTCCAGAGTCCTTACTCGATGACGAACAAAGGCTTGAGGATTGAGCTTCCCATTGTTCACCATGGCGAAAGCCCCTACGGAATAGCTTATTTGCATTGTGGCTACTACAACACGCGAACTGGTCTCCCTATCGTACGCCTAGGGCCACCAGGAACAAACCGCTATGCCCGCGATGCTCGCTCTTCTGGACCATTGATGGTTGTTGGAGTTCAAGAACTCACATCCACAGTTATCTTTATGAGTCAAGAGCCAAGCATCAGAGTAGAAAAGCGACGGCCTCTCCAGGTAGTCATCGGCAAAGATACTGTGGAGTCATTCGATAACGTGTACTGTAGTACGAATACTGCTCAGCTAGCCTTATCTAGTGTAGCCACTGACCGAGCGTACACGTTCCCTTTCAGCTGTCGGCGCGGCCTAGTACTGATGACTGGATATAGCGGCAGTCTATTACTCTTGTTCAACATCGAGCTGCAGCATGTCGGGCGATACACATGCAAAGTTATCTACGCGGGCAACCATTTCAATGACGACTTGGGCACCATGGACCAGGAGCAGATACTTGGCGTGGCGGCAAAACTGGACTCAGTTCGCGACTGTCCCGAATTGCAAGCACATCGTCCACCGACAGAAGCAGTTTTGGTTGACGGACTCCAACCGATCTGGAGCAAGATGTACGGGGACTCTGGTCCACCAGAAAATCGGACCAGCTTCGCTGACCTACCACAAAACCGTATCGTTTTGGCCAGATTTGCGCCATACGATGCAGTGGATGGCAGAGATGATGGGAATTTGGTGCTACATCTCGATATAGTAGATCAATCGGAAGGTCCACATGCGCCGTATGAGTTAGAGTAGAACGTGCACTAATGATGGCACTATGGGAGGAAGGAGGATGAGTGCAAAGGAGATAAGAAGGACGTTGAAATTGGTACTGAATGCAAGGCCATGGGCTGTAAACCTAGCTCGATGCTGGAAGCCACGAATGAGTAGTATCTATCACTTCCCCATTGGGCTTTGGTATCGACGGACAAGAAGAATGGCTCATCATGAGATTGTGGTGAATTGTGCTATGCTCATGCGCGGGTTCTGGTACATGGAGGAAACCGAACTGGGTATCAGGTATGCTGCAGTCTATGTAGGTGTGAAGACCGAACTCAATAAATCTTCTAGGTTGTTTACTCCTATTCTTCTCTTCACTAAGTGTTTAATCTTGTTGTTAGGCGAGGTGTGTTTACTTTCCAGGCGTACACACTATGCACACTGCGTTTAATGAAAGAATGCCTACACGATTCACTGAACCTCTTGTGCAACGATCTTGTCTTCATATAGACAACAAGGTATTGGAATGGTTGGAAATGTAGTATACATCTGTAAGTCATCATTGGTATGCTTGTTGATTGGAAAAGTTGATCTGAGAGCGTTTGATACATCATGTGGCCTTGTAGGAAGGACTGCGTTAGACTCACACTGACCTCTACTGTTCTAATGACCGATAACTGCCTCAGTAAAACCAAATACTGAGGACGCGTCTCCTCGTCTAGAATGCACTAGAGCGAGTTACCTGCCCCATCATCCTGCACAACGGCGATCCTGACCCAGACACAACTTCAAAGCTATCAGCTCTTCACCGAGACTCAAACCACATAACGCCCCATCGCATCAAGCTTGCGTCAACACCACGTGTCTCTTGGGCTGTGCTTGCGTGTACAGCTCGATAGATCGTACGTTCTTTACATACGGCCAAATAGGACACATATCGAGACGTGCTCAGATCTTCTCCAGTCCGTTCGGCTTCACACCAACGCATTCGCCCCTTCGCGGCGTATTAGTAATGACGATCGGCTGCAAGTCAGCGCAGACAGGTCACTCGACCTCAACGCCGCTCAGATCTGTGCTCTTCGCGGCTCTTCGGTCGGCAAGTTCAACTGGTATACCTACGGAGTAGCTTCGTAGGGACTCTGTGGGCCCCATCGGCAAGGTCAACCGATACACTTGCAGAACAGCTTCGCACCCTTTCGGCTTCAGCCGGTACACATGTAGAGTAGCTTCGCGGAATCTCTTCGCGACTCTTCGGCATATTGAACCGATAGACTTCCTTCGCAAGAACTTTTCGCAACACTTCGGCAAGGTCAAGCGATACCCCTTACGGGGCAGCTTCGCAGGAACTTCCTCGCGATCCACATGTTGCGCTGCGTACTTTGTGTAACCTGGAGTAACCTAGTCGATGGATTCACGAGGCCACCCGCTCCTTCTCTTTCTCGGCGAGCGCACGCATTTGGCGATAGCTGACAGCCTCACATTCGCACACCGCATAGTAGTCGCATCGCGTAGGCAACAAGTGCGCTGGGGCTGGCGCGAAGGAGTCGTGCGCGCAAGGATGACGGTAGAAGAATGACAAAGGAGAAGACAGCCCTACATCGACGATGGAGATCGTGTTGTGTCGATGAACTACTCACCATTACCATTGCAAGCTTACCAGGCATCCTCCATGTAGACAACAGCTTCATTGTCGCCCGAACAACCGCATGATTCATCTGCGCCCCTTGGGCAGCGTCTGTACCTGAGCGCGCACGCAACCAGGTCAACCCCAGCTTTTCCAGAATCCTCGGTCGTTGCTCATCCACGTTGTGTGCCTGATGTTGGCAAGGAGGTTCCCAGCAGCGACAGAATCACGTGGCCCGGCCATTCCTGCCTGAAAAGGACCTACTACACACGTCCCTATAACAACCATAATATGATCCTTAGAAAGGCGGTGACGTGGTGCATCCCAGTCGCATGAACGCCGCACAAGCACGGCACGAAGATGAAAGGGTAGAGCCTGGGAATCCTTCGGTCTGATCATCAATCACGTTGCAAACAAGCATCATGCCGGTAAAAGTTCTCTACGCGAGATGTACGTGAACCATGGGACAACACGAAACAGTCTTGCGCGATATGCGCGATTCTAGTTCCCGCAAGCCAGCCAAACTCAATCGCTGGTCGTCGCTCAATGGCGAAACTCTCTTTTCGGCGATATCGTTATTTGGTAGCGAGAGTGGTAGTGAGGCGATCCCGAACGGTGGATGCCCAACGCTGTCCCTAGCATCAGGTTCCGGAACGAGTCGCAAGGAGAATACGAAGGTGATCCGGCGATGGCGGCATGGCGCAATGGTACTTTCCACGAGTCGGCCCTTGAGTGTGATCACTGTTTTCTGACTCAAACGTTGTTCCGGGAAGAGAGAGTGAGTGTGCTGAGTTGGACGATGCGGGCGCGCAGGGACGAGCCTTGATGTTGGCTAGAAGCTGGGATCATCCCATCTCTGATCGTCCGCACGGTCATATCACACCCCAAGAAGCCTTAGTCCCGGAGCATTAGCCCGCCTGGCGCTAGAATGCGGTTCGTGTGCTTTGGGATGCGAACGGGCAAAGGGTGGGCGTGGGCGTTCGCGCGACGCGGAAATTGGGCGATCACAGCTGTCAGGCTGGGTGTCCTGGGTGCAGCTATGACTCTGGCAGCATGCTGGTACACTGTGGATGCTCCGACGGTTTGGCCTGCGCAAAGACTGGTATTAATGTCCGAGATAACTGCTATCGGCTTGGGGCTCGTTGCGGGATACGGTGCTTGCTGATACTCACCGCCACGTGCTGCCAGCACGAATGCGACACAGATACCCACAATAGCACCGCCGTTGTTGGCATAGCTGCCATAGCTGTCGGCACTTGGAATTCTCACAAAGACGGCGCAGACGGCTGTCGATCGCGGTTCTTTAGGCAAATCTTCGCGTCTTACCATGACAGTGGCATCACCTGCTCTCTCTGTCGGAAATTTCGGACGAAGCTCGCGGTGATGAGAGGGGGTCCTGGTCGACGGCAGGATGCGAGTCCAAGGTCCCTGCTTGACTGCCTTGTCATGAGTAGCGGAGAGGAGGAGGGGCAACGGTCGGTGTTATGGATAATTCCGTGCAAACCTCCTTCTCGAAGGTCTGGCGCGCAGGGATCATGGCTGATAGTTTAGAGTGCTATTCGCAAGGCCGCGTAGGGCGGCAGTAGCAACAATCTCGCAACAATTTCGCAGGCAAATCGCCCAGCCATGATAATCTAGGGAAAGATTGCCTGGAGCAAGATTGCGTGCATCCGATGATAGAGCGCTCTGACCTGCACAGCTGCAGAAGTAGGTGTTGGAGGTTCTGCGTGGTGGTGTTATTTCGAAAACGTCGTCATCCCACCTGGGCACCATGGACCGTCGCGCGTTTGGTTCCGACGCAAAGGTTCGTTGATTGGTGATGGTGCTGATTAGAGGCAACGCTGAGTGGCTGTCATTACGAAGGTACCCCTCCCTCGGTACCTTCAATACTTGACTGCACCAGTCGTGACGGCAAAATGGTACGATACGTTCCCTTGATCGCCGCTGGGCGTGCGCATCGGTTCTTGGTTGTCGGAATTGATAGACGCATGGTGACAACATATGTTGGCGCACTGTTTTCTGTAAGCGGATGCGCGCAGCAACAGGATTCTTGTGTGGCTGGGGGAATCGTAGGCGTAGGCATAGGCTTTGTGCTAGAAGGCTGCTTGGAGTCTCCCCTGCCGTCGCCGTATGGCCCGTATTGCCAGGCTCATCAATCTTCTCGTTCTGGATGCGCCATGATTGCAAGCGAGATGGAACTAGAACCTGAGACACTTGCGCAAAACCAAGATGATGCGCAGATCTTTCGCGAGCACGATCCAAGGGCTTGAAGGGGCGCTCCGATCCACCTGCACCAACAACCCGATTGGCAGGAACCGTGTGCCAGCTCGAATCAAGGGAACTGCTGACGAGGCGACGCTCCTTCATCTCCATCCCGCGATTGCTTTTTGTAGTCTTGTTCAGCGGCCGTCTTCGCTAAACTTTATCACACCTCCGGCAAGTAGTACACTCTCCGTCATCAATGCGCACGAGAGCTTGGAATTGCTTGTTGAGTTTCAGGGCCTCGACCGAGGGGATTGCTTTTCGCCGTTCTGTGGGGAGACAATGCGTGGCGGCGCTCTGTGCGGTGTCGTGTCCGTTGCAAAGGATTCAAAGGATTCCTCCTCCGCCAAACGGATAGACGAGTGGACAGGGGTCTGGAATCAGACCATTTGTTTTCCTTTTGACGGCAGCCAGTGAGCCACACGCAACCGACCTCACTCAATGTTGACGTCGGCCCCTGGGTGGAGAGCCCGCATGACGAGTTTGGTTAACGAGCCGTTACCGTTACGATTGGCGCCGCAATGCTGGTTTCAGTATTATTGAAAGCACGACTTTGTTATTCCGTGATATCCCACATGGTTTGATGAGAGACCCGGGGTTCGGAGAATAGTTAAGTGACGATCGTCACTCAAAGCTCATGCGTTCATGTGCTGGAACGCCTGCGGGAGGATGGGGCCAGACTATGTTGGCAAGCCACATGCGATCCCGAATAACCGCTGTATGCTGCAGCCGAACATCGGACCTGCGCTGGGCGTTGTTGAGGTCATGCCATTGAGCTCTGAACAAACGGCTCAGTATAGAAGAAGCAGCAGCATGCAAGCATAAGCGACGTTTGGCAACCACGTTTAGAGTAGAATGCGGACTTTTGCATTACGGAGAAATTTGTTCCCTAAAAATCAGTCGATAATCGGAGAGGACATGGCCTGGCTCAGAGTCAGTGGCACAGTATCGCCTCCACGTCTCCTATCACGTGTCCGAGTAAGCCTTAGCTTTAGTATTTCTTAACTATAGGAATTTAAAAAAATCTTAACTTAATAACTAAAGTATACTATTATAGTTATATACTACTACTAATACCTAAAAAAGATAAGTATATAAAATTTTTGCACTTATATATTAATCTTTCTATACCTATCTATATACTTTAAAATAGTAACTACTTCTATCTCTTAATAAGTAAGCTTAACACTATAAGTACACCTTAGTTACTTAGAATTTACTACTTATTTTATTAGTAACTTCTATATTAAGTAGAAGTTTACTAACTTTATTATACTTTTTAAGGCTACTTATAATTACTCTAATATAGACAACTTATAAGTAAACTTCTACTTTATAGTAATAGCTAATCTTATCTATAGTAATATAAGCCTTAGTACTAATATTAAATCTTTTATATAAAGTAAATATAATACTCTTAGATAACTCTATAAAAGAGTTCTTACCTAGACTACTACTACTAGTAATAATAACTTTTTTATTAATATTAGAAGCTAAAGCTAAGAAGAGTTTATAATATAAGTAAGATATATCTTGTTTAGGGTTTAGAGATAATAAAAGGGATTAGATTAGCAGACTAGTAATTAATAAGCCTACAGGCATGCACTGTAACGTCTTCTGCAGCGTGACATTAGGCTACACGTCTTCTAACTAACGGCGCATGACAGTTGACTCCGTGTACACCTTCAGCGCACTCACTTCGTTCCAGAGTGGGATTCACTGATCGACACGGTAATGGACTCGGGAAGACGTGCCTCTGAGCGAATGCATATTTTTATCCATATAGACCGTGGCGAGGCGGAATGGTTCGATAGTCCGGACTTGGCTTCATGGACAACCGTTTTGGGGTCCACAGATGTCGTTTACAGAACGATATGACCTATCCGGGAAAGAGTGGACGGGTAAATGTCTCCTTGAACTTGAGCCCTGATCATAATGCAGTGCAATAAGCATCCAACGTAAGATTGACACGGGAGATGCCCCAGTGACTCCAACGATCTGCAGGAATCCAGAAAATCGTTATGACTGCTCGAATATAGTCCAGGAACATGCGGTAATCCCGGAGATGTATCAACTACCGCGGGTCTTGCCGGGTTGGAAGCGTGGGCAAGCAGCTTGGAAGTGATGGCGACCGATGGCGACTGCCTCTCGCATACGGATTAATTGTTACGCGAAGACAACGACATGGATAACCCGTCAGGAACGATCTATGCGCGCTCGACGTGTCGTAAGTGTCAAGTGTGGCTCTGACGTGTCCGGTTTCCACTAGGTTTAGAAGGCGACTGACATGCAATGCGAAACATCGTTTCGCTCAATGAATCCACAACAACACAGGCAATAGCATGAAAGTAACTGGATTTCGTAGACAGTATTGATTTGATCGGTTTTGGCGCATGGTGGAGCATTGAATTCGCTCATGCAGGATCCCTACTATAATACAAGAAAATAAGGGCGGCTTGTTGGACTAATGCCATGCGCCTTGATGCGATAGCAAACAGCTGACCGGACTAGAAACTAAAGTTGACTGAAGGTAGCGTACATTATCGCAGTAGTAGCGATATAGGATATCGTTGGTGACACGAGAAAGAAACTCCGGTGAAATGCATGACAAGATGGGAAGCGCCCGAAACGCCGATGCGTGAAAGTGGTATCGTTGGCAAGATGCGGCTGAACAAAGCATTTCGTGGGTGGGACCACTACATGGTAGGTCGAGGCTTGTCAGGCCGATTGCGTGAGACAGTTGGTGAGGGCTCTTAGCTCGTTATGTCGTCAGGGTGGTACTGGAAGCCGCGTGGCAACCTCGCTCGTGTCGCTTCATGTTGCTGCGCACGCTGAACGCTTTGCCACATCCAGGCTGCGGGCACTTGTAGGGCTTCTCGCCTGTGTGACTGTGACTGTGGATGCGCAGGCTGCTTGGCCGCGAGAAGGCCTTGTTGCAAGTCGAGCAGATGTACCGATCCTGAGACTGGGGAAACTGAGACTGGCTAGAGGTGCTAATGTAGTGGTGGTGTTGCCATGGGTTGGAGCCGTTCGAAGCCGGGCTGGGCACAGGAGCCGGCAGGGGTATCGAGTGTGGCTGGAAGTTGGAAGGAAGCGGGCGCTGCGCATACATGGCAGTGCTGTTGTAAGAGTGCTGCTCAGGCGAGTAGAATGAAGTTGTAGAGGCAGCGCCTGGTGATGACTGATACGGCGACTGGCCATAGATGGAGGTACTGTAGGGAGACATGGAGTGCGACTGCAGCGAATCGCGCTTCATTGGAGGCATCGATGAGAAGGACTGGCGCTGCTGGTGCGGCTCCATGTTGTTGAGCGAGCCGCCGACGAAGTAGGGCGCGGATGCAGCAGAGTGGTTTGATGCAGCGGAGGGAGACTGGGTACCGTCGTGTGCCACGTCTGGGTGCATTGGCGGTGTCGGAGGCAGTGTCATCCTGGGGTTGCTCGGCGCAGGCACTTGAGCGTAGACGGTTTGTGACGGTTGCTGCATGGCTCCTGCCCCTCCCTGCTGTGCTTGCCTTAGTTGCGGCGATGACGACTGGCGGTGCTGTGACTGAGGACTTTGGGAAGCTGCGATGAGTCAGTATGGAAGTGAGAGAAGGTGCAGTGGTTGGCGCCTACCTGTCTCGGAAGCAGCCTTGTCGTTCCCAGCAAACTCGAGGAGACTTGAGATAGAAGGCAGTGAAGGCTTCTTCTCCTCTGCTGGTGGTGAGGGCGGCGATTGCGGCCGTTGCTGCTGCTGTTGTGGTTGATGTGTGTATTGTTGGTGTTGATGTTGCTGCTGTTGTTGCTGGCGGTACTGCTGCTCGACCTGAGGTTGAGATGGAGTATGCACGGGATATGAGGAGGCGGCAACACCCGACATGGGGAAGGCGCGAGGTTGCGACTGCTGGAAGTAGGCCGGGTGCTGGAACGACTCGCGCTCCCTAACGCTGCCGTGTACCATACTGGCGAGATGCATTGCCATGGAGGAGGTGGTTGTCACGGGTCACAGCAGTGGCTGCGTAACAAGAGAGAGAGGAGTGGGTGAAGGGAGTTGGATGATGACGAGATGGAGAGTAGTCAAGGCGACGGGTACAAGCAGATGTAGAGCCAGGAATTCGGGCCTGCAGCATTCAAGTACGGTGTCGAGGGGATTGGCGAGATTCAGCACGAAGCCCGTTCGCACCGTAGCGTCGTCAGTGGGCCTGTCGTTCCCTGTCCAAATTGCGTTTGAGCGGGCGATGAGGCGGCGGACCGTTGTCAAAAAGCCCACGTCCCACTCGAGTTAGCCCGAGACGCTCAGTCCCTTGCAACGGCAATGCAGATGACAGACGGACGAGGTTTAGAGTGAAGATGTGCACGCCCCGTAGTAATGCCTTGGCCGAGCGATCCGCCCACGCATCCCAGACGTGCCAATCGACGCTGCACCGGCGCAACAGCGCTTTTGGGACAGCCACGGCAGGGGCCCTGGCCGCGGTGCTAGGACAGGCCACTCTGCACTGCAGATCGACCGTTCCAGGAGATACCTGAGGAGAATCCTCGTGGGCTTGTCGGAAGCAAGTAAGCTGCAGAGCCGCTGGGATCGAGTGAATGCCCGCGACGTTCCCAACGGGGCGGAACAACCCTCGCCGATTCCTCTCACGCTGCTGCCGCCAGATGACGACTCAGGCCGCACGTCGCCGACTGCTGCGTCCTGCCAGCTGGCCTCCAACGGCGCTTGGGTTGACGATGCAAAGGGTCCTGGCTGCACGGGCGCCGGGGCTGCACCGATCGGTACTCTTGCCAGACTCCAGAGCGCACTGCCGACGTGCTGTCCAGCAGTCGAGAGATCCACCGCGGCCTGTATCTCTGGGAGCGGCGGCGAGACAATACGGATCGCGCTGACGAAGGATTACGCAGGGGGTGAGGCTTGGGAACGGCTGCGATGCTGGCCTTCGGAAAGAGACAACGATGAGACGTGCGAGTCTCGGTGCTGCGCCTTTGGCACACTTTAAAGAAGCCACCACTGTCCACCCACCTCATGCCGCCCTCGTGAAAGGGCACCGTCGCAAGCCATGGCAGTCAACTAGACGATAGCACCGTATCGTCCCGGGGGCGTTTGGCTCGAGGCAAGTCACTGCGGAAGCGAGCCAAGCGCCTCGTGCAGCAGAAGCTGTCTAGTCCTACCCACCAGGCCATGCCTTGACCATTGTTACGACTGCATTTCCTAAAAATCTGATCCCGCATTAGAGAGGGTCCGCCTGCAGTGATGCACATGGCTGCAGCCGCGCTGGGTGAAGCGAAGCATCGCGCGCGGGATGATTTGCTGGCAATTATTGGAGGCGGTCGACTTTCTGGCACGTCTGGTGGTGCGCGGTCGTACACAGCTGTCTAACCACCGTCACCGCCATGACGGGCGAACTCGACGGGCAGTCACGGGACTGACTCGTCCCAACCTCACTCATTACCTTCTCCAGTACATGTCCCAGCACGCTGCATCGAGAACGCTCACCGCATGTTTGCTTGCTCCAGCTAGCAGGTTAGGCCGTGTGCCAGCGACAGATTGGTTTCAGCAAAAAGGCAAGCGCGGGACGTCAGAACGACGGCTCGACGGCTGTTGCCTCTTTGCAGCGACAGTCTCCGACCCCAGCACGCGACGTCTCTGCGGCGCCGCCAGGGCGGGATGGCGGCGTTATCCCATGTCTTGGCCTCGTTCGTCTGTGGAGGATCTCGTCGAAAGAGGCGGGTCGATCAGCGACAAGCGCATGCAGCTAATCCCGGGGGCCACGTTGGCTGTCACCATCTGCTCACTACTCTAGCCGACCTCCCGCCATCCAACCACGCTGCCCTCTGCCATGCTTAGGAGCGCCTTCGAGAAACAAGCTGCGCGCGAGTGAGATGCCACCGCAGCCTGCCACCGCGTGCTTATGTATCGTCCACCACGAGGCGCCGCAGATCTAGCAACCCAAGCCGAGTGTCTAGTGTCTAGTGCTCAAAAGGAAGACTGCGGTTACCGTGCAATTTCTTTACTGCGTCGTCGTCAGGAGCATGATGCGTTCCGGCGTCGCACAGCATCTTCCCAGCTCGGTGCAACACGACCTCGTGGCTCTTCTCTTCGCTAGAACAATCGAAGCACAAGACTTGCAGGGCTATCGTGTGTACCACCACCGACGCAGACGTGAGCGACCGTGGCATCCCACTCTATTGGTGCTGCCGGTCTAGAGAAATGGGCACAGACGTGACCTCAGGGCTTCCGTTGATGGAATTTGGGAATTTCATCGCTTAGGCCTGCGCGAGTGCCGGGCGTCTTGCACATCACATTACCACCGTCCTGGATACCTCATTCGCAGTCTACATCAGATGTCATGGTGCGCACTTCACAATCTGTCAAATCTGAACAGCTGCACCACCATGCAGAACATAATTTTGATCGATGGCCAGTCTCCAGCAACAAAAACTGCGTATCTGCATGGCAGAATGCGAACGCTGAACAGGGTGCATGATCTCCCGGAAGACCACCACCCAGGGACGCTGCGTCCGGTCTCAGGGAGCGCGGGACTGGCAGGGATACCGATACTTGGACCGCATCATGATCCATCATCAGCGGGAACACGCTTACTGCAAGGAGCCTCCCTAGTGCTTTCCGAGCGATCGTCTCGGCGTTTCATTTTCACGAATCGGCAACCCAGCGGCATGTCACCCACCTTCTTACCCGAAGCTTCCCCGTGTCTTCCAACACCTCTTCCCAAAACCCGACACCGTCCTCAATTTCACAGCATATCGCAGTGCGAACGTGGTTGTATCAGATACCCGCTGCGTTCCATGGGTCAGTGGAAGCAGCTTTGGCCTGGCCCCTGTACGTCGCACCCCCGTCTGCTCCATGCATGACGCTCTCCAGGGTTTCTCCGGCTAAAGCGCCCAAGCTGGATAAGCCCGAAGATTGCAAGGCTGTTCTCATCGTCAGGCGTCTCATTGGCCCTGACCGACAAAAATATTACATCGAACTGCCGGGATTCGTCCAGCGTCCACATCGTGTGATGCTCAGACGAGGGCTATGCGAACTTGCACTTTAAGCCATGACGCAGCCACGCGCTCTCGCTACGAGCAACAACCATGTTCATCATTCCAGACATCACGGAACAACTCACCGTTTATTGTAAAGCGAGCAGCTATAGTTAGTCTGCAGCAGAAACTCTTAGGTGGGTATGTTTTTGGAATGCCTCACCAGAAGATGAAGGCAGAACGTCATGCACGAGCTTTGAGCAACTACCCGGACAACTGGCTCCGCAATCGTCTTCGTTGCATACATCGGTGGGTTTGGTTCGAACTCGTAAGGGTATACCCTGGCAGGTTGACTCCTCTCAGCGCTTACTCGTGTAAATTAGGCAAAGAAATGAGCCCAACCAGAATGAGGCGGAACCGACAGATTGGAGATATCGCGAGATGGCCAGCAGTACCCGGTACGCAGGATTGTTAAGAACACATGGTCTGCTCTGAGTTGCATCGGACACATCTATCGAGCCTTGTTCTTGCACTGCGCTGCAAATTATGACCATCTACTCTTCTTCCGAGCAAATTCGGGTCCAGTCCAGATTCAGAGTTCCTGGAGACACGGAGATTATCTCTCGATACCCTCTAACATGATAAGATTCACCATCCGCGACCCTTCAATCGCGGTGCCATCAATGCAATGGGTCAAACTGGTGCCTACCTACCAGAAGATCACGTCCGATCCTTTGCGCCACTGTTACCGGGGCGCAATTTGCGCTGCAAGAACCCCTTGCGGAGTTGGACGATGTTGGCAATACGGCTAATACGTCGTGTCTGTGGTCAAACAGCACTGCGGTGTGTTTTGAGGCGTCCCCGGGAATCGAGCATACTTTGTCTTCAATCTCCCCAACCTCGTTGCTGTTTTGAATCCGCACACAGGGGTTCGGGTGAAGCAACAACAGCAGCCACCAAGCGGGCCGAATGGGGCAGTAGGGAACCCAAAGAGTCGACGGCGAAAATGAGCGGCCCAGTTGTGTGTCTCGCACCCTGTTCCCTTCCCACCGTTTTGAGCATGTTTTCCGGATCCATTGCGCCACGACAAGGGACCGCGTAGATCATTCCTGATCACCGCGTCGAGGTGGGCTCGGCTGACAGTGAGATTCACCAGGATATCGTGCGGCCAAGTGTCAGATCAGCCGGATCAGAGGGGCTGCCAACCAATGCCGTCTTTGCCGGATCACGGGTGAATTCTATTTCGCCTTCGATCTAACCGTCCATTCGTATGCTATGCACATCGCCGCCGATGAATCCCCATAAGCAAGGTGTTCGGTACGACTTCCATTCATGGCTGCGGCGGTACCTGCCGCGGATATGCCTGCCTCGTCAGAATGACCCTCGTCAGAAGACGGAGAAGCTGATTCAGTATGGGGAACCATATGTCCAGTGCCGCTGTTTCAGCCGTTCAACTTCGAGATCCACTTCTGCAAGACATTCAAGCCATTCACCAGCTAACCATCTCTGGCTCTGCAAAAGCACGACCACATCAAACAAGGCATGTGGAGCTCGCAATGTGAAGCTCATGTAACCTTCGAGCCGGACCAGTTGCGTATCAGCGGCCGCCGATACTCGATAGTGGATTCAAATTGTGGAAAAGCGATATCTTCCAGACATGACTGGATACCTGAGGCTTCTTTTTCTAGGCCCCTGTTCAAGTGACTCGGCCTGACCCACCAACGTCCGCGTCGGCCTGCCTCACTCCCCTGTCATTGCAGAAATCGTTAGCGCACCCTCCTCCGCGTGGCTGACGCTCAGCGAGTTTATTCGTGAACGTTGCGTGACAGGACGTTAGTATCGTTTGGTCGGCGCCATCACAACGCTACCGGCGATACCATGAGATCGCTGCTACTGCTACACGCTCACGGCCTTGCTCACCGTATCCGGTCTACTCCAAGTGTCAGATCTCGAGGAGTCGCATCTAGTGTTACCCCGTTTCTTCCTTATTCAAGCCAGCAATGCGACGGGGTGAGGAGTCAATACGTGACCTGCTGAGAGTCTCCCGCGGCAGCACAAGGCTTGCTTCTGAAAAGTGGTCCGACATCCGCATACGGCCTGTATCCCGCCACATGATTTCCACCACTGGGAATCTTCCTCCCTTCGCAGTGCTCCAGAAGGATCACATAGTCGCGATCGGCGCCGATCTATGCTCAACATGATCCGCAATTATAGCGCCAGGGGGTACTCAAGGAGAGTTTTGTTCACACGGCGGTCGATTCACAGGTGCATAATGAACGCAGGACCAAGCTCACCAGTTTGCCGCTGTCAATGCGCTGGACTCTAGACCTGGTATTATGCTGAAGCAGTGGCCTAAGCCGTTAGTGACCGTTGATGTTGTTTTTTCCGCAACGTCTATCCGAAGGAAGCTCTCTGCGGGACACGAATGCGCAGCCCATCGACGATGTGAAGGAGTCGAAGGATGCACCGCAAGATTAGCCCGAGGGGCCCACGACACGTCAATCACGAACCCACGATCTCCGTTTGAACTTCGGCTTCTAATGACTAGCACACGTGAGACCCGGTCCCGCGGGCAGATCCCAAGTGCTTTCCAATGATTACGGATCAGCCTGTCCGTCTGAGATCGAGTTCGTGTGTCGGCACCCGCGCATATCTCGCATTCGGAAGCCCACCCGCTACATCCCAATCTGCAAAGGTCATCACACGTAAGGGCATAACCGCGCCGGGGTTTTGGATGTCGGGCCCCGCGACAAAGACGAAAAGGTCGCGAAAGGCTTCGCAGTTTGATGACCCAGTGACCCTGTTATTACTGCGAGGCGCTTCAGTGTATGCAGCTGCAACAGTATACTCCGAAGCTACTGCTGCAACTGAATATTGGGTGTGTTGCATTGCATATCGCCGAACAGCGCGCAGCAAACGACACTGCCGTGAGCAAGGGTGGGGCACAAGATCACTGTCACGGTCTGTCGGTCCTTTAACAACGTGAAACTGTCAGCAGATCCACGTTTATCGACCTGGCTGTCGGGAGCCGCACCGCCCAAGTCAAATGTGTACGTGGACATCACTCTATCTAAACCTAATCTCCATCAACTCCGGGTAAGGGCTTTTACGTGTGGTGGCCATGTAATACCGGTCGGGCTTATGCAGCCTGAGGATCATAGCATGGGTCTTTGTCCTTGCTTCCTTTGACCTACCCCATGTTGGTAAGCTCCGTGCAATCTCGATCGCTCAGGAATATGGGTTTTATTTTTCTCTGCCAGACTGCATGCATGCGATACGATCTGCTCCGCAAGCAATGCAGTAAGTTGCTGTGCCGTGCGTGAAAACCGTCGCAGATACATTGGTACTTCGCCGACGACGTTTACCTGCAGCCGAAGGAAGGGGGTGGTATGCGGGCCTAAGTTGAACGAGATGTAACGTACATCGCAATATCTGTTTAGCTTCTTTCTTGGATCATGTCGATACCCGAACCCAGTGCGGGATCTGCCAGCCTGCGTGCTCCAAACTTGATATGCCGCAACGGAGGCAAGTATGACGACATGAACGGGCCCACAACGTCTATCACCAAGGTCCCAGATCAAGACACTCCGAAGCCCCCACTTTCCGATACGTGACCGACATCATACTGGAACAACATCTTGGTCGGAACACGAGGAAGGGGTCTTGGTTACTGTACCAGAAATGCAAGGCAAGCAATATACCTGCCACTGCAATCCTTCTACGTCATTCGTGGGAAAACCACACCCCTGGTAGAAGTAAGAGCACGCACGCATAACTCATTGCACTCCCGCACACATCCTGCAGCCCAGCCAGCCACCCCAGCTTACCCGAGCTCGGAGCCGCCGCAATCCCATCCCTCCCTTCCCTTCCCCCATCACATCACGCACCCTCGCTCTATACCAGGGTAATCTTATCATCTGCATCTCTTACCTCGTATATCCCGCCAATTCGCCAAAAGGCTTGGGTCATAATGGCAGGCCCCCAGTCTACTAACTACTAACTTGGTTCCGGCAGCGGTTCTTCTTTTCTCTCCGCATATGCGCCGTTGATCCGCCCCTTCTGCACTGCTGCTCTCTCCACGCTCGTATGACGTGTGCCATTCTGTGCACCAAGCTCTACAGTACAGTGACGCCGGATGGAAGGGTCTCCGTGGAATAATGCCGCGCCTTATATGTACGCTGTACATTCGCTTCACCTCAACCTTTTCGTTTGTCTGGCGAATCGCTTAGGTGTACACCGTACCATATACTCATCTCGCTCAGTCGCTCACGCGCGCCTTTATGCACCTACGAATGCAAGCTACCCATACACTAAAGCCGCAAGCGAGGACTGCTTTCTCTGTCTGGCCTGCTCGTTATTCGTCTCCTCATCGTCGATTTTCCCTGCGTTCATTTCTGCCACCGGCCAATGAGTCTGCCTGCATTTTGTTAGTGAAAGCGACGGTGTGTTGTTAGAATGAGCTGTCAAGGGTAAGCGAAGGATTCTTGACAGTCGCAAGGTGATGCGATGCGGGCTTAGCGCGGATCTATGATCTGAGCTGATCGCGTGGGTACAAAGATGGGGCTGGCGTTTGCAGAGGGTTGGTCGGGATGGAGGGTGGTGACGTGGTAGTGACGGCTGGGAAGGCAGTGTGTGGCTCGGGTGAAGGGCTGGTGTATGGCTGTGTCGATGCCCGTGCGGTGTATTGTGCCGTATACGAATGGCGGGTCTTGACTGTGTGAGGTGTTGCCTACGCGAAATACTCCGCAGTCGATACGTCAATGTGAAGTCGCCCGGGTCAGATTCGCGGCTTCCGGTACATCATCGCTTGATACCTTATGCTAAGTATGAAAAGTCAGGCAGTTCAAAGGAGACGGCGTCAGCATTCGATATTGCAACCAATCCCATAGATTACAAGGAGACCATATAAACAAAAGGCTGCATATCAGAAGATAAACCACCATATTAGTGACTCCCGCGTTACCTCCAGGAATCGCTGAGACATCGCTATCTTCGTATTCCCTCAAGCTTCCCATTACCATACGTGCGTTACTTCATCTATATTCACCTTTCTCTATTCACTTGCAATTTTGAATGTCGTTTCCAACAATATCTGCTGTGGTTTATCCGCCATGTTAGCAAGTAATCGACTTTGGATCATGATCATCATACACTGTTGTTGTGTCGGCGTTCTACTTAAAAATCTAGGATTTACGATCCGGTGATATCCCTGATGTAACGCGAGCAGTGCCATTCTATGTGCATTAGCAGAGGTAAAAGAGGGAAGATAATCACTGTGACATGATGTCATATTGGGTTGTATATTTTGCGCTACTGATATGGCTACCTAAAGACAAACGATGTAGCGAGAATTCTGGACGACATGTCTTCCGCCACGTATACGTCTTTGGTAGCCAGTGTCATTCTCATGAGACCGAATATTACGGCGATACATATTAATAGAATCTGGATGTATCAGCCTAATATGACTGCATTGGTATGTGTGGAAATTTCCTTTCAGTGAGAGTGTGATATCGATTTTGTCAGATGCATCGCCAACTCTTCGATCTCGATTGTCATATAGATTGAGTGAGTATCACAACTATCCACAATCGTTTGATCTTTCTATGCGATCGCACGCAACTGGTGAGGTACGTATGGCTCTATGCCTTGGCTGTCTGATGGGTATGCACAAGTTGCATCGAGGCATTACCTGTCGGTCGCTCCAAATGCGGAGAAGTAGCACGCTAGCCTCGAGAGCAAAGTGAAGAAACTGATGTAAACATCCGGTGGTATGCGTACATAGTACTGGCGAGCCGTCCGGCTCGGGTCAGGAGAAGGAGAGGGGAGCGTGATGCACGTTATCATGCACAAATGTGGAGACTGAACATAGGAATACAACGAGATGTGTCAATTGGAGCTAACATGAGACCCTTGACATGGATAATAACACCCGCTCATACCTGATTGTTGTGCGTATTTCCGTTCTGCGCACATAGCCGCAACGTCAGACTACTCTCCTCGTGCCCATATATCCATACCCGTGAACCAGTTGTAACCACCCGTAGGGAACGTACGGAGATAGAACATCCCTTTCAGCTTTTGCCCATCCATGACCCGCGTGTAAGACCCGAGCATCGTCAGATAACGCTTCGTCTCCGGGTTTGCCAAGCGCCCCGGTTGATCTCGGTCGTACACGGCACGGTCGACGTTGCCGTGAATCTTGTCCCTGAAGTCATTGTTGACGAATAGAGCGGCAGGACCTTTGCCATCTGGTGTGGCGGCTGCAAGATCAGCAACTATCTGTTTGACTGGAACCATCGCGAAGGCTGAGTATACAAGCGAAGATTCGTTGATGGCCAAGAAACCTTCAGGATCGGTTACTACCTCGATCGGTACAGGCAACTTAGAAAGAATCTGGCGATCGCGGAGGGTGTAAGCGGGGTCTTGCGCAATGATCCTGATGGGCTTCTCGAGCGGCATGCCTTCTGCTTCGTACATTCGTGTTAGATATTGAGCGAGAGCAGAGGCAACGACGTGTTGTATTATCGGGTTGTTCTTGTTTGGGTCTAAGGTGTGCAACGTTCCTAGGCCTATGCAGACGATGTTGGAGATTCGAGCCGTGTGCTTGAGCTTTTGCACGCTGTCGAGCAAGTGAGAGCGAAGGTGACTCTTGCGCCAGAGTCTTTTGGATAAATCCAGCATAGCCATCAGTTGGCTGAAGTCGTTAACATCGCCAAGTTCTTCTACCCTTTGACCAGAATCGATCAAGATCGGGCTTATGTCGTCGTTGTTTATGCGGTCGTCTTGCCACTGATCGACAAGATGATGTATTCCGGCGTATAGCAAGACAGGTATTTGACTGTCGACACGTCAGAATCAGAGGTAGGAGATCTGATGTGTACGAGTTTATCAAACATACTTTGGTAGAAGTAGACGTTGCGCTGAGCGAACCCGCCTCTCACCACGGTAGTTTGTCAGTGTGACGTCTCGACCATAGCGAGCTGCAGTAAGTTGATTTGCGGCATCAAGCATTACCGAGCGATTGAATATTGGTCGGTCTCCAATTGAATCTCTGAAGGCTTTGATGTCTAGAATTGTATGGGAACCGTTTGTGGATCCAATTCCGATTTCCTCAAGCACATCGACGAGGGGCTCGTGAGTCTGGGTGGGAGGTGTCTCGTTGGTTGATCCCCGGAATTGTTGCGCGCCGATGGGGCAAGTATCCCACCACATGGCAGCTGCTGGAGCGGCTGAGAAGTTCATTCCCGATGGTGCAGGCTGCATGCCCCATGTGTTCTCCATTGTTGTTGACTATCGTAGTGCTAGAGAATTCGGTATCAAGTGAGACGTCGAGAACGATCGAAGTGGGTAATTGGAAACCGTAACGGGCGATATGCTAACAATGGTGGAAGTGTGGGACGATGTTGTGCTGGAGTAACGATGTTGACAATGGATTGATGGGAATGCAGAGTGTAAGAGCCAGCTGGGGATGGTAGTAAACATGACCCGAGCTTGTGAGCAGATGCCTCATGTACGTATGCCACTGCCACTGCCGCTGACGGTGATGTTAGGAAAGAACAAACCTGTGTCCATGGGCGGCCCTGTAGCTGTCACGACTGATGATAGGGTGACGCAAATCCCTGAGATTCGCATTGTAGCCACCTCGACTCATGATAGGAAGACGTCAGCCACAGAAGCGCATGCGGTGAATGTTCCAAATGCCACCGGAAATGCTTTGGTAGCCATCCGGAGTGTCTTTCAAGTACTTTCCGATCGTTGAAATGCTCTTGCGTAATATTCATCAGAAGTGTGGCTTCCACGCAGGCGATCGCGATACCGTATGTAACCTCCTACATTGAGTAGAAGCTGCGAATGAGATGAGAACATCTTCCCTTGGAGATAATGAGCGAGCGCAACGCGTAAGACACGCGCATGTATTAATGCTAGGCTTCTGTGAACTGTTGCGAGACGTGACCCCTGGAGTAAGGCTTATCGTAGATGGCGTGGATAGATTCCGCGATCTTGAGCGGAAGCGCGTTGAGCTAAGTTGGGAGGTGCAAACACTCTTGAGGTGGTTGCTGTGTTGCAGAGTAGGCGCGCAGGGACGATGACGCGATTGCGCGGAAGTTGACCACTAGCGTCCTTTTCTGTCGCGTCGTCGCCACGTGACGCGTCTCTTACCCTGCAGCACCTCAGACAAAGGAAAAGCTGAACAGGTGCGCCAAAGTCTCTATCAGAACAAAGACACGAGTTTTAGCAGATGTTAAGGCAATGTAGTCTTGTTAGCTTTTTTTCTTCTAGATTTACTTCGTGGAGGTAGCTGTCCACTTCTTCCCTTGGATGGGTGCCAGCCCTGGAGGGCACCTTCGGGTCTGCATCGTCATATGGTCGCAAGCCTCATCTAGGCACTTGTTCACTGTCGAAGGGATTGAGTAGACTCCTCCAGACACATATTACCTGTTAGTATCTGTGCAATCGGCCATAGCTTGGACGGTCTCGATTTTCACCTCGGCCTGGGCGTGTGTCGCCACCCGTCTAGCGCCTAGTATCAACGAAGAAGAGGATGCGCCTTTGACTTTCGCTAGACTCTTGGCTTGGTTTGGGCGGGTTATGAAATTTGTGCCTTGGTCTGCGAGATGATTGTGATAGCTTTGAGGCGGTTCGCTGGAGTGCTGTTGGATACTTCACCGCAGTACCGTGGTCGTTGATATCAAGCCTGTTACGCGCTCGCTATAACATGTAATACATGGTTTCAGCATCCAGCACTCCCAAGGAACATTGTATGAGCTCTTTCAATTCTTCAGAGCATGAAATGGTAGTATAATCCAAGCACAAAACATAGTATAGATAGTCTCTAAGCGGCCTTGGTATACTCGTAGAGTAGCATGTTCAATGCCATAGCGCATGAAGTTTGCTGCGACAAGAAGCTCATGCTCGAAGAGCCCAAAGCTTCGTTTCATGAACAGAAAGTCACAATGGCGTGCTTTCCCTAGCCGTTCCCAATGCTACGAGCGTGATTGACGTCCTCTGGTACTCACTCATTGCGTGACCCAATCTAGCCTTGCGGAGTTATTCACGCCTGGGCATGCCTAGACGACTGTAGGTAAGGCGGCATCACCATTTGCAGGTGGATAGAGATACATCAAATCACCTGAATAGAGTGGTGCTCTGGCTATAGTCTGGCCTGGCACGTCTAAATCTTGGTGATTTTTGGAGTGCAAGACACCTGTGGAATGGCACATAAGCTGCGACATTTCCCTGCCGCATATGTATGTTCAGCTGACCACATATGAATTTATTCCAGCTCACAGCCATGTGCAGCGCTGAGCCTCTGCTTACCAACATGCGGTCTTTGATGTCGAGATAGCATATACAATGCCTCGTTTCGTGGATAGGGTCTTGTGTACCTGCGGCAGTTATCGTTGCTAGCATCGGCTACAGGTACTTTGTTAGTAAGTCGCTCAATCCTTTTGTTGAGACTTCTGCGCGCTAACGCCGTTAGTGTTTGCGTGCCTTACGCTGTTCCGGCAGTAGTTCTGCAGACAGTGTTCTGGGGTATTCAAAGACGAGATTGTGGTACAAGTGACGGGTGCGACGAGAGGCAAGGAGTCTGGAAGTACGAACACGCATATAATGCTCGGGCATCAGGGTCCAGTTGTAACTGGGCGAGACGCGTGCGACACCGCAAGCCAGGTTTCGAAGCCTCTCGGGCTTTTGAGTTTGTCGCATCAGAGTCGCGTCGACAAGTTTCCTTTACCATGTTTCAGCGTGAGCCAATTAGGCATGTGCTCTGGTAAGCAGAGATACGGTGTGGGCGCAGGAAGGTATATCCGGCGAACATCAGGAATGCAGGGAGCCGAAGGGGACTAGGGCGGGCGAAAACCATGCAGACCCGTGGGTGGAATAATCAGAATCTGAACAATTTTAGTGCAGCCAGCGCGCGTATATACAAGCCGCCCCTCCACGCTCCCTTCCGTCTATCTGCCCTCGCTTTTTCAGTTTTCCTGTATTGTATAGACTCTCCACTCTTCCGTTGGGGCGTCTCTACATCCACGCTTGATACCCGGGGTTTTCACCCTCTCGCGCTGTTGGGCACCGCTTACGCTTGAGCCGCCGCGAATAATTCCAGACCGTATCGATAAGCCCCTCCACCAAAAAGAAATCGCTCGTCGCAGATTCACAGCGCAGCACCACTCACCCCTACCGGCTTCTCTCGCAGATGCCGCACTCTGAGTCGCCGCCTATGGCTCCCGCTATTGTCGTCGACAAGGCCAGCGCAGCCCCTGCGCCCTCGCAGGAGGATGTCAACGCCTTCATCAGCAGCATCGTCACCGCAAAGACGTCGCACGCCTCGGTCGACGCCGCCTACGCCCTCACCACCCTCCTCCAGAACTCAGTAGGCTTCCGCGGCCTCACTGGCTATGGAATACTCGAGGAGATCAAGAAATCGGCGGCCAACAAGAAGGACGCCGTGCGGAGAGAGGGCGCCATGAACGCTCTCGGTGCCTTCTTCGAGCGCCTCCCGCGCACACAACGCCTGACAGAGGCCATCTTCCTCGTCCAGAACGAAGGGCTGGTACCCATGGTCCTTGACCTGCTGGCAGACAAGACTGGCTCCGTCAAGGAGTCGGCCAAGTACGCTCTCGACTCGCTGTTCGAGAACCTCAGCGCTGAGGCCAAGGTCTTCGGCCTCTTGCCTGTGCTGACCAAGTACCTGGGCAAGAAGTCCGGAAAGTGGCAGGGTGCTGCTTTCGCCTACGAACTCATCGGCCGCATGGCCGACAAGGCCAAGATGGGCATGGAGAGCCTCGAGGTCGAGAAGGAGAAGGATGTCCTCCGCGAGTCCATGGGCAAGAAGCTCGAGGGTCTCATCCCTATCGTCGAGGCCGGCATGCACGATCTCAAGAATGAGGTAAGGTCCCCCATCCGCTATTCTACAGCCACTGTACTAACCACGAGCAGGTCGCAAAGCAGTCTGTCAAGACGATGAACAGCCTTACCACCCTCCTCCAGAACGACGATATCGCGCCCCGGATACCCCTCCTCGTCAAGGCCATCGAAGACCCCTCCACAACAAGTCTGCAGAAGGCCATCCACGCTCTCTCCCAGACCACCTTCGTCGCTATTGTCACATCACCCGTCCTTGCTATGGTCACACCTCTGCTTGAGCGCTCTCTGAACATGCCTTCCACATCTCAGGAGGTTACCCGTCAGACTGTCGTCGTAGTCGAGAACTTGACCAAGCTCGTTCACGACCCTATCGAGGCCCGCGCCTTTTTGCCCAAGCTTCGCCCAGGTGTGCAGTCCGTCAAGGACCGCGCTTCACTTCCTGAAGTCCGAGAGATCGGCCAGCGTGCGCTCGACGTTATCGAGAAGGCCATGGCCGACCCAGACCACAACATCGACAGCGGCGCCATCGCGAGGACACAACCATCGGATGTTCAGAAGGTCATCGAGAAGCAGATCACCGCTTCTGCCAACCTCCTTGACTTCCCCGGAGACGCAGAGGTATTGGCTATCACCAAGAGGTACATCTCCGAGATGATTGCTGAGGTTGTTGATCAGCGCGAGCTTCAGCGCCTGCCAAAGCTCGTTGGCCCCTACTTGGAGCCTTTGCTCAACGCCGGGGACGCCGACAAGGTCGCAGAGGCCGTGCACCAGTTCTACGTGGACGAGGACCACCGCAAGTTCGGCCAGCCCGTCAAGGAGGATGACGGAGAGACGGAGATCGTCAACGCTGTCTTCTCCCTAGGATACGGTGGCATGTTGCTCCTCTCGCACACCAACCTTCGCCTGCTCAAGGGTCACCGCTACGGTCTTTGCGGTCGCAACGGTGCTGGAAAGTCTACCCTCATGCGCAGTATCGCAAGCGGCAAGCTGGAAGGTTTCCCTTCTCAAGACGAAGTCAAGACATGCTTCGTCGAGCACAACCAGGGAGAAGACGCTGATCTCTCCATTCTTGAGTACATCGTTCGCGACCCGCGCTTCGCGGACGAGAGCCGCGAGCGTATCTCCGAGGTTCTCGAGGAGGTCGGCTTCACCGCTGGCCCCGAAGGCAGACAATCCGCCAAGGTCGGCTCTCTGTCCGGAGGATGGAAGATGAAGCTCGCTTTGGCCCGTGCTATGCTTATGCGCGCCGATGTGCTCCTCCTTGACGAGCCCACTAACCATCTGGATGTTGCCAATGTCGCTTGGCTCGGAAAGTACCTCAAGTCCCACACTGAGATTACTAGCTTGATCGTTTCTCACGACTCTGGTTTCCTCGACGAAGTCTGCACCGACATTTACCACTACGAGCAAAAGAAGCTGGTCTGCTACAAGGGCAACCTGGCTGATTTCGTTCGACAGAAGCCTGAAGCGAAGAGCTACTACACGCTCTCGGATACTCAGGTCAAATTCAAGTTCCCTCCCCCTGGTATCCTCACTGGTGTCAAGTCGAACACTCGCTCCATCCTGCGCATGACAAACTGCTCCTACACCTACCCTGGCGCTTCCAAGCCATCGCTCACCGATGCTTCTTGCAACTTGTCACTGTCATCCCGAGTCGCCATTATCGGTGCCAACGGTGCTGGTAAGTCTACGCTCATCAAGATGCTTACTGGCGAGACCGTCCCTCAAGAAGGTACCGTCGAGAAGCACCCGAACTTGCGTATCGGTTACATCAAGCAGCACGCTCTTGAGCACGTCGAGATGCACATGGAGAAGACTCCCAACCAGTACCTCCAATGGCGTTACGCCAACGGTGACGATCGTGAGGTGCTCATGAAGCAGACACGTGTGCTCAGCGAGGAAGACAAGAAGCAGATGGAAACTCCCATCGATCTAGGCGACGGCTCAGGCCCCCGTAGGATCGAGGCACTCATTGGTCGTGCGAAGTACAAGAAGACCTTCCAGTACGAGGTCAAGTGGTTGCACATGCTGCCCAAATACAACACCCAGATCTCGCGTGAGACGCTTCTTGAGAAGGGCTTCTCCAAGCTTGTCCAAGAGTTCGACGATCACGAGTCGTCGCGTGAGGGTCTCGGTTACCGTGTCCTGGAGCCCAAGGTCATTTCCAAGCATTTCGAGGATCTCGGTATGGACCCTGAGATTGCGAACCACAACGAGATCTCTGGCCTTTCCGGAGGACAGAAGGTCAAGGTCGTGCTTGCCGGTGCCATGTGGAACAACCCTCATCTTCTCGTCTTGGACGAACCCACCAACTTCTTGGACCGCGACTCTCTCGGTGGTCTTGCTGTTGCCATCCGCGACTACAAGGGTGGTGTGATCATGATCTCGCATAACGAAGAATTCGTCGGCGCTCTCTGCCCCGAGCAGTGGCACGTCGCCGACGGTCGCGTCACACACAAGGGCCACCTTGCCGTCAACATGGACCGTTTCGAGGACTCGCGCCCTGGATCCAGCAATGTTAGCAGCAACGTGAGCTCCGCCGCACCGTCCACCACCGGTACTCCGGTCATGAGTGACGCCGAGGGCAACAAGGACGATATGAAGTTCAGGTCGAGGAAGAAGAAGAAGATGACCAAGAAGGAGCTCAAGGACCGTGAGGTCAGGCGTAGATTGAGATACATTGACTGGTTGAACAGCCCCAAGGTATGTTTTTTTCCATTCCACCCCCATCGATGCAGATTACTAACAATCTCACTAGGGTACTCCTCAGCCACCCAACACTGATGACGAGGCCGAGTAGATGTTGTTGCAACTGTTTCGGATTACGATCGCATTATGATATCTTAGACTATGCAGATTTGCATTGCTTGGCGTTTAATAGAGGCCTGGATGATTGACTGCATTTGCGTCACCGATAGATTTTGAACGTCTAGCTGCATCCTTATGATGAATCAAAAGCATTTCCTTTTCTTCAAGCTACAGTCTTGTTCCTGATTTGCGTGAGGCATGCTTCTCTACATGAGCTACCTTCGCCTCTTATGACGTGCGAGCACCAACGCTACCCGGTAGGGTTCAGCAATGTGAGAAGGTACCTAGAGTGGATACATCATACTGCCGTAGTAAGGTAAATACTCGGTGGTCCTGATTGTGCTTCTGCGTTGAATGGTGTAGACGTATGCTAAGCTGCTTGGGATGTCGTCGCGTGCATTGTCTTTATTGTCTAGAATACCCAATGCTTCAACTCCTACATACCGACCGGTCATATTTTCATTTGGCTTTTTCACTCGTTCATCAGTGCGGTGGTTCGATCGATGGGTGCAGAGCACAGATTGCGTGCACTTCGCTCCTTCCACCTTCACTATCTCACCAATCTCACCAGTCCACGGCCCCACCTGGGCACCCAACGAACACTCACGCTCCGCAAGTCGGACCCTGAGCGTGAGAATCGCCTCCCAACAGCTTTTGCCTAGCGGGATAGCAAACGCCTGCACCTGCTCTTTCGCCTCGCTCCGTTGATATAAGCCCACCTTTCTCTTCCTCTTTCCATGACCTTCCCCCACCACCCCTCTCCACCATCAACCCCTCCACACTCTCTATATCACACACAACTACGACGACAGTGCCTTCAAGTACGCTTCCATGAAGCTCATCACTGTCGCCCTCACTGGGCTGGTGGCGCTCGTCGCTGCCTCGCCGGTCGAGACTACCACCGCTGCCGCGGCTTCTGTGTACGAGAACGATGATGTTCACACGTAAGTCGCCTCGCCTTTCGCTGATATTCTTAGAGGGTAGTATACTGACTGTCAACAGATACAAGTGCGACAGCGACAAATATGTCCTCTCTTGCCTCCGCTCGGGCACCTGCTCTTTCGTCGAGGCGTGCTCCTTCGCGTGCGCCGACAACAGCAAAGGTGCTTGGTGTACCGGTTCAGCTACTGATACCAGTGTTGAGGATCGAGCTGTTGGCGACCCTTCAGCCATGCACCTGAGCAATGACGAAGTCAAGTAGGTAACCTCCATCGTTGATCAGGGAACATTCAGTAATCTTATCGCTACAGGTACTCCTGCACCCACGACGAGTGGATCCTCGCCTGTCCTGTCAACGCCGCTTGTGCTACCATTGAGTATTGCCTGGTCAAATGCATCGCAAATGAGCGAGGTGCTGAGTGCTCGCCCGGTGCACCCGAGAAGCGTGACGTCGATTCCGATGTTCATATCGAGGACAAGAAGACCTACGAGTGCGCCAAGGATCGCACTGGTGTCTTGGTCTGCCAGTATGGCTTCTGCCAAACCGACCACTACTGCAAGAGGGGCTGGAAGTGTCGCGACAAGTGCAACTGCTGCAAGAAGCCCAACATGTTCGACCGAGACGTCGACGACGCCGACATCACTGAGGCACCTCCACGGTCCAAGGACGCATCTGGCAATGTAAGCACTCTCCTGCATTCTCACTGAGCTCGAAGAGATCTGAATTCCAGACTCGAGTTCGCTTCCATCTCACCTCCGTTGGCTACAATTTGTGTCGCCGATCTTTCTAGGTTGGAGTGTGCATCATCTTGGCAAGTGTGTACTTGTTAAGATTTAGTTGCATGCATACTGCAGACTGAGACACGGATTTCTTCCACTTTGACCACTACATTACTCTCCCACAATGGCACATTGCTAACAAAAGTCTTCAGGCCCCCACCGTCGTCGAGTCGGACGCTTTGGCCAAGCGTGATCCTTCCTGTTCGCCTGGAACCTATACCTGCCTGGAATCCGCGACAACGGGTGCCTGGATCATGACCTGCGACTACAAGGGTGCGTGGCAGTACTCGTCGAACTGCGGTACTTTGAAGTGCCTCGAGCGATCCGATGGAGCCGCCCATTGCTGGAACCCGGGACCGGAGTGGAACACGGATCTGGCAGCCGCCAAGCGTGAGGCTTCTTGCATGCCTGGGACCTATTCCTGCGACAACGACGAATCAACGGATGACGCCTGGATCATGACCTGCGACTACCGGGGCAAGTGGGTGCAATCTGCCAACTGTGGCGATTTGAAGTGTCTCGCGCTATCCAATGGTGCCGCGCATTGCTGGAACCCAGGACCAGAGTGGAATACGGCAATTGCAGCTCGTGATGAACCATCGGAAGTTCCATCGGATGTCGCTCCATCTCAGTCCTGTGAGCCTGGAACATTTGGTTGCACCTTCAACTCTGCCACAGGAACGAGCTGGGTAATCACTTGTTCTCCGTCTGGAATCTGGTAAGTTCTGGATCTACGAAGTCTATTTGAGACATATACTGACTTAGTACCTCTACCTCTGCAGGCTGTGGTCATCCGACTGTGGTCAGGGACAGACCTGTGATCTAGCAGCTGACAGGAAATCTGCCCACTGCAGGCAGAATGCGAAGCCTACCATTGGAGCCCGCGACGAGCTTCTCCAAGTCCCATCAGAGCTGGCTCCATCTATGTCTTGCTCACCTGGAGCGTTCAACTGCGCCTATAGGAACGTGACTCAGACGGAATGGACTGTCACTTGCGAGCAGTCTGGATCCTACTGGCAGTGGTCTGCCGACTGCGGTAAGGGTTGGAAGTGCGTTTCGGACGGTCGTGTTGCACACTGCGTCCCAAAACAAGCTTTATTCGAAGCTTGGGAAGCTTGGGAGGCCACCCAGACCTCCACATCGACTCTCGAGGTTGAGGCTTCAGCAAAGGCTTGAGCGGAGTCTGAGATAACAGAGTAGAAGGATGTGAGATGAGAGCGATGGGTGCGCGCGGCCTTACGGATACGCCTGGTGGGTACGCCGACTCCTCCAAAAGCATGCAAGGCGCAGATGGCAGTCGCTAGTAGGGCTCTAACCACTCTTCATGACGTCGTTTCTGAAAATAACAATGAACGAGACACTTCCAATGCCTTGTTCCTTCTCTTGTGTTGCATGGGATATCTGAACAAGCGGTGACTGATCTTTTCGAGACCCGGTGAGCGAATAGTCGAGGATGATGTCGTGAGGCAGAAGGATGCGATCGATCGAATGCGACGTCGCTAATGGTTGGTGGCGCTAAGGATCTTATGCCGCGGATCTGAAGCTTAGCAGCTGCACAATAACGGTTTGGCTGCAAGCTGCATGGTGCGCTACATGTTTTTATGGTATCTATAGGAAAGGCACGCGAAAACGCGTCTATCTATCAAGTCTAATCAAGAAATGAAGTTTGAGAGCAAAGAGCCGACAGGAGCCCGTCGCGAGCAAAAGACCCCTTGGAAAACTGGCGGGGCTCACCCAGCACCTAGTCTCAGATCGACATCGCGTCCCTGCATACACTCGTCATACGTTAAAAAACAACCCTCTTCCAGCTGACCAAGAAACATGCACAGTAGCGCCAAACGTCTACCGCGGATTGTGGCTTGTAGGATATTGAAGATCTAGACTTTCCTCCCCTCCTCAGCTTCTTCTTCCTGCTGTGCACCTTCTACGAGCTTTTACTTTCGCAGATTAACCTTCCGCGGAGCTTCGTCTTCGTATCCAGGCAACAGCCACGATGTCGTTCATTGTCGAACATGCGAAACAGGCCGTCACCGACAAACAAACCAATGTCGTCATTTTCTCGGCCACGGCCATTGCCCTCTACGGGTATGACCAGGGAATGATGTCCCTCATCAACACGAATTATGACTACCTATCCACCATGGGCCTCCAGGAGGAGTCACCAGTCGTGGGTGTGATCGTAGCGGTTTACTACCTCGGCTGCGCTGTCGGCGCTGTGCTCTTCTCCATGCTCGCTGATAAGTTGGGAAGGAAGAAGAGCATCTTTGCCAGTCTGGCAACAGCTAGTCTGGGAAATCTGATCATGTTCGTGGCTGGAATGGGCATGTTGGGAAAGAGCACGGAGATCGCATTGGGCGTTATGCTTGCTGGACGCGTGGTGATGGGATTGGGCGTTGGAGGAATCGACGCAGTCATTCCCACCTACTCCTCCGAGTTGAGCGCCGACGACTCTCGTGGCAAAGCGCTGGCCCAGGAATTCCAGTCCAACATCTTCGGTCTCGTAATGGCCTTTGGTATCAATTTGCTTGTTACCATCCTCCTTGGAAAGCAAAATCAGTGGGCGTGGCGCGTTCCTATCATTGTCATGCAGGTCTACCCCGTTCTGTTGATGGCATTTGTTGAACGCCTTCCGGAATCACCGCGTTGGTTCATCTTCCATGATCGCCAGGAGGATGCGAAGAAGGCATTGGACGACATCTATGGAGATGAGGGCAAGGAGAAGCTTGATGAGCTACTTGAACAGCACGAGAAGGAGAAGGATATCAAGGTTGGGTACATGGATATGCTCACCCCCGGCCACGAGCAGTTCCATCCTACTATGGTCACAGTGATGTGCCAGGTCAACCAGGCGCTTACGGGTTACGGTGCAGTTAGTGTGTACGGGCCGCAGATCTTTGAGGTAAGTTGTGTCTATGATCAGAGTGGTGCGGTTTGGCTCAATACTAACATGTGAAAACAGCTCCTAGGCTTCTCAGTCCGCAACTCTGAATACCTCACCCTTGGCAACTACGTGTCCTACTTCTTCCTCATGACGCTCGCTTGGCTCTTGATCGATGCTATGGGCCGACGCAAGATTATGATTCACAGTTCTGTCATCCTTGCCACTTCTTTCGCACTTCTCGGTGTTTTCGGTGGCTTAGCAGCAAACTCTGAGCCCATGAACATTCCCATTATCGTCCCCGGAATCATTGGAACCGTAATTTTGTTCGTCGCCACCGGCGCTTTCGGAATCGGCTGGCTCTCAACCGTGTGGTTGTTCCCCACTGAGGTCTTCCCGACCACCGCTCGCGCCCAAGGCACCGCTATCTCCGTCATCATTTGGGGCTTTGCCAACTTCGCCATTACCTTCCTCACGCCCGTCCTGTTCAACAACCTCGACTACTGGATTTTTGTCGTCTTCGCTGCAACCAATGCTTTCGCTGGACTATGGACGTACTTCTATCTCCCGGAGACTGGTGGCAGGACATTCGACGAGAACATGGACTTCTTCAAAGAGGCGGGTGAGCAAGGAACATGGAGGGTTGGCAAAGTGGGTAAGGGCGAGTGGAAGAAGATGTACTATCCCGATGCTGAGGGAGGTGATGCCGTAGAAGCGGAACGCGTACCGCTGTTGCAGCGGGTGGAAGACCAAGTTCCTAGCGTGGAACAGTCTAGACAGCCCAGCCCGCAACGGGAACAATAGAGAAAGGCAGCCCAGCCTTCTATGACGAGGGGGTTTCGAGGAACCCCTTGCGGCATAGTAAAAGCGGCGCAAAAGGTAAGTTATGCAGGTCAACTTTATTCAGGGCTGCGCTGACGTCACCATCAACAGTTATCATATCAACTAGCATCAGAATGAACATCTAATTTTTCTTCAACAGAATTTCCAAAAAGATCAACACGATGATCTACATGATGTTCCCAGTTGATGCTCGACGTTCTGCCCCACAAACTAATATAGACGATATAGCCAACCCAGTTGCGGAGAATACCCGGCATCTACGTGATCCAAGTACCGACCACGAGCCACGACCATTAGATTGAAAGCGATCAAATTCCCCAGATACTATCGTCATAGCCTGCATGCAATCTGTTTTCCGCGAGGCCCAGCGATCTTCATACATCCTATTCATAAGTCTTGCAGCGTCCGCATTATGCGCGCGACATTTCGTTATCCTTTGTATCGACGGCAAAGATGCGCTCACTAACGTGCACATTTGCGCTCTGCGTCTCTCTAGCTAGCGCTGTAACGTTTGCGACGGCGCAAAGGACAGGCTCACCCTCTGACTCGCCCCAAGACTCCGACATCTACCAGTCATCCTATCTCGGCGGCGATCACAACATCGAGCCCTCAGACCTCCCAAATTTTACACAGCTCTGGAACGCAACTTTCAACCCGGACGAGAAAGTAAATTGCCCTCGCTGCATCTCACCTCTGACCCATCATTAACACAACCACAGCATTGGGCGCGCCCTCTCGTTCACACGCTTTCCTCCACCGGCCGCCAAATCGTCTTCACCGCGTCCACCGAGAATCGCATCAGAACCTTCGACGCAGAGACCGGGCAGCTACTCAACGAGCGCCAAGTCGCTCCACCATGGCCAATGGACCAAGCGTATTGCACGACGCACGTCAGCAAAACATTAGGCATAATGGGCACGCCAGTCATCTACCGCGAAGACGGCAACGAAATCGCATTTTTCTATGTCAAAAGCTACATCGAGGACTATAGACAGCCAGGTGGCGCGTATCCGCCTCTGAATTCCGTTTACTATCTCTACGGCGTATACCTAGACACTTTGCAAGATCTCTACAAATACCCCATGATCATAGATGGCCAGCCCTCTGATAACGACATGCGCAAGACTTTTCTCGGCGGTCTGGTCTTGCAGCGGCCTGCGCTGCTGTTGCTGGGCGATGTGCTGTATGCGGGGTTCGGCGGGCTGTGCGACGCGTTCAACTACACCGGAAGCGTTGTCGCTGTTAATCTCGCAACGCAGAATACGTATACGTGGACTACGCAAGCAGGAAACGCGAGTCTGTACAATGACGACTGGACGGCGTGGCATGGGGGTGGCGCGGGTGGCATTTGGCAGGCTGGCGCAGGTCTCTCGTCAGATGGCAAGGACGTCTTCTTCACGATTGATAATGGCGGCGGGTCGACGGCTGCAACGCTTGATGTCACGCCGAGGAAGGGCCACGAGTCTTTGGGTGTTCTTTCGGAAACCGTGGCGCGTATTACGCTTGATGAGGCTGGTGGTGCTGGGATTCAACTTGTGGATTTCTTCCGCCCGTCAGACTGGCAGACGGACTCTGGACAGGATATTGGGAGTGGGGGTTTTGCCGTACTTGATGGTAATGTTTTCAAGACTAAGAGTGGGAAGAGAATCAGTGTAGCGACCTCTACGAACCCGAAGATGTATGTAACGGAAGTTGACAGCTTGGGTGGGTATCTGCAAGGTACAAACGGTACGGATGGAATCCTGCAGACTATTCCTCTAGAAGGCGAGGTCTTTGGTGCGATTGGATCTTATCCGCTAGAAGGCGGTTATGTCTACGTCAACCCTGGCAATACCGCTCTATCCGCGTACGCATTTACTCCGAACGCATCGTCCTCGCTCTTCAGCTTCGCTGGCAAATCCTCCGACATGAACGGACACTGGGGTGGTGCTGGTCTCCCGACTGTTACCAGCAACAAAGGTCAGCCTGGCACAGGTATCGTGTGGGCCACGGATGTGCAGGCTGGACTGAGAGCGTTTAAGGCAGTGCCGGTTAATGGGACGTTGGTTGAGCTGCCGCTCCCGAAGGTGGAGGGTGCGGTGAAGTTTGGAAGACCTGTGTTTGGCGATGGGAAGGTTTTTGTTGTTGACGGTCAGGGACGCTTGATTGCGTTGGGGAGGAAGACGGCGACGTAACCGTGGGCTTAGGCGTAGGTGCAGTAGTAGTGGTAGCAGTAGATGGAGTGAAAGAGAAAGGAAGAGGAGCGGGCTGCATCCACAAAGGTAGCGTGTCCATCTTCGAAGCGCCTCAACGTGTCCTTCTGGTGTATGCAAATGCCCCGTCACCTCAAATCCAGAACTCTTGTACCGTCTCCAAAATTGCTGCCTTGGCTCTTCTCTAGGGCTTACTCGGTGATCTCGGACATGTCCACGGGTCTCTCGGCGTTAACAGCGCCATCCCGGGTGAAACCATCAAAGCCGCATCTCCAACCCGCCTCATCTTCGTCTCACACTCCCAGGCAACAGTATAACAGCCAACATCGGTCTTTCGAAAGAGCGCGACCCGCGATTTTGCTGTCGGACACATGAGCGTATGTCCCGGCTATTCATGCCCACCAACGAGAGTGAACGCGCACAGACCCCCGCCCGCTGCATCATGTCGGCTCCGAGGATCTCGTTCGCTGTCGCGGGTGAGACTAGTCCAGTTTGACCATTAGCGCCACCAGCTGATGTGTGCACAACATGTGCATGAGGTGTTGGTGTGAGGGGGCGGTTCTTGATATAAAGCTTCCCTAGACGTTGTCGCTTCCTTCTTTTCTCATTCAATCACCTCAGCTCACAACCATTAAAATTACAGTCTTGCTACGGTCTTCGTTAACTTTGGAGGCGTACAAGTCTTCGTCCGAGCAACATCTAGAACTTTGTGTACCTAAGCATCTCTCGGCGGACCAATCACAGCATACGTGTTTGTGAGCAAGCAGCGAAAAGAGGCGTAATAGGACGAACGGGGATTATATAAACAAAGCGCCGGACCGACTTCAACTTTGAGTATCAACATCGACGTCGAAACCACAGCTTGCAAGAAAGAGAAGAATAGCGACACCATCCCATCAACAAACGAACCTCAATATGTCGACCACACACCTCACAGTCCACGATCTCCTCCGCATAACATATACATACGAAATGCGCGCCCTCGAAGCACAGGCACACATGCAACCTCGACCGCGCTCGGACTCAGCTTGCTCGGTAGGTCTCCTCAAGTTCACGGACGAGGGACGCAGAATGGCGAAGACTAACAACACACAGATGCCAGAAACATGTGCCCATCTCTCACCACCCACTCCCTCCAGCCCAGAACACGCCATCCTCGAAACCGACTTCACAGAAAAGTACTGTCGCAAAAGCCGTCGGGCTTGAACCTCTACCCTCTCCTACTGTACTGTTGTCCTGATTAGAAGACAATTCGACATGTGATGACGGAGAAGACGCCACCAGCACTACCACCACGCTATCAGACCGCCAGAACGCCAGAATGCTCTCATCACAAACCTTGTTAATACAGTACCACTGCACCAACTCGCTCATCTCGACCCCAATGACGAAGAGCGCATCATCGCTATCAGTCCGCACATGGCGCTTCGCAATGTAGTGGACTTGGTTTGCGCGTCCCGGCGCGCATGGGGCTTGCATGTGCATGATGGGTGTGTGAATCGGTCCGACTGCGGGAGTGGTCATTGGCCGCGGGAGAGAGGAGCTGACGTCGCGTGGGGATGGCGAGGAGACGAGGGATATAGGGTTTTTTTGCGCATGCGCTTCAAGCGCTGGAGTCGTATGATGCGCGGTGGAGGTAGCAAGGGGTGATTCAAGACTGGGGATTTGTTGAGTAGTAGTATTTTGGTTCATTGGACGCGCTATGCAATATACCCCTTCTTTCTTCACGTAATTAGTTTATCTTGAAGCTTGGTTCAGCATAACTTTGTGGTATTGCATGTAATCTTTGCGATTGTCTAAGGATACTAAGTACGTTGCTGCGCTTTTCTACAACCACTTACCCAGATATGATTTGCCTTCGGAGACGGCAGCTCATCTATGGTGCTCGCATGTATCGTGTCATCGAACAAGCCGCTTTTCTAGAGGGAGGTGCATTTGTTTTACGCCGCGCATCCAGCCCCCAGACTTGATATTGTTTCCATAGACTACAACACCAGATGTACAGAGATTTTTTCGAGCCATATCGAAGCTCATCTTAATCCTGAAATCCTTGCCTCTTGCACCAAAGCTCGCGAATACTATATCGCTTCTCTCCGCCCTCTAGTGGAGGCTTTGTCGGATGTTGATGATGGCAATCGGGATAACAGGAGCTCTCGCGCGCCGCGGGAGTGTCCCATGAACTCAATGAGCGGCTTTTGCAGTCAACGCACTATGCTGTCGCATCCCTACGCGCAGTGCATCGCAGACAAGTCTCCTCTGCTTCTCACGATATTACAGCAGCTGTGCCAGCTTGCCGCATAATAGTGGGAGTAGCGGACGCGTTGTTGGGAGTGCGCGATACCGTAAAATGAGCTGTAAAAGCCCACCACAACAGCGCAAACTCTTTCGTAGATAGCAAGGAAGCTCGCTATGCTTATGAGCAAAGTATGAGCAAGAAGATGTGCGTCTGAAGCCCGAGAAAGCTCTTCTAGCTGCCAGGGATAGCCGTGTCAAGGTTGTAGCGGTGTACTAAAGCGAGAGCGTTGTAACAGAGCTCGCAAAAAAGGGCAAAAAGAGACAAATCAGCAACAAATATACCTATAATCAGCGTGAACTCTCGACCCACCATACATTTCTAAGTCAGAAGAACTGGCAAAAAGAGGTTGGAGCACATAGGACAATATACTATGCGGGGGAACAAAAAAAAACAAATGGCAAAAAGAAATAACAAGGACGTACCTGATGCCCAACTCCAATACCCAGCCGATCCCATGGGGGATCGACCCACCGCACGTTGTCGAATTGCCGAACCTCAATGTGATCAAGGAAACACAGGACGTACCTTAACCAGATCCTAGACCGCTGGGCCAGTTCGTTTTGTATACCGAGAACGGTCGCCCGGTGTGATTTGATGGAAGATAGAGGTTTTAATTGATATATATACCCCAAGAACCTCAGATTGGGTGGGTCCAATGGCATTTTGGATTCTGGGGCGGCGACGTGGGCGATTCGCTAAGGCGGGGCGACGACAGGGTTGCAGGGGACCTCTAGGCGACGGGGAGCACCAGATCTGCATTGTAATGCTTCGTCTGATGTTCGACTTTGTTGGGGTGGCTGCTCTGCCGCTTGAGACTCCTCTCCGTGACCACAAGCTTGACTCCCTCCCATCTCCTTGACCAGATCACCCTGCGCCAACGTTGAGCTGAATTGGACCTCGATTCCACGAGAGTTCTATCCCAATCGCCCTCAGTGCAGCTTGTTGTGGTGCTGCGTCTCATATGGCTCGGTGGTGAGCCTTGGCGCAAGTTTGGCTTGATACTGCCTCCCCTCGACGGCAGCAACACCACCACCACGCCACCTTTGCGCACTCGAGCGACATACTATTGCTCGGGGGAGATCTAGCATCCAGCGCCTGCAAATAGAAGCGGCATTGCAGATGTTCAATCTGCCTCTCTTGCGGACCTCCGGGGCGGCGGCAGCGCCGGGCAGCATCCAGCAAGACACCCACCAAGCCGGCAACCACCTCGAGCAGCCTCGTGACGTAGAGCAGGCAAGCGTAAACGGTACTCAACACCCTCGTCGCAGCAGAGGTATCGCTCATACAGCCTGCGCCCATCGTAGACATCCGGCGCAGCGGCAAGTTTTCAACACCACTCGGTACGGCACACGATGGTCAAGCGCTCAGCTCGCGAGCCTTCGCTGACTCTCGCAAGCCTTCAGGGAACTATTGGATAGCCTGCAATGCTCCCTGCTCGCGACGGCGGCGATGACCCCTCGAACGAGATCCCCGCGATCATATGTATCTCTCGTCACCTGGCGGCCTCGTTCGCACCTCTCAGACACGACGACTGCAATACACATGCTCCAACCAGGGGTGTGGGACAGTATTGCCAAAAGACAGAGCAAATGCACATGACCATCCGTGCGAAGAGCTCCTTTCTCAAGACTGCCGGAAGGCCGCATTCGCCACAACGCACTCCGCGGGAGTCTCCAAGTGGAGCAAGGGGCGTACAACGCCGTTCTAGCGGTGATTGGGGGCAGACAAGGGCAGAGACTGAGGAAGACAAGGGACATTCACACCCACTCCAGGTAAGGCAGGAGAGACTGTTACCTTTGGGCCTCGGAGCGCCTTCGGAAGGGCCTGCACTCAACTCGTATTCCCAGGGTTGAGGACTTTGATGAAGACGTAGGCTTACGAAGACTGACAGTGTTGTGACAGCAGATGCTCGACATGCACGGCCTAACCCCTGGCCCTTCCTCGAAGACTTGAGAAAAGTCGGGCGCTCTTTCCGCACAATGCGCGCTCCAGCCGTACGCTACCACACCTCGAACGGATTGAGAAGCCACGAAGCAGGACACCGTACGACCGATCTCGGAAACCACCTCCCGAGGCATCTGCGGCGATGCGCCAACGGCCGTTGTAGCAGATGGCTATGGGGCTATCGCAGCGATACAGTAGGAGTCTGCATCGCTCACACGCTGGCTGAGGGCAAGACCGAGACGCCAAGGACCGAGGAACATACAACCATCGAGAATGCTCATCGTACGACCGGGGGTATAAAGGCGCTGCGAGCGCTGGAGCTGGGAGGCTGATATACTGGCAACATTCTTAGGCCAGGAAGAGAAATGATCGAAGAACATCTCCAGGCGTCGAGGAACGAAGACTTCAAGACCAGAAGGGCAACGGTACAAATGAGTGGTAAGAGGTATGAGCGGAGGCTTCGAGTCTCCTGACCGCTTACCATGGGTAGGGAACCTCTTGTTGCGCCTCTTACCCACTTCGCGTAGCAACCTTCTCTTACTCGAACAACGGCGCTCGACGCAAACGCAAACGAACCGAATCTCTTCAATAAGAAGGATGGAATATCCTGGCGGCAAGGGCAAAGTACTGGCAGCCTACACGAGGTACTATTACCTTACCTTGGCCTTTCGAATCCGCGAAGTCTGGCATGATGACTGGCTCGAGTACTGAATGTCTTCCCTCGACACTTGGTCAGAGCCGTCCTAGTTGTCTGATGGTATACCAATTGCACCACAGCAACAGATCGACAGATTGAAGTAGATGTACATGTCTTTCGATAAATCTGCTAAACACCCGAGAGCGTCAAGACAGGTTCATGAACCGCACGCGTAGAACCCTCACGTCCACTATGGCAGCATCTCGAACTGCTCTAGTCCATGCCGTAGGTGTCAGGCCATAGCGCACCCCAAATCTGCTACGGCAAAGCGTAAGACGAGGGTCACAGCACATCACTGCCGACATGCCTTTGTCAAGCCGTCTGGCGCAAAGAGTTGATGTGAGGTCTTAGCTAGTCCATCCTCGCAACCGGCAACTTAAAGGGTAATGATGACATTCTGACGCTCGGTAACGGACTTTCAAGACGGTAGGCGCCATTTTCGAGGCTCTAGAATGAAGTGGTCAAGTCAAAACGGTGCGCACACAAGCGCTCCGCTTCTTGACCATCCTCGCTGTCGAATGAGGGTATTTAATCCTCAACTGAATGTCTAGGTTGCGGCCGGCAACGGCTCCGGTCCACGCTTCTTCCTGTGCCAAAGAGTTGGTCATAAAACGTTTGTGGTCCCATGTCGCATCGGAGTTGAATTTATGGCGTTGTGGTCTTGGTCTGTGTTGCAACGGTATTCCGGCATCGCAGACTCTCCTGGCCACAACGAACGCCGCTTAGACCGGGATTGATATAGGACTCGCGCGACTAAGTTGGAGGTCAACCTGAACCGGTCTGATCAATCGAAAAACGAGAAACATCTCTGAGACTCGCTACCATGTGGTCGATCAGCTCCAACACTCAATCCTGTCTGGGAGTGCTGCGAATCATTGATTCTTGATTCTTTTCTTGACTACGATGCGGAGATGCACATCCGGATCTTCAGTTGGTCGTCTTGTCGACAGCAAGCTTGATGACACCTCCGAATGATGACAAGGTCGTCCGTAGGACACGTCGGCGAAATGAATTGTCGATGTTTGCCACGCGGTCAGCGCTGACCATGGTACCACGACCGCTACCGTGGCCTTGCCACAAGAGAAAGATGGCTGTGTATATCCTTAAACAAAGGCGCAGAAATTTTGCCAAGTTGTGAAGGTATAGGCCGGGTCGATACATGCCAGCGGTGTGTCCAGCTGCCGATCTTCCTGTCGCTGTCGGAATGCACGAATGCCCCAAGCACAAGGACCTTGAGGCGTCCTTCCGCTTGACTGATCGAACGCATGCGCTCTCTGATGAGGTCCGCGGAAGTTGTGACCCTTCAGGCGCGCGATATGCCAGAAGTCGCCTCCAGATCTCTTTGTTCAGCCGTGTTGTCCATTTTCGACATCGACTACATGGCATATGCTAGTCGCCGACAATCGCTTCGTTCGAGCCTCCGATCGTCGTCGTATTGCGCCGCAGCAACCACCGAGTTTCGTCGTTTATTGTCGTCAGCCTGAGGAACGTAGCAATCATGACACCAGCTTGTGCGATGGCGAAACCCAGTAGAGATCGGTCGAAGAGAGCATTATCTGCTCTTTGACCACGGAGCCAGAGTATGCGTCATTCCTCGCGACATCCTCGCGTTTCCCATTTTGCCGCTGGTGCATGGCACTGCTCTTGTTGGTGTTTCTCTCAACTTTCCGGCGGCGAACTCACCGGCGCGGGATCCAGATTTGTGAGAGAGGCAGAACGCTAGCCTCCACCCTTGTTCGATCAGTACGACATGGTGTTCAGGCATCGTGACGGAACAGGATCGAGCGGCGTAGGGTGGCCTCGGAGTGGAGCCCTTGCGTATGGGCGAAGCGTCGGTATCGTTTCGTAGAATCGAAGGTCTTCACAAACGTCGGTGTGCACAGAGGCGTTGCCGTTCATACAGCGACCAGAGTAAAAGAGGGGCAGTCGGCGCCGCAATTCAGTTGTGAAGTTGCTACCGGTCAGCGTATCGGCGGTGGCAATGCAGTATCAAGCCCCCGGAGCCTATCGAAGATTCTTTACGCGTTGCGTGGTATGTACGTCGCGATCTTGTCCGTGGCTTCGGAGGTGCCCGGCGAAGTAGTGCAGGCTCTGCTTCTCCCGAATGAAGGATGCATGCTGTGTGAGCTTGCAGTAACTTTCAGCCGTAAGCGCGTATCCATATAAGTGTCGGCATGGCAGGGGGTGCAAAGTGGTCGCGATCTGAGGCTGCGGTTGACTGTCGCGGAGCTCCGCCTGAGCTCTCGAGGCTGATTGGCGAAAGGATCAGAGGCGCCCAAGTGCTGCAGATACTTGGATACGCCGGCGCGTTCTGTACAGCTGCTCAAACCGTCGGCCTGTTGTTCGTGAAGGCCATCGCATCGTCTGCGGTGTGAGTCGTTCTGCATTAGAAGCTCCTCCGTGCCCCTTCGGAGAGCATCGCGGAGCTCCCTGGCAGCGACTGCGGTATATGCTGCACCATGTGCGACCGGGCGCATCTATCACGAGAAGGGCGGCTCTTTCGGAGAGGCTTGCGGGTTATGCGGTCGTTGTACGTTTCGTTGACGGGGGATGGTGGCGGTAAGGAGGGTGGGGATGAATTTGTGTGCGGTCTGCCGCGACCAGGACGGCCACTTCATGGCAGCCAAGACACCCCCAAATGCCTTCGCGAAGCTGGACGACATCGCCCTGTTCTACTCTCCATCGCGCAGGAGTGTCGAGAAGGAGTCGAAGACGAGCGGAGCCTATCAGTCGACAAGGTAATATCTGCCTGAGAAAGGGTCGTGGCAGCAAGACGCACACTGCGCAGTCGAAAAGCTGCGTATGCCTAAGGCGAAACTGCTAAGAAGGTGGGTATCGTCGACAGCAGGACAAATGATTTCCGAGTATTTTTGGGTGTGGTGGCAGAGGGTCCGGCGCCTTCAAGCTGGGCCGCCACAAGGAGGGAGTAGCGTTCGCGAGCACCCCCGCCATCCACTTCGAACTTGGAAGCCTTCCCACGCAAGCGTGTACGACAGCCCCAAGACACGCAGAACCACACGTGCGAACATGCGGCGTTTATGTTATGCAAAACTGGAAAGGCAGGAGCTACTTTCCATATAGGAAACACTACAACGTCCGCAGTAGACGCGTGCTGTATTAGCTTGATAAGAGAGACACGATCAGTATCACACACATTCAGTCAACGATGGAAGCGAATCAGATTTGGGTATTGGAATCGTGATTCATGTTCATGTTATTCGTCCTGGTCAGGGTTCGGCAAACAGAGCTACCAGAATTTCTGCTCTGCCAATAGGGTTATGTGCCTCCAATCGTCCATCCAACGCCAGGCTTGCAAGGCAATCAATGGCCAGTATCGTACAAAAGAAATGGGCAGTATCGGAAAGCCAGTCAACTAGACTAGGCTAACTCGCTCCACAATCGCCGGGAAATAGCCGCAGGAGAACCCTCCTCTGCTGTCTCAGATCGTGTCTTCCGAAGGCAACACCATGATCTTGCCTGTGCTAACCGCATAGTATACGTGGTCTTGGCTATTTCGACGCTCATGGCTTCGCATACTGCTGGGTCCATTCCTGGGCCGTCTGGATGGCTTGTGCCTGGTTCTCCTTCCATGCCTGCGCAACGTCGTTCGCGAGAGGGTCGTCAGGGTTGGGCGCGCCCAAGAGAGCCTGGATCGAGAGGAGGATGGTGCGGATCTGGAGCGCGGGCGACCAGTTGCCTAAACACGTTAGCCAGGTCGTCCCTTTGCAAGGTCGGGTTCCACCTACTCTTGAGGACGTCGAGGCAGATGCGCCCTAGACGGTCGATGTTGGGGTGGTAGATCTTGGTGAGGAAGCGAACCTTGGGCGGCGTCATGGGGTAGTCATCAGGGAGGAACAGTTCGAGCTTGAATACGCCTCCTACGAGACTTGTAAGCCACGACTCGAAGATTGCTGTATGTGTAAACATACCCTCATAAGGAGATTGGCTGGGGCCGTCGATGGTGACATCAAAGTACCGGAGATTGTCGTCGTGAGGTGTCGCGCTGATGCCTTGCACACTGCACAGGTGACTGTATTAGTAAATCTACGGAGACTCTTATAGCGGACATGCTCACGGCTCGTTGACCAGGCGCTCGGTTTCCTTGATGATTCGCTTGGGCAGCGACATGATTGAGAAGGCGGGGCAGAACTCGTCAGGTAGAGGAGGGGTGATCGCGAAAGATATGCTTCACGAGTACGGAGTGCGACAGTCGTTGAAGCCTAGTCGGAGGATGTAAGTTTGTTCCTCCAGGTAAGAGAAGAAGATGCCGCGCCTTCACAGTGAGAGCCACTGCGCTAAACCTCCCGGGCTGGATGTTTGACCTTGCGTAATCGGTCGGGCATGCCACCGACGTTGCCGAACGAGGCCTAGCCCAACAGCCGGCATCTCCATCGCTGGGGAGGCGCGCCAAGGGGCCAGGGCTATCACCAACACCAACACTCTCACCCTCATCCATCGCGGCCAAGTTTGCCAACGCCCAAGATGGCGGCCACAGGGGGTGGGCCATCGTCGGCATTCAAATCGCCAACATTCGACGACGATGTCTTGATAGATGTAGACGAGGACATCGGCGCCGCGAGCATAAGCCCAGCAGGACGCGACGTGGTACTCGCCAGCAAGAATGGCCTTCGCATCATAGATCTGGATAACTTGTGGTCTCAACCCCTCATCATACCAAACCAGTCTTCATGGGATGTCGCAGATGTACAATGGTCTCCCTTCGCGGCACGCGCCGAGTGGATCGCGTCGACCCGAAACCAGCTTGCGCTTGTGTACAATCTCTCTATGCCTTACAACAACAACAAAGCGCCTATCGAGTATACACTACGCGCGCATGACCGAGCTATAACAGACATCAACTTCTCTGCACATCATCCAGACCTCTTGGCAACGTGTGGTGTCGACAGCTTCGTCTTCGTCCATGATCTTCGCAGCCAAAAGGCGCCGCTGAAGCTTGCCGACTATACCGCAGGAGCGACCCAAGTCAAGTGGAACCGCCAAAACGACAAGATTATCGCAAGTGCTCACGACAAATACCTTCACATCTGGGACACTCGTCATGGAGCCAATCCTCTTTCTACCATCACCGCGCACACGACCAAGATTTACGGCATTGACTGGAATCGCAACGACGCGAACAAGATCATGACCTGCTCACTCGACGCGACGATTAAACTCTGGAACAACGTAGGCTTAAAAGACAACATTACTGTTCCTCGCCGCGTTATTCGCACTGATTATCCTGTGTGGCGAGCGCGACACACGCCCTTTCCACACGGTATCCTCGCCATGCCGCAACGTGGCAACTCCTCTCTTTGGCTGTACAAACACGTTGATGGTAGCGATCCTTCGACCTTCACCAATACATCTGCTACGAACTTTCCCAAGCACGCCCCTGATTCCCAAGTTCGCGAGTTCCTCTGGCGCACGCGTGGCTCTACCGAGGACGGGTTCGACAACCGGGACTTTCAGTTGGTTTCTTATGGCACTGACAGGCAACTCATACTTCACCGTCTTTCTTCGGAAGATTTGGAAGCGTGGGTCGGCCACCGTAAAGGCGAACCACTTGTCGAACAGCCCAGCAGGACGCGAAAAGGTGCAACGTATGTTTCATATCGCGATGGGCCTATTCCTACTACCACAAGCACAACCACTCAGGACGAGTTCGGCCCACCTCGCCGACAACGCAAAGGCAACCTTTCCACTCTCCTCCAGAACTACTCACTGAAAGAAGACGCTTACGCTCCGCGCCACCATGACCGAACACATCCTCGGATTCAACATGAGACAATTCCACGAGAAACCATGACGGCTCGCCCGATTCGGCGACATGATCCACGTGTAGTCAATCACATGAAGTGGATTAATGGCATCAAATTCGGGAGTGACCGCCACAACGATATCAATGACCACCATGGTCCCACCAACCATCATGACCGTAATAAGAAGCAGCCATTTCAGGAGCAGAACGACCTTGGTGCAGAGATTGCTTTGGTAGGCCAAAAGTACAAGAAGCTTGCTTTTGAAGAAATCGATATTCCCCGACGACGCATCAAGGTCTCCTTCAGCGGTCCATGGGGTGATTGGGATGCAGTCACAAACGAACCCAGATTAGTGTTTCTTCGCTTCACAATCAACTTCCCAGTTTCCTACCCGAGGGCAATCAAAAGGGAAGAATCGGGCTCCGTTCTTAGCAGGATATCGACTCCTTTGCACATTGAGTTTGAGAGAACGACAGCGGCGATTAGCAAAGAAACCCAAGACGAATTGACGAACAACATGCACCGTATTGCGGAAACCTGCGCAGACCAGCAGCGAGAGGGCCTGGAAGCAGTCCTTTCGTATGCGTTGGGTGAACGGGCTTTGGACGACAGCCTAGACCTAGCCGGAGATGATGACGCTCTCGCAGACCTTGGACCACTGCCTGGCGAAAGCTCTAGTGAGGATGAAGACCAAGAGGGCGAGTTCACTGATGACGTCATGCAGTCATCCCATACTAATGCCAACATACCGCTGCCGGTTCAGTGTACTGCACGGTTCTCGGTAGATGGGTCCCTTGTAGTCGCAAGGATACCCGTAGCAAAATCTATGCCTGGCGCAGATACCTTCAGATTCCAAATTACCAGGAACCTCCGACAGGGTGTTTCGAAGAATGACATCTTCGATTCGTTCGGCCGCTTTACGAATCGTCATCCGGGAGCCTCCGATGGCGCGTCGTCGCCATCCTCCTCCGTTGGATCATGGGAAACATCCTCCACCCTATCTTCCTCGTCCGACTCCCACCATGCAGGAAATTCACATATAGGCAACTTCCAGCCACCGCTGGCTTGGCAAAAATCGGCATCCCGCTTCCAGTCGCGAAACTCAATACCCTCTTCGACTGGCGGAGGAAAGCAGGCGGCTAAGCCCAAGTCGACGGTGTCAATACTATTTTCTGCCACAGATGATCTGGTACCCAGTAAACGTGAACTCGCTGAGGAATATAAGATTTTTGGACCTGGACCAGTGATTTGCGAGCACAATTCTGAAGTAGCTCGGAAGTACGGCTATGATGATCTCGCGGATATCTGGATCCTTTGCAAACTGATATTGAGTAATGAGGTGCCCTTGGAAATATTACCTCAAAAGTACCGGAGGGACCAAGTTCTTGTACTCGCCCGAAGAGCTCTTAGGAGAATCAAACGCAAGGATAGTGGGCTGGACCTACAATTCGACGAGGCAGATCCCGTGGCCAATCCTAAGCTCAAAGCTCGCGTGAAATGGGGACATCACATTGTCGTCACGTGGTTGATACCATCACTGTTCGACCACTTCGAACGCCTAGCAGATACCCAGATGCTTGCTATGCTGTCGTGTATCTTTGCAGAACCGGCTGCTCGCGAAGGTGTCACTTCAGCCATGGCCAAGATGCGACAATCCCAGCTGCCTATGTCCATGGAAGCACCAGCGTTTTCATTGGACTACTTCTCTTCAGTGGATGCTGCGTGGAGTTTGTTCCAGCCCACAATTTCTGTTCCATCTACGCCATCGCAATCGCGTTTTGCAACGCCGGCCAACGAGTTTGCTTGGCAAAGACTGGCCAAGAATTTCGATACGTACGGCAGTCATGGAAGCTCAAATGGCCCGTGGGGTAGCGACCATGTCAGCTCCGAATCTGTTACGCCATACTCTACTGGTAACACGCCTCCCGCCTTGTCCAGGGCGTCTACAATGAGGAGTGCGCAGACGGCTAATCACACACCATACGGAACATCGCCAGAGCAAAGTCACACGGCGCATAAAAAAAGCTCCGCTGCAAATTTCGCAAGTGCTGTTGCCGCATTGTCGCGTCCTTTTGCAAACGCAATGTCCTCTTCACCTCCAGTGAGGTCACGCATGGACGATCTCTCAACTTCAGCACCCACCAGTGGTGTTACTTGGGGCACAACCACATTCTATGGAAGCGACTCCCATGATCAAAACAATCTCTCAACCTCACGCTCAAAGCACGGCAAGCGAGCAAGCTTCGGACAGTCAGAGCAAGTCAATGTCAACTACATAGAGGATTCAGATTCTGACTACGAGAGAGTCGAGGATGACGGTGGCGACAGACTAGCGAACTCAAAAGAAAGTGGCCCGCCTGACAAACCTAGAGATGGTGTCAGTAACAGAGGAGGCATCAAGGTCACGCTCAAGAATCAAGATCAGTTCGATGATGAGGCATGTTTCAGTAGGCCACTACTAGACACAAGTAAAGACTGGTTACATCGGGCTTGGCGCGAGCAGTATGCTGAGATGCTGAGCCGCTGGGGTTTGATCAGCATACGGGCCGAAGTACTAAAGTTCAATGGCCTTGTGTCATACTTCCCAGCTGAAGCTCCTCGTACCGGCCTCAAACATGGCTCAGTATCGCTCGCACTAAAGACATCCGCCGACGAAAGCGGCGATGAAAAGACATCAAGACATCTATCTCGAGCTTCATCAACTCTGGTTCCTCCAACACCCACCACATCGCAGATGAAGCGCACACCGGGCGCATCACCTCATCACTTCTCCTTCAACCCCGAAGCAATGGAGTTTCAACCTGGAACGATATCTGGCGGTATATCCGAAGAGGGTCTGCCATCTTTCAACACACTCATCCCAACAGAGCAGTATCTCCAACTTTCAATACCCGTCCCAACCCCAACGAAAGAGTTAGACGAGAGCGTTGCCGGCCTAGACACGTCGCCTGGACAAAATCGACTGCAACCCCCACCCAGCAGAGCGAGCCGACCCAGCCTCTCACGAGGCACATCAACCGTCTCAGCCGGTTCATCATGGCGTGACGGACGCTCGCGCACCAATATAACTACTACATCCTCCAAGCCCACCAAAACGGATCCCGTCTACAGTTGCAGTATCTGCTGGATCCGCGTCTCCGGTCTTTTCCACCTCTGTCCTTCATGCGGACACGTCGCACACATGGAGTGCATGGACGACGAGATCGGTATGGACGACGGTGAATGCGTAGTCGGCTGTGGATGCGGCTGTGGCCTCGAAAACGACGATGAGCGAAGCAGGATGGAAGCCTACATTGAAGGCGTACGCGCGGCGAACGCCGCTGGTATCGCATGGGAAGAGGGCAGCGAGTGGTTACCCAGCGGCACTACGACGCCTGCTCTGTATGCTGAAAGCGCCTATGGTGATTTCATGACGGGCGGCGCGAGTAAGATGGCGGGTATGAACGGTGGCGAGGAGAAGAGGAAGGAGAGGTTGGGTGGGCGCAGTAATGTGGTTAGTCCTACGCCGGCTAAGAAGAAGAAGGGGAAGAAGAAGGTGAGGGCTTCGGGGTTGAGCTACTATTGACTGTAGGACTACGAGAGGAGATACCCTTTTCGGCTTTTGTAGTGTTTGGCTTTCTAGGCGTCTTCACTGTTTTGGCGTTTGCATATTGCGCGGCTCTTATATGACGTCACATGTACAGTTCGTCGATGTAATCGTAGCTGTACTTTATGATTTATAGTCTCACGTATGGAAGGGAGTCATTATGCGCCTATCTGTCCGGTTCGTCCAATCACACGACTGCATGCATGCGTCCTCATCCCAGCGCTTGTCAAGCCGACCCTTTGCGTCGCACAAACAACAAAAGACTCGCCTCATCACCATACCGCCCCGCGTCGGTTTCATGCTCTTTCACGCGTTCACTTTTTTCATATTGACCCCACTCATCTCACGCTTTCGCAGGAACTTCCTCTCGATACTGAACTCAGCACAACACATACACTTCCAGTTCTTCGATCAATCCATTACCATGTCTTTCTTCAACGACGCCTGGAAGGCAATGGACAACTTTGGTCAAGAAGCGGGAAAGCATATCGGTGGTGCTGCGGATGAGGCGGGTAAGGGTCTTGATGGATTTGGTCAGGAAGCCGGCAAGCACATCGGCGGAGCCGCGAATGACGCTGGTGAAAATCTCGACGCTTTTGGTCAGGAAGCTGCCAAGCACATCGGTGGTGCTGCGGAAGAAGCTGGAAAGCAGATCGACGATACCGTCAAAGAGACGTACGAACATGTTGAAGCATTCGGACACGACGCAGCGGAACAGATCGGACCTGCCCTAGAGGAAGCGTGGAAACATGTGGACGCCTTTGGTCAAGAGGCCGGGAAGCAGATCGGTATCGCCGCAGAGCACACCAAGCAGTGGGTTGAAGAGCATCCAGGAGAGACTGCAGGTATCATCGCTTGTGTTGTCGCTGCTCCTCTCGGTATCGCGGCCGCACATGGTGTTCTGCATATGGTGGGCTTCACGGCCGCGGGTGTTGCAGCTGGTAAGACCTCTCAAATGCCGACCAGGAACCATATGCTGTGTAATTGACTGACATGTCTCCTAGGATCTACCGCAGCCGGCGCACAGGCCGGCATTGGGAGTGTTGCAGCTGGGAGTACGTTTGCTGTTCTCCAAAGCGCAGCAGCGGGAGGCGCTGGCGCTATACTTGTCAACGGCATCGCTGCGGGCACGGCTACGGGGGTTGCTGTCGCTGCTACAGCTCCTGGTCTTATCAAAGCCATGAAAGAAGGCAAGAAGGAAGTCACCATCGACGATGTCACGTACAAGATCGAGGACAAAGGAGAGGTAGAATCCTCGCCACCAGATCAATAGAGTCTGGCTGTGGGCTCAGATGGTGACGGAGGAGTGTGAAGACGCTGGGGCACTACATATCGCTTGAGACCTACACGACATATCTCCGTCTTGTGAAGGACGACATAGAGATACGAAAAAGCTTAGCCTCCTACTGTTTGTGTCTTCTGTGCGCAGTGGAACCAAAAGAGGCCAGCTCCAAGTAGGCCTGGTCTAGACTCGCTGACGTAGAGTTCCCAAAGCGAGTATGTTCCTGATACATGCTCCACGGGATCTCCCACGGCTTTGCGTCGCTCCCGAAACAGGGCTGAGCCGTTCGTGGAGCGGTTCACGGCCGGCTGCAAGGGTTCCGAATGCGGATAGCGTCGATGAGGGGGCCTGCACCACGATCCCAGCCAACGGCTAATACCAACTGTCAGCCGTCGCACAATATACTGGACTCGAGTAGCTACCGCCGCATATCACTGAGCACAAGACCTTGGTGAAGAAAATCGCGATTGTGCAGAGTGAAGAAAGATGCTGGAACCGGACCCCACGCGTGATTCGCGAACCCGATAGGTAAGGCGCTAATGACTAGGCGTGCATCTCCCCAGCTTCTTCTCCACTTTAGATACCGCTGCCTTCCTGCTTATCTACCAAACCTCCGATGATTCTTCTCGCTTCTGCGTAACTAGTCCATTGTTGTTTTGCATATGATATCTCGGGCCGCCGACAAGTTCGCCCAGCGACCGAACGCTCGCACCTTCCGCGGCAGATGGCTGAGGCTATCACTGTTTCGTCATCCTCATCCGTGCTGAGATCATCCGAGACTGCTACGATCGACGTCAAGCCCGCTAAGCAGGTGTCATCTACATCATGTTCCGCGAAGAAGAAGACAACCAAAGCCTCCGATACTTCTGGCGTCACCAAGAGGAAGCAGTCCAAAAGCCGTAATGGTAAGTTTCCCCTGCGTCAACTCTTATCGCTCACACGATAAGCGTAACTCGACTTGTTTTCACCTGGGACTAGATTGACCTCTGTATAGGATGCGTTTCCTGCAAGGCAAAGCGCTTGAAATGTGACGAAAGACATCCTTCATGCAAGCAATGCGAGAGACGTGCAATAACATGCGGCGGTTACGCCAAAGATTACAAATGGAAGCACTACGACGAGTTGAACACTACGAGCAAAGCGCCCATCAATCCACGTCAAGGTTAGTCTTAACACAGCCATACTGAGACGCATCTGACAGGCTTAGGCCCGACCCTCCAAACGCCAACAGCTGCTTCTTCGCAATTCCATGGACAGTACGGTCTCCAGGAGTACCATTACACCTTCGGGAACCCACCCCACCCTGGGGTATACTATTCGCCGCACCAACACTCATACCCTTTCACGCATGGTCCGCCCATACAAGCTGCCTTTCCACATCCTCCCTTGGCACCTATGGGAAACTTGTTCACTGTCCCGACAACATCGCCATTCATCATCTCTCAGTCAATATCACCAGTGGAGTCATATGCGCCAGGTTCTTTCGAGCCATTTGGCATTATTGGAGCCGAAAGTACGACTACTGCACGGGCCAATACGAATACTGACTCAAGCCTTTCGTCAGGCCAATCTCCCCGAATAGTAGACCTCCTACTCCCAGGAACAGATCTAAATGTGCCACCGGAGGAGTACTCTTCCTTTGTGTCTCAGCATGAAGCTTTCTATCAGCCCTCTGGTATGACGCCGCCAGCGCCATTGGATGACGATGTCGATGAAGAAGTTGTACGCGATAAAATTGATGAGTCTGCAGCTTGCGTGATGTGGCTACCATCGCCCGCGACACCAAGCTCATCAGGCTCTTCGTCGAATTCTCCCGACTTCAAGATCCCGGCCCAGTTGCATTTATCTATGACATCGGCGGAATCACTCACACGGCGTTATCACAGGGACACGTGCGGCGTACTATCACTGAAGGACGGACCTACAGAGAACCCATGGCGAACTCTCATCTGGCCTCTAACGAGGGATTGTCCCGCACTCTACCATGCCATCGCATCGATGACCTCCTTCCATCAGGCAAGAGATATGCCTACTTTGCGCATACAGGGTATAGATCATATGCGGAGCGCCGTACATGCTTTGGCTGCTGGACTTCAAAACATGCGTGTCGACGCAGCTATATCGACTACACTTGTTCTGGCTTTTGCCGAATCTTGGGACCAGCATATCAGTACCGGCATCAACCACATCAAAGGAGCTAAGATCTTGATCAATCAAGCACTCATGAACCATCGTCTCATGCCAAAGCAAGGCGAAGAATGGGCTCGGCTGAAGTTTCTTTGCAACACTTGGATTTACATGGACGTTCTTGCTCGCCTTACTTCCGCTGACGAAGACGACGCATACGATGTCGACAATGTGAGAGAAAGCATATATGCTGCTGGAGACACCGACTCTACTCTTGACCCGTTGATGGGCTGCGCGCACACGCTCTTCCCGATCATTGGTCGGGTCGCCAATCTGGTGAGGAAAGTGCGGAGATCCGATAGCAACGGACCCACCATCATATCGCAAGCAGTGCAATTGAAATCTCAACTCGAGGAATGGACCCCGCCTTCTCACATTGAAGAACCAGAAGATGAGACAACAAGTCCGCAAGATGCTATCAAGACTGCGATCGCTTATCAATACGCAACACTGCTCTATCTTCACCAAGCCGTACCTGAGGTTCCTTCCCAGCCACCCGGCGTGCTCGCAAACAAAGTACTGTGCGCCTTGGCCACCGTTCATCCACGCTCACGCTCGATCATCGTGCACATCTACCCTCTGATGGCTGCTGGCTGTGAGATGACTGAGCCAGATGAACGGGAATGGGTCAAAGATCGCTGGTCTATGATGTCTACCAGAATGAAGTTGGGGATCATAGAGCGATGTTTGGAAGTCACAAAGGAAGTCTGGAACCGACGCGACAATCATGCGCTTGAGCGTACAACCATGAATATGGAGCACCTGCGCAGCGACAGCTTCTCATCAGACGCATCCATTATTTGCGAGAACGACGCCTATCCCGATGATTACGACCCCGATCGCGACTTCGGTTCACGAGAAACACCGTACGGGATGCCGATACCGTCTAGTACCACAGACTCCCAGAATTCGGGAGTAACAGTCAAAAGCCGCTTGCATTGGTTGAGCGTCATGAAAGAGTGGGAATGGGAGGTCCTCCTCGGTTGAACCACAACCAGGCCTCCAGTCTTGTTTCTGCATTCACCAGCCATTCCAACAGATCTTACATATGTTGTTCTCATTTCGGAAACTTAATGTTCGCATTTCAAGGTTGGGTTTGCTTCGTAATGCCTGTTTTTGGAGTTGGCGTTGCGAGGTACAAGGTGCGAAACTAGCCATATCGCTCAACAATGTTCAGAATCAGGCTCAAGCGGCATTCAATCTCGGACCAAAAAGCCCAATCGGAGGACTCATATCTGACGCTCCAGCACGGCACTAAGACCCTAAATGCTTCCAGCTTATTGCCGTAATACATATCGACCTTACTCCAATGGACCTTCATTCGCATCACACTGAGCCGTCCTTTTGGCGATAAGAAGTCAGTCCACCAACTCTCAGATATCAACGACTGTACTTCGTTTCAAAACGGCCCAATCGAGTTCACCGGTCTTGTGCGCTCAAACCATCGCACATGCGTCACCCGGGCGGCCAGTATCAACGTGCGCGCACGACATACACTCGTATTCCCCTCGAGGTGGCTTGCATGTTGATAAACTTTTCGAAATTAAGGCACGTCGTTATAGGCTACAGTACTATAGTCATGAATACACGGGCTGTCAGATAGCAGCCACAGACTGTAGTGCCTGCTGTCAGAGCAGCCAACCGCCTTACAGCGCAGAGGTGCTACAGAACGCATGATCCATGCTTGGAAGACCGATGATAGAATTTGCAGACACATCTAATGCAACTAGAGTTGGTTCAGTACGTCGATTATGCGACTTATCACATCCTACCGCAAGGTCCCGTCTGTGGCTTGCATTCCAAGTCGTCGTCATCCATGTCAGTCCTCCACCCAAGGAAGCTAGTAAGCTGCAGCCGTCCGATGCTCAGCGGGCGTCTACATGAGCAACTGAGCTACCATGATCCCGTGATCATGCTGACCAGGCATGCGCCGCCAGGGTCGAGTATTGGGTCGTTGCGCAAACAAGGTACAGCTCGGCCGATGTAACGTTGGATGCTTTCGGTATTCTCGCTTGACTGCCGCGACGACCAAGCGCCAGACAGTAGGTATGACGGAAGAGCGGACTGAAGATACCGCATGACGCTATCGCAATTCGAGACACTTTCCCTGAACACACAGATCAGTGGCCTCCGATTGCATCTCGCCACAAAACATTCCCACATCAAACAAGGGTCTTAGCACTCTAACCAAGCAAGCCAGCTCAACCGATCCAGTTACACTGCCACCTAAGGCACACGCGTCATGGCCAGGTTATTGAGACCATTCATACAAGGCAAACGAGGCAAATAATCTTCCATGGATACAGTACCCGTCGTCAATTCTTACTTCGTTCGGAATGCCCTGCAGCATGCAGATCATCTGCGCACCTACTCGGCAAAAGAGCCGAATGAGCACAAAGACGGCGGCAACATACATCTCGGCATTAGCCATATATGCAGGTACATTCTGTTTCGGAGTCTCGGAGACCAAAGGCGGGCGATGACACAACAAAGACAGGCGCCTGACAGCCCACTACGTGTGCCACGAAACACCAACACCAACAGGCATCAACCTAGTCGACCACGCTATCGTAGTTTTCGAGCGACTCAACAGCGACACAAGCATTTGTATATGATGTGCCTGAGGAGCATTATTGGTGGCGTCCAGCACGGAACAAGGATTGACCCAACAGCAGTACATGACGGATCATGTGACTACGCGATACATTGGTGGCGTCTTTCGCCTTACGTGACACGTCGGAGTCATCTTGTTGGGAAGTGAACAGGAGGCGCAGCGGATTGACGTCGAGGGTGTTACTGTGAAGTGTGCTACGGGCATTGCAGCATGAACAAGCGGGGCTTTGATGGAAGCTGCTAGCGTTGAGAGGAGGTAGAGAGGGAAACACGAATGATGAAGAGCTGATAGCTGAAGACTCGGACGAAGAATAGATCTGAATCACTGCGAAAAATGTACAGTGCATTATGTAAATATCGCCTAGTCCGACTACTACATGCCAATCACCACACCATACCACTAAGCCGTATCACCTACATCTACACCCCAGCATCAGCATCATCCCCCGCTTCCGCCCTCGCCCTAACCTTCATATTAACCATCATGATAGTCTCAACCCAGTCCCTCCCCAGATTCTGCTCAACCTCCAGACGCTCCTGCAGCTTCTGGATGCGCTTATCAGACTTGGCCTGGCGACAACGCAGGAAGTCGATGGTCTTATTCTTATCCTGAAGCTTAGCCCAGATCAAGTCGTCCACGTCTTCTCGGGTCGGGGATTGCACATGGGCGGCTTCCAAGGAGAGCTGGTGTTGCTGCTCTTCGGAATCAGATAGTTGAGCCTCGCGCTCTGCAGATTTGTTATGATCTTCTGCCAGCTGCTCGGTTAGAGTCTGGAGCTGCTCTCCGAGAACCTGAATAGTCTCATTGGTAGCTTCAGCGTTGGAGTGAAACCTCTCTTTCAGCTTCACAAGTTCGCTCTCCTTCGCTGTTAACGCTTCAGAGGTCTCCTGTAAGAGTGATTGGTTGAGTTCAGACTGCTGCATCAGCTCTTCGTTGCGGTTGTGTAGACGAGTGTTCATCGCAGCTAGGCTATCGTTGTCCTGACTCAAGGATGCGAGAGAGGGCGCCAGGGAAGGCGTAGCAGAGCCTGTCGGTGAGCCCATGACGGAGTCGGTGCGACGAAACCGGCTGAAGAAGCCGGCTTGTTGAGGCTTACATGCCACTGAGGCGGACATGATGCTAGGTTCTCAGGTGGGCGTGGTGTGAGTTGATGGATTTCGGCAATGCAAGACGCCGGACAAGTGATACTGGGAGGGCTACAATGGCTCTGGGATTGAGCCTGTTGCTGCTACTCTGGGAGATGTATGCGGTACTTTGAGGTATAGTTTTATATAGAAGCATGTAGAACATGTTGCATTCACAATGTCCAAATCACAAAACCACGAAGACACCACTGTACACACACCAAGAAGACATGATATGCGGCACACCACGCGATGGAATTTGATGCCAGAAGGGAAATATCTATCTAAGAAAAACACAAAAAACAAAATCGTGAAAGGGGAAGAGGAAACAAGACGGGGAATCAGAATAGTACCAAACCACCCAACCCATCTTCAAACATCTTTGAAGATGCCAGACCAGAGCTCCTCTCCCACCCGCAGAACCACCTTCTTGTCGGGCACAATGTGGGTTTGGACGAAAACCCCCTTCACCTCGTCCGCCATCTTCTTGCCGAGAGTCTCAAACAAGGCGCGCTGGGTGTCTTCAAGATCTATGATCTTGGCGGCCGCAGCCGACTTCTCTTTCATCAGCAGCTCAACGAGGTGCTGGTACTGCTTCTCGATACGCCTGAGCGCATCAGCGGCGGGGCCGGCGGCGAGAGCGGGGTGCTATACAAGTAACTTTGTCAGTGCTGATCTGAATATCTTAGAGGAGCCGGGATGTACTCACGTCGCTGGCCGTGAAGATGTCGAGCTCGGTGGCGACGATGTCACCGTCATGGTGGCCTGGGAGGTTGGTCTGGTGCGACATATTAGTATATGTAGTCGTCTTGGTGATGTTTTGCAGAATGTTTGTGAGGTGTGAAGAGGATGTAGTCTGCAAAAGAGGTTCTGGCGGCTGAGGAAATAGGAAGATGGGAGGCGGTTGGACAGTTTATATGCTACGCAAAAGATGGGATGGGGACGGTGAATGGGGAATTAGAAGTCGAGGTGAAAGAGAAATGGACTCTCGAAGACGGTCAATTCGGGCTATACAGAGCTATTATGCTGTGCTCTCTTGAGCTATTCGTATGCCTATTCGTCTTCACCTACGACTCTTGTCTTCTTCACTCGTCCTCCTTCCCAGTATGTATTCATGCGCCCTTCTGTACCAGCTCTGTGACTTGTTGTTCAATCGCCTTGTCGTCCAGGCCCTTCAGTGACAGCTTCCGCTCCTTTCCGAAGTCTACCCCAGATTGTTAGCAGTGCTCTCGTATGTCCGTGGTGAGTGTGACGCACCGAATCGCGCATAAACGGTGGGCTGGGTGTTGCTGGCTTCGCGGATCATAATGGGGATGGATGGGTTGGCCTTCTTCATGGCGGGGTAGCTTCGCATGAGGAAATTCCTATCCAGTCGGTCAGCGCGGTTCGCTCTATCCGGCCTGTCCTGTCTATCCTGCTCTTGTGCAATGGCGTGCGCGTTGGGTTGCGCTCCTTCACTCGGTTGTCGCATACCTTGTCGCGGCGCTGTGCTCACTGGTCTGGCAGAACAGGAACCTCAGCTCCTTGAGCCCGTTTGCGAATGCTTTTGACGCCATGGTAAGGACCGGGTACTGGTGTGCGGGGGTAGCAATCGGTGTCTGTCGTCACTGGGCCGGCACCGACATTCAATGTTCGTCAAGCTGCCAGGCGCACGCCTTACCCAAACGGGCCTAGAGCAGTCGGAGCACCCCCATCGATAGTCCCGGATTTATCATCTCATGCTTGAGCCCAACATCGCGACGGCTCTCGCACACGACACTCGCCAAGGCCTCGACCTCGCTCTCGACGCCCCAATTCCTGCTCCCACTCGAATCGCCGACCTCGAGAGTCCAGGACACAGCTCGCCATCATGTCGTTCCGCCCCGGCTCCCGCATCTTCAGCTCCTTCCGACCCTTCTTCCAACGCGCAAATGCCCGCCGACATGCTTCCACGGCGGGCGCTGAGCCCGCTGGCTTCCAGAAGTTCTGGAACAGCCCCATCGGCCCCAAGACAGTCCACTTCTGGTATGCTGCCTTCATACCACCTCCATCCTTGCCCGCAATGCGCTGCCAGCTCCCCGCACTCTCCGAAGCGCATCCGCAGCCGCAGCAGCAAACACCCACCTCCAAAACCCACCACACCACACTCAAGCCATCGCACAAATGCTAACACCCCAACAGGGCCCCAGTAATGAAATGGGGCATGGTCCTCGCCGGCGCCTCCGACTTCTCCCGCCCCGCCGAATCCCTCTCCTTCACCCAGAACTTCGCTCTCATGTGCACAGGCGCCATCTGGACGCGCTGGTGCTTCGTCATCCGCCCCAAGAACGTCGCGCTGGCTGGTGTCAACTTCCTGGTCTTCTGCGTCGGTGCCACACAGGTCGGTCGCATTTACATGTACAACAAGAGTCTGGAGAACACCGAGGGTCAGGCCAAGGGCGAGATGCTGGATGTCAAGCACACTGCTGAGAAGGCGGAGAAGAAGGCTGAGAAGGCTCTGAAGTAAATTACGAACGGGTGAAGATAGGGTTGAGAGGTTGGAAAGTGGATTCCCCGGCTGGAAAGCTAGGCGTCGGGTGCGGGCAGACGGGAGGATTGAATGAGCTGGATGTATATCTACTACGGGATCATGTTGGAGCATATGCACCATCGTGTTATCATGACAATGATTCCTTTGCTTTAAGTAGCAAACAAAGAACGATCAGAATCCTTCAGCACTCGAAACTTTCGCGTGTTCAGATTTTTTTTATAGCTCTATGGTCTGTCTTGCATGCTAACCATGACTCTCCACTGAGCGATAGACATGTCAGGTCAGGAGCATGCTCTTTCTCAGAGTCGACATCCGCGGTTTCTAACGCCATGCTAGAGTACAGTGTTTCCCACAGACTGAATGACACCAGCGCGCAAACGCACATGTCCAGCCTAGAGCTGCTGTTGCATCCTGTCTTATCTCTTCCACTTGCGTACCTTGTTCTTCAGCCCAGCACCCAGATTGCGCATGAACGTGTAGCAAGAAAATTCCTGCATGCGATCGCGGAGAGATTTCTCCTCCCCGCAACGCGTAACCTCCCCATCCTCATTGCTGCCATCGACACCGGACTGTTCGGGCTGTAGGAGAGCAACTTCATCGGCATCGCTGAAATCGAACAGCGCGTCGGGGTTGAAGATGCTGAGTAATTCCATCTCTAGGTCTCGTTCAACATCTCGCTCTTCAGCAGCTCGACATTCCTCGACCACTCCATCTCTCTCCCACCCTTCAAGCGGCAAAAGAGCATGATGAAGATCAGCGCAGTGTTGTAGAACCACACCGTCGGGATCACGCGGCTCGATCACAGGAGATGGGTGTCTGAGAGATCCTCCGTGTCTGGGTGGATCGCGTCCCAGTGCCTCGAGCATGAAATTGAGACAAAAGGCTTGTCTGACCATGACCATACGAGGTACTCTCTTGATAGCATCGGCGGTCACCACGGACGGACTAGGTGCCACGGGTTCCCTTCGGACGCGGTTGGTGTACCTTCGGAATCTGCTTGGAACGTGTATGCGGGATCGTGGAGGTGGGATGAAGGGAGAGAGAAGAGAATTGCGGACTGTGCTGAGCGAGTCAAGGCTGACTGGAGGAGTTGCTGGCAGTTGTGTATCGTCTGCCCGGCCTGATTTGGAGGTGTATGGTGCCCAGTTTTTGAGTAGACTGACGACGCTGTCGTCTCTGGATTTGGTCTTCGAGCTCGAACGATTGCTGAAAGACCCCTCCTCAGTGGTGATGCTGTTTCTCGGTCTCAGGCTTTCGTCATCTGAATTATCTGATTCATCGCCATCCTCTATATCGCTCAACACGCGTACGAGTCCGCGGCCTATTCTCAATCAGCCCCAATACGGCACGTCAAAAGTTAAGTCAGACTGACCAAGAGGACGTGGAGGGGGAGGTTTCGCTGGTACGACTTCTGGTTCACTTCTCCAGATAAAGTTGTATTTACAAGTCCTACAAGTCTGAACTGCGTGTCCGGAGAACTGGTATACCGTCGCTCCACAATTAGGACATATCCTACGGTCCAAGTAGAATCTACCACAGCCGTGCATGTGGCGAGCTCGCCGACCTGCGTTCCCAGGCATGATCGGGATGTCGATTAACCCGTAGTCTGTTTGCTACGTGTCTGGAAAGGTAGGTGCACCTGCTGTAGATGTTGTTGCGAAGAAAAAGCAAAGCGCGAATACTTCAAGTGCTGCCTCTAATGACTGGATGCTGGTGGTGAGGATGAGATGAAATGACTGCTGCATCACATTAGAACAGTCCAGAATCAGGTCATTCTCTGCATACCTTTGATGACGTTGTCGATGGGCCCCGATGCCAACAGATGATAGTGATAGTGCTGTAGCGATGGAGGCGATGGCTGATGAGCGGAAAGTTGTGGTGGAAGAGTACAGCAGATGCCACTTTGAAGGTCAAAGACCATCAGCATGGCATTTTGCACGTGCTTCGCGCTCTGGGAGTCGCAATGGCGAGTGCTTTCTGTTGTGTCGGCGTGTTGGCATGCATCCAAGGTAATCGCGTTCGAGCAGCGTGCGAAACTCCCCAGGCACGCTCCCACCCTTTTGCCCAGTTATCCATCTCTTTCATATACGCTCTATTAGACTTCGGTTCGCCATATTCTGGTTCTGCGATGACCCATAGACCCCTAACGAACCACTCACGACTCCAATCATCCAGGCTGTTACCCCAACAAGAGCGGGCTTGTTGATTGATAAATACCGCAAACGTCTGAGGGGTCCTCCTCTTTCTCCTCTCTTTCCATGTTTCCGCGTCAGGTGAACGCTTTGCAACACCCAGCACAGCATTCACCACAGCAGTCTCCACAATTACTACACGCATCGCCCAAACAACCTGACATACTCGCAAAACACGCAATAATTGACTCGATGCACCAGGGGCCTGCCAGCGTGCAATCGATCCGCTGTATACATCGTGTGCAGCAATCTTTCGGCTCGTCGTGCGCGGGTGTAAACTCCTCTGTCTCGGGGTTCACTGGGGCGTAATTCATCTTGGATGCGGGGGGAGAGTGGCGACTGCTGGATGAGTTTGGTGGTAGAAGGGTCGATGTTGAACGAAGGAGGAAGGAAGGATGATGTAAGAAGAGACCAGGTGAGCTTATAAGTCAGGGTCGATGATGTATCTTGTTCGACAGTAGAGAAAAAGTAAGATGGTAATAATTGACACGTCGTAGATAGAGATTCTAACGTGACAAGAGCCTTGGTGAGCGGTGTTCGAAGTTTTTGATTTTCGATCCGCGAAAGTTCAAACGCGCTTCGCGTGAGATCAGGCACGCCAGGCCACCCACACACACAGCCCGCCCCCCTCGGCTAGCAGCACGTGGCTGTGGGCGCCGCCGATCTTGCTAAGTGAAGTCAGGGTATGCAAACACAGCCTCTGCAATCGCACAGTTGTCATCGAAACACGAGATATGCGGTCTAGGAGTGAATGCTGTGGCTGGTTGCAAACGCGCGTAGATAGTGGGTACATGTTATTTTCGTCTCACGCGATTCTCAAACAAGTAACGAACGTGGCAATGGACAGTAACAGTAGTATTCATTCACAATGTGGGTATCTTGTATGCGCGCCCGCAATAATGGCCTGTAGCAAAACTAAACCCCCAACTCCCTGCCCCGAGGACAATGTGACAATTTGAGAAATGTAGCAAAAACTCCAGTGCTGGCGTAAGTGACCAAGTAGTCACGCGGCAGCCTATACTCTGATCACAATGTGGATGCCTAAACCTCTGGCCTCGCGAATGGAGCATCCCAAGCAAGTCCTCCCCACACGACTCACGATCGCATGAAGGCCCTTTTCCGCACACCAGGCTCGTGCGAGCAGCTGAAGATCAGACGAAGCCCTGGCATCTAGTACCAACACAGCCTTCTTGTTATTCTTGATTGTCTCCGCTGTCTCGCTGTCGTTGCTCCGCGACAGATCAAGTAGGCGCTCTGTAGACTTGGACGTGTGAAGCTCGAACGGCAGTAAGAAGTCAGGATCCAGAACATCGGTGACTGGCACGATCTTGTAGGAGTACGACTGGTGTAGAGGATGCGCGTTCATGGGCTTGCTGCTAGTCGCGAGTGTCTCGACTTCTGGTCCGGTAGATGCTTCGTACATCCGCTTTGGCGCAATGTCTGCGGCGTCCGGGGGATGTGATAGGAGCGGCTCAAATCCGTGGCTGTTGCGGCGTGATAGAGTTACGCTGTGTTTTGAAGAAGACCTCGAGATGGTTCCGGTACCAGAGCGCCTCAAAACCTTGGGGCGATGCGTGAATGAGGGAGGCGCAGAGGCTGCGGTAGTGCAAGGGAAAGAGGTAACAAATTGAACATCGTATGTTAGAGTGATGGTATGGCTCACTGCGTCTCCTCTGGAGACGAATGTCATAGATGGGGCGTGAATGTCGCTTTCGGTTGGCGGCCCTGTCAAGCTGTCGCCGTCGATGAGGTCCGTGTTGATTGGCACTAGTTCCCACTGCGAGAAAACCAAGGAGGGACCCAGGTACGAATCAGGATCCTGAGGAAGAACAAAGTCCTCGGACCTCAATGAAGCTAGAGAATCGGCTGGTGCGATAGCTGACTCTTCGGCAACTGTGTCAGAACCGTCTCTTGGTCGTAACCGGTTCTCGTGCGGAAGCAGTTCGCTGTGGATCGAGTACCAACGGTCGGCAGGGCTGTCGGGCAGCTTTGGACATGAGATCCAGCCCATACACTCTGTGGAGCCTTTGGCACACGCCAGAATACGTCCAACAACAGAAGCTTTGCTCCAAAAGGTTCTGTCGCCAAAGGTGAATCCGCCGTACAAATTTGCTGATTCTCCCAGGTTGGCAATAGCGTTGCTGTCATTCTCGAGCATGGTCGACACGAGGAAGTGTGAGATAGCCTCTCCGGGGAGCACAAGACCAGTCAGATAAGACCGACTCAGCCACCCTCCGATATTGTAGCTGGACGTGGCATCGTTTTCCGAGATGGTCGACACGGGAGAAAGTGGCATGCGTAAGGCACGAGAGTTGTTGCGATTCAGAGCGGGCTTCCCGATGTGGCCGAAGTAGCTGTCCAGCTGTTGACCGGAAGCGAGGGGTGTTTGCAGTGGCGTGCCGTATACACTGATGCCGGAAGGGGTGGCCATGTCGAGCAACCTTCCGCTGGGTGACGCTGGTGTGGGTTCCTCGATCTTGTGTTGCTCTCCAAGCTTCCGAGCTAAATCCGCCGAGACCACGTCAAGGCTAGGCCATTGCAGTGTCTTCGCAAAGTGAAGAAGCCCAGAGAGCTGTCTGGATTGATGCTGTGGGAGTATGATGAGGTCCGACTGCGGTATTTGGGCGTGAGCGCCTTGGCTTAGCAATGACAGTAGTCCACGTAGTTTGGGTTTGGGTGAGACTGGCGCATCGTTGCCTCGCATAATGACGACGTTGTCAAGAAATCTCCGTGCGAGCACCAAATCCCAGTCAATCTTTCTCGATTTGATCTTGAGAAATCCTTCGATATCCTTTGCGTCAATCCGAAGTCGGATCTCAGCGTCGGTCGCATCTGCATTCGTGAAGGCATCCAATCGAAGCAGCAACTCACAGGCCAAGGTGATCTGTAGTAATAGCATCTCCCGCTCTGTCCATAGAGTTTGGTGCTCGTGCTCGGAGGCTGGCTCGGGTTCACTCCACAGTATCTGGCCCAGCCTTATCCTCCATTCGACAAGGCTGAAGTCATACCAGACACCCTTCAGTCCCAATACCCTGAGTAGGGCCACGATTTGTGTCTGCAAGCCTGTAGGGTCGGCGGTAGAGTCGTCGTAGCCCGGAGGGGTAAGGAACTTGGTGAATAAATTCGCGTATAGATCTCCAGAGCTTTGGTTGTTGAGGATTGTCATGGGCTCGGGGCTGTCTTGAAATGCCTCGTACATGTCCTGGAAGTCAGCCAAGCGGTCGTATATCAAGTTCAAGTCCACCGGCCGGATACCCAGTCGCTCAGGAGTTGCCTGCATGACTTCCTTGTTCCTGGCCGACTCAGCGGAGTCTTGACTTGACTGAGACTGGTCCAGCTCACTGGCCAGTGTGTCAGACCTTGGTAGCTCGAGGAAATGCGAGAAGCCAACAGTCCCTGGCTCGATACCCTGGGCACCGACCATGCTTGGCATCTCCACCACGTCCACCTGATAACCATTGTACTGTTTCGAAGTCTCGGGTAGCTGTGAGGTCTTGGATGGATGTTCGTGTAGGGTCGCGGCTGAGAAGGCGGGTTCGGCAAGTGGAACTGTGTCGGCTGCTTCCTTGAGCACAGCATCGGCGTTCCAAGGATGAGTGACGGTTGGTGTGTAGCGACTGCCTGTCCTGGCGATGCCAAACTGTGGGGCCCCAGAGAAGAGCGTACGAAGCTGGCCCTCACCAAGAGTCTCCAACTTGTCCTCCTTGGTTTCTTGCGGTGGTGTAGGTACGCGATCTGGCTCTAGTTCTTCTGCGGGCGACATGCTCTCATGATCGACTGCGGCACTCGGTTCCTCTTGGGGTATCACATCGAGTGTTTGTGGAGGGGCTGATTGCGGGGCAGTGTTATCGTGCTTGGGCGGTGCCTTTGTCGGGAAGTTTGCTATCAGCTTCTTGATCATGATGCGAGTATCGTGGCGATAACACCACAGAGAAGGAGCAGGTGACATACAGGTACAGCGACTTCACCCTGGCGCTGTGTTTGCTTCTGCTTGAAAGCCCTGAAGAACTTGAGGACGCGCTGCCTCTTGCTGTCCTTCCGCAGCAGCTTTCCGGCATTATCGTCAACCATGTCGTGGTGCAGTCGTCGCAGCATCGTGGCGGCCTGCAGCAGGCAGGCGAGGCATACCTTGGGCGGACATTATAAGGGGATAAGGGGACGTCAACAAAGCTCAGCAGGCTGGGCGCGACACAGGCTGCACACATGCACGTCAAACATGGCAGCCATCCCTGCACTGACAGGCGCGCACGTCTCGATGGTTGGTGCGAGGTCGCTGCCGGTCCCTGTCCCGCACATCAGCCTGGTCGATCAGACGAATCCGCGGATGACGTCCAACCTATCGCCCCGCTTAAGTGGCCCTGCATCACCTGCACCTCTCACGCCAGGCACTCACATTCCTGTTAGCAGCGCGCCACTGCGCCTACACGACGCGCCTACATCAATCAAACACTCGCAACCCGTTTGTACTGTCCACGCCGTCGTCTAAAGGCCGTTGTCTATGACGCTATATCGGTCCGCTCGCCTCCAGGTTCCAAGTCCTGTTCAACGGGCCCGTGCCAAGCTTCTAGAACGTGGACCCGGGTCGGTCATTTCCGCGTCTCCAATCTTATCGCCTCCACGAGCAACTGCATTCCATGTTGTATACGACGGTGCTCTATATCTACGGCAGCAGTGGTCCGAAAGAGCTCTCTGGCCTTGAGTTGGCTTTCGTCGTTGCACCAACAAGACAGAGCCACAGTCGCGAACCTCCAACAACATTTACTAGACATCGTTCATGCCTCATCGGGCACGATTCACCCCAATGTTTCATAATGATCGATGTCCAACTTGGCCAATGGGAGATTGAATGGACCATATACTCACAAGAATTGTCGTACGACTTAGCCTTGTGGATACGTAGGGTGCAAGGTATCGTTCTTGGTTCTTCTTTTATGCCAGTAGTGCATTGTCGTTCTGTGACTACTTCCAAGGTTCATTAATGTTGTGCAAACAATCCTCGATAAACAGTATTGAGTCACTGCAACCTCTGGCCTCTGCGGCTGGTACAAGCTATTGAGACTGCAACATCATCAGCAATGGCGTTCATACGTGGACCCCGCATGTCGTGGTGTTACACAGCAGCACCTCCGCATTCACCTATCTCGCGCTAGTGTAGATAATGGTTTGCTATCACGTAGCGACACCGAGAACACTGTGCGCGACACTACACACAGAAGCCAAATCACAATCTCCGACAAGATGAGATTGCTTGAAGACGCGCGAAGACTCGCCGACACCTACGGACCAGAGGCGGCGCGACATGTAGCATCTGCTGCAGACAAGGCATGGACACACGGTAGCGCTTTCGGTCAAGAAGTAGCAAAACGTGCTGGTCCAGCCGCCGCAGACGCGAGAACTCATCTGGGCAGGCTCAGTAAGGAAGCGGGCGAACATGCCGCTCCCGTTATCAGCAGTGCTTCGAAGAATGCTATGATACTTGCCCGGGCAGCCTACCACAGCGGCAAACAAGGTCTACACGCCCTGCCGCAGGTCCCAGATGGATACATGAACGAAGAGTATGACTGGAAGTTCATCACAAAGTTCGGGGAAGACATGGCGAACCATCTTGGTACTACAGCCGGCGACGTCTGGGAGAAGCTAAGCAGCGGCGACATCCTCCATGACATTGGTCAGGCGGCTATCCCGAACATTGAGTTCACCAAAGAAGATCTCACGGGGTTCAGCGAGAGGCTCAAAGCATGGATTCTTGACAACCCCAAATTGTTCTCCACGTTGCTGGCATGTATCGCTTCGGGCCCCATCGCCCTTGCTGTCACACCGGCCATGCTAGGCCTTGTGGGCTTCACACCCATCGGCATCGCTGCTGGTACGTATGGATCACTGATCATATCTCCGGACCGACTTTTAACACATGAGCTAGGCTCCATGGCTTCTGCATTCCAAGCAGGCGTCGCTCCCATCGCTGCGGGTAGCGCTTTCGCTATCCTTACGAGTGCCGCAATGGGACGGTATGGGCTTGCAATCGTCCAGGCGATTGCTGTAGGCTCAAGCGTGACAGGAACTTGTGGTGTCGCAGCTAGCGCATTCATGGAAACTGTCAAGGAAGACCAACAGTCGAGGAAATCGAAGACGGAGTAAAAGCAACGTTGGAGAAGAGAGAGAGAGCACTAAGAACGGTATAACGGAAAGATGATGTGGTCTGTATGAGCATTCATTACTTCCCCAATGGTATGTACCTGGCCCGGTGGCCATATCGTAATGAGCTAGAGCATCCGCTCGAAAGAGCCCAACAGCGCATTAACGATACATAGACGACTGCGCCTTGTTCGCCCCATCCAACTCCAGATCAGCTCTGTTCCCACTGTGAAGCTCGTACACCTATCTCAACGTTAGCTCAACGTCCCCTGCCGCGTTAGCATTTCAACATACCGGTTCCTGATGCGGCATCTCAGCCACGTGGTGGTACCCTTTGGCTAAATCCTGCTTCTGCCTCTCTTCCGCAATCTCGTTTTCAATCTCCCGAGTCTTCTGCTTTGACTTCCGTCTTCGCAGTAGAATAGTCACTGCAATACCTAGCAAAGCACCAACTCCAGCGCCGACACCTACGCCGATACCGATGTTGCGTCCCGAGTTCGATTTGCCCTCATCGTTCTGTTCTTCGTTCTGGCCGGACAGATTCGCTGCGTCGGACGATGGCGTGGGTTCCTCTCCAGTTCCCGTCCCCGTCGCTACCGGTGCTCCGCTCCTAGTTATCGTGCTCCCGACCGAAGAAGCTGTGCCCACACGTGAGGAAGCCGGTCCAGCACTTGGCGATGCCAGCCCCGCACTCGCAGAAGCCACTTGCTCGCCTCCTAGCTCCTTCGGAATCCTGATTCTTTTCGAGACCAGCGCATCAGCGGAGGCCGAACAGCACGCGTTGCTATCTCCACAACACCAGTACTCTGATTTGGCTGTTCCGTCGCAAGGCGTCAATTGTGAGACGGAGTCTGCTAGATCCTACTCGCTTGTTAGCTCTCTGAAACTAGGCACCCAGCCACATGCATAGCCACAAACGGAGAAAAGTAACATACCCCGTCTCTGCAGACATCCAAGCAGCCCTCCCAGTTCGCATTCGCACAGTACACCCGGTAGAAGTGCGTCCATGGCTCTGCTTCTTGTCCAGGTGCGCTGCTGAAACCTCTGTTCTGACACAGCCCGTTCGGCATGCATTCATCCGCCGTAGGGCCGTTTATAACATCGCCGCCTGGCGGATTCGGCCATTGCGTTTGGCAGCATGTGTTGTAGAGCGGGGAGCCAGATATGGAAGAACAGCGCGAAGTTCCTTCGTCCTGGTGCGCGGTGCCGTTGGGGAGGAAGCAGGTGGGCGTGCTGGACGGGAGCGACGCTAGGAGGAGGAGAAATGTTGCAGATATCGACGCTTGCGACAACATGCCGGGCATCGAGTATACGGACTGTACTCCGCAAAGGTTGTTCTTTTGTCGCTGTCGACGAGATGGAAAGTCAAGGTGGAGAGAAGCGGGAAGAGAAGAGTCTGAGGAGCGATCTGAGCGGAAATACACGAACGAAGCTCCCACTTCTTTCCTTGCACTGCCTGATCGTGATGCGAATAAGGCAAACCATCGAGCTAGGGTCATCCCGAATTAGCGTTGGGGTCGAGGGGCCGCGAAATTAAAATTGGATACCGTCCCGTCCCCTTTCGGGTAATTTCCACGACTCATCAGCGGCTTCAACCGTTGAATTCCGTTAGATGATAATGTCAAAGTGGGTTGTGGTCGCCGACCGTTCTGCAAAGGTAAAAATATACATTGAACGACTGTAGACTGTTGATGATAAGATGCACAAACGAAAGGATGGGGTATCTTGCACGCGCTGTAATGAAGGACAAAATCGCAACGCCTACCACAAAAGGAAATTATCTGTCTCGAGCGGAATCCTTCCGACTCTGCAAACACCAGCTCATTCATGTCTGCCGACTAAGCAGCAATTCCACCGCTCGGTCGACCCTCAGTCCGTCTCCCAGATCGGTTAACCTTAGCGCCTCTCGGGCCTGCTCGGCTGTGAAACCCATCTCGACAATCCGCCATATGGCCTTATCGGCCGTGTTCTCATGACTCCGAGATCCATAGATGTGGTGTTGTTGTTCGTGCTGTTGGAGGGCTCCACCTCTGGGAGTGGAGCTTCCGGCAGATGACTGACTACTACTCTGACGCATGTGGCGGCCACGGTAAGGCATTGACATGGGATGAGGGCGGAATGCGGGGTGAGGCGGTCCGGGTGGTTCGGACAGAGGATGATGTAATGGATCCTCGAGGATAGAAGGCATAGATGTGCCTGTGCTGTAGCGATGCCAATCACGACTGTTTGTCGCCGTGGAAGCGGAGGGTGTCGGCAGAAGCGGCTGAGCAAACATGCGGCGGGGTGGAGAGCTTGCGCTTGATACACTGCCCATGGTGTATAGATCGCGGTTGCTCTGGACTGTTGTGACCGAGGGAGATGGTAGAAGGGGCTGAGCAACCGTTCGACGTGGCGGTGAGGGTGTCCGTTCCCTGATAGGTGCTAGGATTGACGAAATGCTATGTCGATCATGGTTACTAGGAACTGTGGAGGGGGGCGGTGATGGGAGCAAAGGCTGAGCCACAGTTCGCCGAGGTGGTGAAGCTGTTCTGCTGGATGTCGACCTCGATCTAGGAAGAGGCACAGATGTCGGTATGTCTTCCACAGAAGATGATCTCAGTGCCGGAACATGAGTGATGATGTCCTTTCCCGGGCCTTGTGGTGGTAGAGGAGGGCGTGTCAAGTTTCGAATCACAGTATCCCAGTCTGACATGGGTCTTTCCCTGAGAACCATTGGTCGTTGCTCACCATTCCTTTTGCGATCCTTGAGTTCGTCAATGTGTTTCTGAATACGTATCTTGGACTGTTGGCGCTGCACGTCGCGGATTGAGATCTTAGCATAGGTATGCGCAATCTTGTCTTCGTAGACGCGTCGGGCTGCTTCTTTGAGGAAGTATTGTCGTGTACCGTCAAGCACAGGAGGCTTCCAGTTGACCCATCCGTTCTCCGCCGCAATAACAAAGGCTTTGGGATCCGAGGGGTGGAACGGGCCAGTGAGCTTGAGAACAGTATCAAGGCCAAAGGTGAGGAGGTGGTAGATCCATTCGTCTGGTCTGGTTAGCAAGATCCATGATTATGCAGCGGATAGACGAACCAAGCATCATCTCCTCGCCATCAATATCGCCACCACGAATGTCGGTGTTGTCGTAAATACCGGCTTGTCGGGCTTGAACTGTGCGCCCTTCGAAGTTTTGTAGCAGGACGGAAAGACAGGTCCATAGTTCCATCATGTCGAAGAGTTGCTCGGCGGTAAGGCCGCCTTCGTTCCCTTGCCCGAAGCACTCAGGTGCACCGACCAATGTGTCGCTCATGAGGTCTGTGCTCATCATGCTGAAGGTGCAGGTCGCCTGATGGACAAGCATACCACCATTGAGCCAGTCCATCTGCGCAACAATGTCCTCCTCACGTCCTTTTCCCGAGCCAAATAGCTTACAGAATGTCCATATGCGCCATAACGCATCGTCAACCCTAGCAGACTCGGCTGGGCAGGCGCTCATGAGCGCAGCTGATATCTCTGGTCGTACGAAGGACTGGCATTTCTCCATAATCTCCAACTTGATTGTGCGGATGACTTGGATGTCTCGCTTCTGGAGCTTGAGATATGAAGTTGGGGTGTACTCCTCTGCAGGTCGTGTCGTCTCAAGGTCTGCTGCAAGTAGAAGTTCGTGTCCAGGAAAGGCGATCTCTCTAAACTCCCAGGCTGGTGGTGACATCTTTTGCAAGGTAGATTTGATGAGATCGAGTTCATGACGTTTGAACACACGATAGAAGCCTCGGTTGATGGAGGCTGCGGCGAAAAGATCGTTGAAGTGATCTAGATGTTGGAAGATGTTGAGTATGACTTTCTCAGCTCCGTCAGACGTAATGGGTGGTTTGGTGGTTTTGGTAGAAACAGCTCGCGGAGAAAACACCAGGTCCACACTGGAACGCTTGTATTGCGGAATCATAAGTGTCAATGTTCTGCTCGTGCGAAAGGACTTTCGCTTCAGCTGTGAAGCGATATGGTCTCGCGGTAGACGGTTGACTTCAACAGTCGTCCTGGCTGCCAATCGCCGCCTGCTGGATTTACGCGGGACAGCCGGAGGAGGATTATCAGGCAGTACAGCATTAGCGAAATCTCTTCGGGGCTGGCCTGTAGTATCAATAAGCTTCCCGTCTCCAGCTGACGCCTGACGCATGCCCCTCCAGGAAGGGTTGCGTTCTGCAAGGGGCGTCCCATCCTGGGCAAGCATGCGAGGATCGCTGTTGCTGCCAAACGAAGAAGCCAGTTGAGCGTGCAGGTCGAACTCAGCCTCGCTCAACGTAGGGCTGGACGCACGTGGAGGGATTGGAAACGCTTCAGTTCCTGAGGGTTTCGCCTCGTTGATCATGCCCATACTTGCATCCGCGGCTAAGTTCTGCCGCGGACCGCTCCGCTTTGAGGACCTTCGGTTCAATCGTGGCTTGCTCTGAGCTACATGGAGAGCACAAGTTGGTTGGAAGGGGAGATTCTCATCGCTAGAGGACGGGTGGATGTATTCTCGGGGCGCTATCGACGGCGGTGCATGGGATTGGCTCCCGTTGAAAGATAGGGTGAGCTCAGAGCGAGCATGTAGAGTACCTCTAGGCGCCAGGGTCTGGCCACTCGGAAGATGCGCTGAAGGTTGGCAGGTGCTTCCTTGTGTCGGAGATTTATCGACCTCCACGCTAGTCTCTGAAGAGTGGTTGCTGTGCAGTGATGAAGCATCGCTATCTTGCGACTCGTTACACGAACTGTTAGACTCGAAGCTACTCTTGAATTGGTTCGGTGTGTATCGCGTATTCACTGGAGCGGTTTGGCGGATTGTGTGCTGTGTTTGCGGATGCGCAAGTGGAGATACAATGGAATCTCGTATGCGATGGTGGCTTGCTGACGGAGGCGAGACCTCGTGGTGGCTTTCGAGATCGGTAGGGCCCGTTTCGAGGAATGGAAGAGCGGGCAGTGGCTTTCCACAAGGGATTACCACTTGTATCTTAGGCTTCGCAGCCGGATGTCTGGCCCCGCTCGGAATGTTCTTCTTGTGCTTAGTGACCGTTTTGCGATTCTTCTTTCGCCATTGGATTTTGCCGTGCTTATATGTGCCGATGGTGCCTACAAGCGATGCGTGGCTTGATGCCGACAGTCCACCTGCAGTATTACTGGCTCCCGTTGCGACCACTGCCGAAGCAATGCTCTTCCGTCTCCTACCCCAGATAGATGTTGATCTTGAAGGCAACGGTACGGTCAAACCTGCTGACGACGGTCGGTTGCCGTCATTGCCGTCCCTGCGACCCTCGGTCGCTGTGTTGTGATTGTGAGAGGGGAGAGCCGCATCGTCTTTAGTACTTTCTGGAACTGCGCGTAAGATGGTAGCTGACTTTTTCGGCTTTAGCTTAAGTAAAGCTGACATCCTTCTCTTCAGTGCGCCAGGTGAGGCTGATCACTCAGAGCAATGTGTCAACATGGGCAGGTGGGCTTGAGCGGGTCGATTAGTGACGTATTAGGCTGCAGAAAATGTACGAGTAGCAGTCTGGAGTTGCTGAGGGTGAGTAGTTGGATAAGGGATCTCCCATCGAAGCCGTGACTCGGGCATGGTGGCAGGGCATGGACTGTATATCGTCCGAAGCCAAGATAATCATAACCTAAGGCACTGCTAGACACCACCGAGCTCCATGAATAGCCCGGCCGTGGCGTTCCGCACAGAAGATGCATGCAGCGCCCGGCGAAAGCTGAGCTGAGTGAGATGAGATGGAGGCCAACTCCGAGTGGGCGGACAGGACAGCATGGGTGGGCAGGCGGGCGAAAACCCAATGACGCACGCCCCCGGGACATGTACGGCTCCTCATTGCGCAATAAACGTTATCACAAGGATGCGTTGTAGTGAGGCATAGCAGTGGGGAGCAATCAGAGACATCCAAGGTTGTTGTGTTTTGGCGCTGGGGCCGTGCTATTTGCGGCGCGACTGCTTGCTCAGCCCTGGTGCCGCACTAATTTGGGGCCATTGTGCCGGACACGACGTCCGCCTCGAACTACTCTATAAGCACTGCGCCTTATTGATGCACCAGGCACACCTCATGTATGTCGAAACTCCACGGCACCGTGCATCGAACTCCATCTCGTTTCAGCTTCTCGACCCCAACATCACTGATCATTTGCATCTGCCTGGTCCTTGGACGACTAGCGGTGATCCAAGGTTCGCTCTAGCTGTGACCATGACGTCGCTGACGTCGCACTGCAAGGAGCTGTGCTGGCCTTACCAGGGTGAGGCTGTTGGCTACACAGAATATCTTCAACCGAAGCGGAATGATCAGAGACCTCTGGAGAAACCTGGCCCCTCCAGACCCTTCGTGTAAGGCGTGCGCATGCGAATAGGAGTGGGCGTCCGGCGCGGTGATACACACTACGGCCCACACGGACTTCGACATCGCACATCTAGTGCCCCGATCAACTCTTAGTCCGCACATGATCGAGGGTCCGTGATTGCGACCCTGTTGCGTATCGTTTGATTGCCGGTCACATCCGTGACGGTGGTTTCGGCTCGTATCATCGGAACCTTTCTCAGATCTTCTGTCAGCTTGGCCTTGTAACGCGTAAGGAGATAAGAGGGCATCAATCCAACCGCTTATATGTCGTAGCGACCCGTTGCTTGGAGGTCGTACTTGCTGGCTTTGATAGTGTGAGAACGTGTCAAGGCTGCTAACATTCAAAGGTTGGCATAGAGAGTCTTGTATTCCGCTCCCACATTTCGGGTAGTCAACACATAGTCTATTGGAGGAAGACAACACGCTACACGCTGTGTAACGTTGCGCACAGAGCTGGAACCCCTCTTTGTATTCTGCGCTAGTAACGGAGACCGCGTATCTGATCCAGAATCATCGTGATGTCGAAAAAGTTTGAATCTTCATCTCTTCTTTCGCAACCCAGCGCTACTAACGCTAGCGATCGCTCTAGATCCAACGGCGGGAGATTGACATTTAGCGAGATATGGATGCCAACCAGTGCACAGAGCAATGGCAGCGCACGATCCTGAAGTATATCAACCGTATTGCAATTTCTAGACACGCTACTGACTAGACTCAGGAAGAGCAGATTGCTCAAGCAAATTCAAGAGCGGTATGGGCCTTAGCCTGTCTCAAAGGCTTACCACTGACCTCTCAGGATCGCCGATGAAATCAAGGTCCCCCGCATCACCAGATCGGAAAAGCTCAACGTGCTGCAAGATTGGAAAGGCGTCTTCACGAAGTGAGTCTGGTTTGTCTATGGTCGTAGAAGTGGTCGCTGATACCGCCAAGTCAAATCAAGGCCGACCTTGAACAATGCTCCGGTCAGCTTCTCGCGCCGCTCCTCAGCGAGATTCACGCTTCGCTTCCGTTGGAGGTCCGTGAGAATATCTACGAGCATGTCTTCGACATCAGCAAGCCGATAGTCATCCCAAGACTGGAACATCCCAACGTCGAGATCGTGAACGGAAGACTGCAATCTGGCAGCGCTGGAGCGAGCGAGCACGCGAAAGCCATGCACGAAGAGCTTAATCCGTTCAAGCAGGACTACTGCTTCTCCGTTGCTGTGATGGGTTCACCAACCAGTGCTGAATTCCAGAACCTAGCGCTTCGCAAAACGCCCTTCTACTTCCGCGGCTCCAGAACCAGTCTAAACGTTCGACACCTACTGAATACCGAGATCCGGCCGGGAGTATACTTCCGCGATCTTGTCCGCCATCTGCGTGTATACCTTCGCAGCAACGCCGCCTTTCACGAAGCCGAAGACATTGCAGCGGGTGCGGACAGAGCTCAACTAGCAAGCTATTCAGAATATGTCACACTCGACGTACCGTCAACATGCGCGATGTATCTTGATCGCCTAGAAGGGTTGGAGACGCTCAATTACACAAATCATACTGTTATGCTGGAGCTTTGCTTCCTTGCTCCCGCAACAGGTCCTGGAGGGATACTGCATGAACCGAGTATCAAATGTAATCTGTATGAGATGGTGGGATCGGTATACCGTCGTGCGAGGGATGGTGGCGCAGACATCAAGGTACGGTATGAAAGGTCCAGCACAGGAGGTGGAGAAGACTGGACGGAATATCTTGAGAGGGACAGACGAGACACGGTGCAGGTATGTTGTGCTGCTCTGACCATGCCTTTTAACAGGACGCTGACTTCAGCTAGTCCAAACAACAACAACACGCGTTCTGCGACGGCCTAATGGCAGCGTCCGCGCTCCATGATCTGTTCAACGCACCGATACTGGTCTCTGAAGCGAACATAAGCTGGCAGCACGGCTTTACATTCAAATACTTCAATGAGTGTGGCTGCAGCCCGTGCACGCAGGATAGATTGAGGTGCTCAACGGGCGTGGTACACTGCTTCATGTATCCCACTGGGATAATCTAGGAAGATGAATAGATGGCCATATTCCGAGGCTAATAAGTTCAACTGTTAGACGCTAGAAGGGAGATACAGGTGTTACAAAAGCTACTACCGAACACGAGCAGTTGAGCAATTCGTGAAGTTGATGACATTCAATGATACTGCCGTATATTTCCGATTCTCTCAACAAGAATCCAATCGTCCACCCTATGCTGTCATATCCAACACAACCCTACCCTGCAGCTTGCCCGCATGCATCTCATTGAAGATATCCGAAAGTTTATCCATCTTCTCCGTCCTGAAATGCGTCTTAACAATACCCCTCGCGGCAAACTCCATCGTCTCGATCGCCTCCTTCCTTGATCCTACCGCAGAACCAACGATCTGCAGCGCCTTGGCGACCATGACACCAGGGTTCGCGCTCTTGATGGGTACGACGTCGCCCTCAGGGATACCGACACATACCACGCGGCCGCCGAAACGAAGTAGGTCTACGGATTGAGCGTAGGCCATGTTGTTCGCTGTGCAGACGACGACGGAGTGAGCGCCGAGACCGTTTGTCAGTGCTTGAACGGCTTCGACCATGTTCTCTGTTCCGTCTACGGGGATGAAGTGCTCAGCGCCGCTTTCCATGACGATGTCTTTCTTGGAAGAGTGGTCGATGCCGATAACGCGGTGGCCAATTCCCCTGGCACTGAATTGCACGGCCAAGTGACCTAGTCCGCCTCCGGCACCCGATATCACGACCCAAGCACCTGACTCGGCGTTTGTCTTGCGGAGCGCGGAGTAGACGGTCACACCTGCGCAGAGAAGCGGTGCCGCGGCTGCGGAGTCGAGGTCGGCGGGGATGGGCGTGACGTAGTTTGCGGGGGAGAGGACGTATTGTTGGAAGGTTCCTGGTGTGTAGTATCCTGATACTTTCTGTTTACCCGAATTAGTGATCGCAGTCCAGAAGTTGGTCATAGGTATAGGTAAAACTTACTCCTGAGAAACAAGAAGCGTCCATACCCGCCCTACAAGCCTCGCATGTCTCACAAATACCCGCCATCCATTTGATACCCACACGATCTCCCATCTTGACTGCCGAGTTCTCGGTTCCAGGTCCCATCTTTACGATCTTGCCTACGCCCTCGTGACCACCGACTTGTCCGGCTTGTGTGGGGAAAGGTAATGTTTTCCACGAGTTCATCATAACGCCTAGATCGGAATGGCAGACACCAGAGTGTGTGAGATTGATCAAGACTTCGCCGGCGCCGGGCTCGGGCATGTCGAGATCGACGATTTTGGTGGAGATAGAGCCGGGCGCATCGTAGATGGCGGCTTTATATTTGGAGGGAAGGGACATGTTGGACGGTTGATGTAGTGTACCACTCGATGTAGAGACAGTTCGGACGAGACGCTTCGGGGAGGGGGAAGGAGCAGTCAGGATGGGTTAATTGAAGACGGATTGAAGCAACCCGAGAGACACCTCCAGTACATATACCTTTCCCCGCACCAACACCCAAGCTCCATAACGCGTCGAGCTACCCTGACTCTCCCTTAGCTAACGACCCTATCTCTACCCCACACCAGCCCCGTCTACGGCCTTCCAACACAATAGATACGAAGTTACGCACACGGAAAAAGTGCACAACCCTCACCCACAAACTACCTCACCCATCTACCGGACCAATAACACTCTTGTCACATTCGGACCGCCATCCATGCCCAGCTGTACCTCACGATAAACACACGCGTCAGCACGAAGTATCCACAAACCCAAGGTAACTACCTAAAGAACCGAAGCCGAGGCAAACAGCTAAAACGCGTGACCACACGTAGCTGAAGTTTACCCCGCACCCGCGATTGGGGGGCAAAGCTGTAAGTGGATTGGGAACGAGGGACCAGACTAGACTACGTCAGGCGGGATGCATGTGAGCGCGGATGTGGGGTTGAGCCAAGACGTCCGAAGTTCCGTTGCTGCACATATGAGTAAGCTAGGCGTATAAGAAGTGGATTAGGTCGGAGATTGGGATGTAGCAAGGCGTGCAGTCGATCTACAAGTTTTTTTCCCTGGTGATACAGTCGGTGGTTTGGATTTTGCGTTCCTGTGTGTATGGAGTCTGGGACAGTGGGGTAGAGCTTGTGGTGATGCGACTGTGGCAGCTTCAGCCACTGAACTTTATTGTGGAAGGCGCGTCATCGTGGCCAGCACGTGGGGTCGAGACAAACTCGTTGGATTAGAGCAATGTTTGATATGTATACGAAGATAGTGGTTGTGAAGGGGTCGAGATAGATCTAATAGACAGCTATAGTACAAACTGTCTGCGCCCCATCCAAAGCACCCATTAAAAGTTCAGCAGCGTATGCACATGCTGCGTAGCACCTCCCTTTCCTTCTACTAGAAAAGCGTATCGAAAAGTGGTATAGTACAGAATCATTCGCGCATGTAAGCGTTAAGGGCGTTAGAAAGGGAAAAACTCCCAAAGAACAGAACACCTTGGGGACCACTAGATGATCAGGATATACCACGAAATTCCCAATGATGCTTCTCCGTTCCATGCTAGAAATATGTTGTGCGCCGTATGTGAAAGTTTATGCACCCTGATTAGTTATGAAATGGCTGGCGAGAAGCTCGTCAGCACTGGGACGCTTCTCGTGATCGATGAGGAAGGTCTGGGCCAGGAAGGTTCGAGCATCGTCGCCAGCGTTGTCTGGAATGGTAGGGCTGGCATCACCACTACCACCGATCTTAAAGATGGCTTGCAGTTGAGTGCAGTTGGGATGCGGGTGGCTTCCCGTAAACATCTCGACAACCAGGCAGCCGAGCGACCAGATATCGGCTTTGCGGGTGTAGGCTGTCTGTCGAACGACTTCTGGTGCCATCCAGAAGACTGAACCTTGAAGGGAGACGCGCTGAGCTCCCTTCTTGCCGCCACCCAGTGTAGAGGCTTCAATGCGCTTGGAGATACCGAAGTCGGAAATCTTGACTGAGCCCTTGTTGTCGACGAGGATGTTTGCACCCTTGATGTCGCGATGGATGATATCCCGGGAGTGAAGGTACGAAAGACCGGTCAGAATCTGGCGTACGAAGTTCTGGATGAGGGATTCGCCGAGCGGGCCGTAGTTCACCAGCATGGTTGCCACGGAACCACCTGGGACGTACTCGAGGAAAATGTTGAGATGGCTCTCATCTGAGTTGGAGCCAAGGTACTGCACGATGTTCTTGTGCTTGAGTTCTCGTAGCAGGCCGATCTCGTGTTTCAGGGCTTCCACCATGTTTGTCTTCCTGCTGTCCATCTGGGAGGCGCCAGCTACAGAAGGAAGCTCGACCTGCTTGACGGCCATGAGCTCACCGGTGACGGCATGTAGGGCAAGGTAAACGCTGCCGAAAGAACCTTGTCCGATGAGAGCTCCCTTCATGTACTTGACGTTGTCCCAGGAGTCCTGTTCGAGATACTCGGCCAGTTCATCGTCTGACTCTTCGCCATCCTCAGCAATGGCCTCAGAAAGGCGTTTGTTGAGTGAGTCGCCGTTCTCGGTGTTGCTGCTACTGCTACCCGTAAGGCTGCTACCCCCGTCGTCGAAGTAGGATTGTAGAGTGGTGTTGCCCTCCGGGTCTGTAATGGCAAGGGTATCCGATTCACCACCAAACGACACATATGATTTTCGGTTGGGTTCGAGAGGTGACTCCTCGTCTAGAGGTTCCAGAACAGAAGATGCCATAGAGTCACGGTACCCAGATTGGTTGGGCAGACCAAGTCGCATGACCGAAAGTGGGCGAAGTGGGCGGGCTTGAGCACCACCTTGGAGCCAAGTGTCGGCGATGGATGGTAGTGGCGGCGCATCCTTCAGGCTGGAAGCAACGCTGAAGTTGGATGCCATCGATAGACGCGAGGCTGCGCGGCTGAGTCGGTGAGAGCGACGTATCGACATGCGGACGGTCTTGTCAATCTCATCTTTTCCGACGTCAGGGAAGTAGGAGGTCAGGTCGGATGTAATGAGCTCGCTGGGAGGTCGAGCACCGTAGAACTGCTTTAGTTTCCGGGCACGAGCTTGGAAGACTGGTGACCTGTTTGGATCAGAGGGTCCTTCCAGATTCTGGGCTGTTGAGTTGATGTGGCGTTCTCGTTCTCTCGCGGATGTTGGTGATAGAGGGTAGCTGACAGCAGCAAGCGACTCGCCCGTGAGCTTCTCAATCTTGATCTGGCTGCGGTTGCTTGACGGTACGTAGACGGTGGAACTCTGCTGGAAGTTCTGTTGCGCGTAGATGCCAGCCGCAGCCTTCAGTTGGTCTTCATCCGGCTCACCAGCGTGAACCTTGCGAAGTATTAACCGGCCTCTTTCGTGTCTGTTGGCATCCTTGACGAGTCTGAAGAGCTCGATGTCACTCAAGCGTTCAGATAGCGATGGGTCTGGCTCTGGGCTGTTGAGAATGTAGAAGCAGTAGTTCTTGACATGGGCGGTGTTGAGGTGGCCCTTGGTCAGGGTCTTCAGCATGACCTCCTCGGCCGTCTTGCAGCCTTCGATGTTCACGACTGAGGTGCGTCCGCCATCGTAGATAACACGGACTAGCGCCTTGTCGTGTGGCAAGATGGCGCTGTTGGTGGCACTGTCCACGCTAGGACTCGCACGAACGTGGTGGGCGAAGCGGGCTGTCTGTGGTGTTTCGGTGGGTGTAGTGCGTTGGTTGCGCGAGAACTGGGAAGCGATGTTGACGGAGCTGCTGGAAGCACTGAGGGGATGCGCGCCGTATGTCTTGTTGCCAAGCTCCTTGGGGCTGTTCATTCCTCCCTGCCGTTGTGACCGAAGGTTCCGGGTCTCTTGGTCGACAAGAGGAGACGCGGGACGCGAGGGAGGTTTGGCACCGTATGCGAAGCTGCTCAGGTCGGAGTTCATGATCTGTCTCGACATGCGCTTCTCGGTCCGCGAGCTGACGGGATTCGAGTTGGAGACGGGAGGATTCGATCGTGCAGAGTAGAGCGGGCGGGGAGAGCCAGAGGATGGCGGAGTGTATGCGGCGTTGTCGAGCGTGGCTAGCGATTGCCTATTTGATGTGCGTCTTGAGGCTTTCTTGTACTCCTTGTTGCGCAGCTGCTTGGCTTGCGAGCCGATGCGGACGCGGTCGCCGACCTTCTTGATGCCCATGTCCTTGAGGTGGGTCTGGTCCATCTCCATGAGGTTCTCGCCGTTGATGTGGTTGTCTGGGGATGTCAGTGGTCGCTAGCATGATGGGCTTGGTGACATACGCTTGAAGAGCTCGACATACTGGGCGCAGTTGATACGCTTCAGCCAGTCACCAACTTTGTCCTCGTCCCAATGTCTGTCCATGTTAGTGATGAACATGTGGCTGACAGCTGTGAGCCTTACCTGATGGCGTCGGGAGCGTCGTATATCTCCGAGAACTCTGACTCGGTGGGAGAAGCAAACATGGACTGCTCGGCCCGTGTATTTGAGGCATGGCTGCGGTAGCCGGAGAGGCCGCCGTTGTATTGGGCGGACGACTGCGAGGCACTCCCACTCATGGAGGGCGCGGGATACGGAGACTTTGCGGCGAGCATGGCCATGTGTGCGGGTGTTCGATGTTCAAGAGTGGTGGACTAATTAGGTAGGAGGTAGGGCGGTTGGTCGTACGTCGGGCGGTCGGTCTGTTCACGCTATCTCATATATGCATTATGGTTGCTACGCGTGCCAGGATAGAAGAGGGTCGTAAACAGAGGGCGCTGCGGAATGTAGGATGCGGTGTTAGATGCAGGTCTCCGGCGGCGTGGAGTTGGTGTGGGTTGCGGGCGGACGGCCTTGTCTTTGTGGAATGGGGGTTTCGGGCTTCTTTATTGCGGCGTACACGGGCGCCCGGGATGCTGGCTCGGAGAGGTCGACGAGGGCAGAAACAAGACGCGGGCTCGAAACAGAGGATGATCCCGTCGTCTGCTGAGGGCCAGCGCGAGCGCGGAGACACCTTTTGCCATGGCTCCAAGCCTGAAACGCTAGCGGGTTTGGGGTCACGGCACTCCGCCAATCGCACGCGCCCCAACTCGGCGCTGCCACTGACGGCGCGCCCACACGGCATTGTCGCTATCAGCGCACCCAGCGACACACCACAGGCACTCAAGTAGCCTCCCGCGCCCTCATCAAAGACGCGTGTTGAGCTTCATGCACCCGTTGCTTTGCACGCAGCCGTCGATCGTCGCGTGTTGGGCCAGCGGGCGCTTGTATGCATGGGGCTCCGGCGCCGTTAGCGACTAGCCCGCATCTGCCTCACCGCAGACCGACTTAATATAATCTTGGCCGCCTCGCAAAGATGTTCAGGGACTGCCTCGCCAGCTGGAAATAGTTGCAGGCCCTGTATCCATCCCGGTACCTGTCACTTGTCATCTATCTGCCATTCTGCTCGACCTCGTGTTTCTGTTTGCTGACTCTGCCTGGCGCGTTACAGACCGCTGCAACGCGTGGACAGGCAAGATGAAGATAACTGGCGCCTACGCATGCTGTGCTGCTTCACTGGTTCTGCGCCTGTTCTCACGCACACTGTCTCACTTCAGCCGCCTCACTGCTCGTCACTCGCGCCCCACCGGCACCGTACTGTGGGAACTTGAACAGATCACCTACAGTACTACAATGTACAATACACAGTAGAAAGCAAAAAGAATTTATTATTCATGCTAGTCGAGAGTATAGACACGTACAGCGCGAATATCAATGCAGTATCTTAACTTGCTTTATTTGTAGTACACATGTTCGGCTCCTCTTGTATGAGCCCGTAACCGCCCCGATGCGCATAAGCCGGCCGTCTGATAAGGCGTCCTCATGCCACCGGCTCGGCACCCCTTTTGCGCTGTTTCTCATAAGGTAGACGGGGATGAATGGGTTGACTGTCATGCCGTGACCTGCGCGCAGTGGCCAGCAGCTGGCAGCGCCGTGTTGTTGAAACAAAAGGCATGCAAACGAGCGGAACATCGCCGTCACTGACAGCTGTCGCTACCGCGCTCAACGTGCGCTAGAAATGACGACTACTAAACCAAACAAACATAATTACCGCCAGTCCGCGCTCATCGTGCCCCCAATCCTATGCCCCAATCCTCTGCTCCTGAAGATCCTCTGCCTGTCCTGAAGATCCTGCCCGTCTCTGCCCCTCGGCTGGGGTCGACTGCAAATAGACGTGATGACGTCCTGCTATTCCCAGGCCTGCGTATGACGCAGCAGTCGCCCTGCACCCAGCCTGCGGTGCGGCACGTCGACGGCACTGCACGTAGAACATGGCCTTTCACAGCCAGTCAAACCCCCTTCAAGACACGCTTGTCCGACCTGCTGCTTGTTGCCCTCCTCACACTCCCTCTGCCCAGGGTATCGCTGCCTTAGAAAACGAAAAGCCCGCAATCCACCGGGCTGAGCCGTGTTTGTCACCACAGCCTTTCTGCCAACGTCTTCTTTCTTCCGTGCCCACATCTCCATTTTGCTAGTCCTCTCCAGCAACCTGTCACTGTCGCGCGTGCATGGGATTTCTGCAATAGCAGCAGCACCTATTCGCTGCGCTCCACAAACGGTCGCCTACTCGACAACTCTCACCTCGCAACGTCATACTGCAGGGGCTCCCGAGCGCCTGCCATTGGGCTCCAGCATGGCCTACCGCGACCAACCCGACCCTCACCACGCTTCCTACGTATCGCCCTTTGACAAACAATACTACGACCGCGGGAGAAGCCCCGACTATGGCACAAGACCCAAGTCTCGCACTGGCACCAATGCCTCCGACTCTCAGCCTCGTGACTCCAGTCCTGCCTGGGACCGCCGCAGTTTCGACAGTGGCTCGCAGCCCATCCAGCAGCCACTGAAGAATGCCATCGGACATGCCTTCGACAAGTCTGATGCTGCGCGCGTTGTCGACCCAGATCTCATTGCTCAGATTACGGAGCAAGTGAAGAGGTCCGTCTTGGACGAGATCAAATCAAGCGGCATGGCTGGTGCTACACAAGCACAAAACATTCCCGTCTCCCCGCAGCAATGGGTCCCGCCCTCGCCAGTGTCGACATCCAACTCGATTCCGCCTCGAGACGTGTACACCCCGCCATCTCCAAAGCGCACCGACTTTCCAAGCCAGCAGTCTCCCGAGCGCGACCCTTTGTATCGCGACCCACTGCTGGATGGCAATAGCGACCTGCCTACCCCGCGTCCTGAGCGAAGCGCACCAGTAGAGCGAGAACGGCCATCTGCGCGACCGGGCCCCGCGCCCAGGATGATGACCGAAGACTATACCCCGATCGAGAAGATGTGGCAGCGACTGTTCGAGCCAGACGGTCAGCCTTTGCCTCGCCTTGGCCAGCTCTTGCGTGGACTGGCTCTGCACTTGGTGCGTATTCAGGATGACGGAGAGATCATGCGCTAACGACAATATAGATCGAAGACTACGAACCCAAGCACAGTCTGGTCATCTCCCCGGCCAAGATGCTCAAGTTCTATGAGGAGGTCAAGCTCAAAGATGAAATCTATCCATGGCAAAGTAAGCAGGCGCATGCTCATGCTCTCAACACATGCTAATATATGCAGCCATCTTTGGAGACCTCTCGTATTCCGCTCTTTCCAAAGTATACCGCGACATGCGATGCCAGCACCATCTCATCCAAGAACATCCCGCAGAAGCGCCTTACATCCCTGCGCTTACTCCCGAAGGCTTCCAGGAATGGATGACGACCATGATCCAGGCATATCCCGACACAGAGTACGAACGATTAGTAAAGGCCATCTTGGACATGCCGATCAGCAACGCAGACGATCGGAAGGAACGGTTCCCGAAAGAACTTCCTCGTAGGATGTTCCCGACCATCGAGAACCTACACGCGCAGCAAAGATGCGCTGCAGCCTTGTCCGCTGAGGGTGTTGGGCCGCTTCGTAAGGCACCTACCTTCCCACCGCCGCCGCCCAAGACCCAAGCCCCTCCCCCAGGGCCCAGTCTTGAACGCGAACGTAGTCCATATTCCTCGAGGCCCGAAGTGAGGCCAATGGACTTTGAAGATGAGCCAATGTCTACATCCGTACCTATCGAGCGGGAGCGCAAGCCTTACTCAGCCGCTCCTGGTGGCGGAAAATCCTATACCGAAGACATGAGCTCCAGCACCTACTCTGATACTTCCGCCAACGAGAAGCGTCGACGCGCGCAATCGAATGCCGGTCAGGGACCGTGGGGTCCTCCTCCTACGGACGCTCACTACCACCAGCAGCCACCTCCCCCTCGTGGCCCGAACGTCCGGCCGCGAAGCCCAAGCTTCTCCAACTTCGGCACTCAGTCTGATCCCACGGTGCGCGACATTCCCAGCAACTACTACGCGTCCAACATGCACAATCCCGCAGATGATCCCCATCGCCGCCGGGAATCTGACAACAAGAGGCACACCCGCCAACGAAGCGGTACCAATGGCATGGGTGCATCTTTCGACTCTCAGGCCCGATCGGTGTACGACGACGATGATTACCCGCGATCGAGGTGGAACTAGGAGAGATGAAGAAAACACGTCACGACTACACCGGTCGCTACTTGCCAGTCATGTTGCTAGATGACGGGCTCGCATTGCGCCCACCAAATTTATGACTTTACGACATATACCCCGAGTTCCCCGGTCGTTGCAGGTATTTCCTTTCTGCTTTCGGTGTATATTCGGTTTAGTAAGAAGTCATATTGTTTTCTTGAATCTGTACTGGTTTCGTCACATACCCTGTTTTTGTTATGATCTCCTTGTCTGGTTATTTTGTCGAAAAGGACGGTCGCTGTACAACATACTACGCAGGTCTTTTTGGGAAAGAACCTGACACCTGCTCTTGCCGTAACTATCTCGCGATGCAAAGTCACCCAATCCATGAAGTATAAAAGTCATTCTCACATATACATATGACTTGTAAAATCGAAGTTCGTATAGTGGACATGTGCATGTCAACGCTTTCATCTCATCCGTACCCCATTCTGCTGTTATGACCCCTCCTCTTCTACTTAGCCTCCTCGTTCTTCTTTCCCCTAGCCTCATTCTTCGACTTGGTACTAGCCAACTTCCCAACCCACCGACAAATCCCCACACCCATCTTCACAGCCTTGGCACGATGTGTCTTTGCCAGCCGCGCTTCTTCTTCTTTGTCGAGATCAGACATGGATTTCAGCTGCTGCTGTGACAGGATGTCTGTGAAGTCTTGGGCTGGTTTGGCTGATGTTGAAGACCGCGACATGTTTCCAGCTGGAGAAGTTGCAGATCGGGTTGAGTGAGTGGAGTGAGCTGAGTGAGTGGAACGAGTGCTATGTTGATAGGAAGAAGGGTATCGCGGTATAGGTGTTCGGTGAGGAGTAGCGCCAAACTGGATGTGAGAATGTGCTGCAGGTGCGGTGGAGGTGTTAGACGACATGATGAGTAGTGGTTGAAGAGTTGTACTGACTAGCAATGTGCAGTTGGATTCCTTCTCTTTGTGGTTGCTTTGATTGTCCTAACTACAGCAAACAATGTTTAGTAGATGAACGGGGACAAGGCAATAATGTCTTGGGGAAAGGGAGGTGAGTGAACAACTTTCTTGTTATATCAGCCGTGTGAATGTATGTATTACTTGTACGCGTACACACACAGCTATATTTGTTGTGAAAGTGAAAAGGGCCTCCTCTGTGGCTGAAGCATCTATCCCAATAGATTGTGTGGCGGTGCGCGAGCAAGTCCACTTGTTTAAGCTTTTTGGTACGAAAGACGTTGTACGAGGTTTAGGAAACTGCCTGTCTTCGGTCACACTTCGCTCCTTTTGGTGGTACTATGATGTTTGGCTGGTGACTACACGACGTAAATAGATGTTCTGACATGGAAGAAAACGAAACTCCTCCGACTACAATGCCCCATCTTTGAGTTTCTACATGATCGAATGCTACCAAGGCTGACTGGGGCTTGTGATTCCTCCTCGCAACTCCAGAAAATCATTGAACCTGAGGTATTCGTTATATTCCTCTTGTAACTGTCGTCTGGCATCCATACGATGTCGTGATCTTTCCATTCGTCTGGTCTTTGAGAAATCTGTGGAAGGTTTTCATGTCAGAAGCTAACAAAATGCAGCTTGAATGCGTTACTTACATTTGAATGGCTTGCACAGCCACTGCCGTAGTTTTGGTGAAGAGACCAATCCGATCAAGATGCCGGCCACCGCTACGCACACGCCAATGAGGGTGAAGATGGCTTCGTTAGACCAGACGGTAGATCGGAGCTTGGTGGGCATGGTTCCTTCTTGATGTAATGCTGCGTGCAGTGTCGGGGATGCGATGCTATTCACCGAAAAGAATAGCCAGAAGAGTAGGTACGTAGACATGCATGCCATGTTGATTGCAATACCAGGTTGATAACGTGATTTTGTGACAGTGGTGGTAATGTACGGGAATGATAGAGGATATTTAGATGTGATGTGCTTCTCCGTGGGCTTTTGTACACAGGCACATTCTGAGATTATGCTAGACAGGGCAGCATGAACAGAAAGCTCGAGCCACCTGGAACTACGCGGCAGGCGCCTGTTAGTGTCATGCTGGTGAGCCTAATGTCACTTGCTGCATGCTGCATGTGTAAACCCCACATTGTGTATGTCCTGCACTAGCCCGAGTCGCTTACGTCCTCCACTCGCTGGGTAGCCGCGTCGGATTCGGAGACTTCGCAGTATCGCCGTCATCTAGAACCCATGTAGTATCAGCCGGTGTAGTTTGGAAAGCTGACTTGTGGATGCTGCGCCTCTTCCCTCACTGCCCAAGGTTTAATATTCATTGCTAACACCAATCAATGCTTCGCAAAAGATTATAATCCAATAATTCCTACAATTTGAGCAGTATTTCATGAGTATAGAAGATTCTGGTCTCCAGACGGCAAAGTACATTCCCGAGGTCATGGAGAACCACCTGCGCCATCTGTCTGCATGGTGTACAAGAGCCGTGAGGCAGTGAATTTACGGTCCCAAGACAACGTGGCCTGCTTTTCTGGAGCCATTGCGAAGAATACAGCCATCGCGCGACCTTCAACGATCAGAGTCTACGCCGGTGGCTTAATCGCGATCATTGAAGGGAGCCATTGGTTACCCGCCATGGCAGCTGGCTGCCATGCCGCGCTAGCGCCCATACTAAATTTGCAAGACCGCAGCAGTCGGTCAAAGTTCACCGGCTAGGGTTGCTCCAAATCTCACCAAATTGGGAAATGCGTAAGCGGCCATCGAGTAGCCCAGGGTGCATGCGAGAGGCCTGAAGCTGGTGACCACCCCTAGCCCAGAGTGCGTGCGAGAGGCTGGGGACCACCTCTAGCCCAGAGTGCATGCGAGAGGCCTGAAGCTGGGGACCACCCCTAGCCCAGAGTGCGTGCGAGAGACCTGAAGCTGGGGACCACCCCTAGCCCAGAGTGCATGCGAGAAGCCTGAAGCTGGGGACCACCCCTAGCCCAGAGTGCATGCGAGAGGCCTGAAGCTGGGGACCACCACTAGCCAGCTGTATACATGTAGCTAGCCTCATGTCGTCCATGCCACCCAACATTCTGGTCACAGCTTCGAGGCCACTAACACGGGCAGATCTGTGGCTTGACGGATGTCAGGGTAGACACCCTCCACACTAGGGAGCCAATGTCATGTAGCACAGACTGAACTACGTTTTAAACGTCCCATTTTGTCAAAACGGGATCCCGTTGTCCAGCGCCTAAGTAACTATACCCCGCACTCTCACGTGGCGTGCTGGAAAGGCTGAGAGGAGGCGAGGCAAGGCTGAGGTTTAGAAGCATTGGGATCTCCAGCTTGTGGGCAACTGTCTGAAAGGCAGTGTCAGAATGAAGTGCTGGTCTCTCATGCAGTAAAAAGTACCTTCTGGCTGGCGTGCAATTTGATCGTATGTTTCGCGAGACACGATACTGATTGCAGCTATGTAGGCGAAGCGATAGGTTCAAGTAAACATATAAGCCTTTGATCAAGGCGGTGCCTCGTAAGATAACGACGTCTATCCCAATAGCGGATGTTTGTATAACGTTTGGTTGCGGTGAGCATTGCGCGTGCCAAGATTCTTCCATTCATAGTCTCTCGAACAGAGGCACACGGCTAGTCGTCGGTTTCGACCTCCCAGACTTGCCCACAGTCGGTATAAGCTCCTCGTCCGGAACATAGTCCTTAAAGTCGTCGTGGACGCTGTCCCTAACGTCCACCTGATTCCGTTCTCTTGACTTCCACCTGGGCGCCTCTCCATTCTCAGCCCGACCAACACCCATTTCTCTCCATTTCTTCGGTGGCTTGACACCCATCTCTACCAGGTTCGACCATATCCTCTCTCCGCGCTTGTTCCATCTCTCCATCCTGGCCTCGTATTCTGCGTCGGAAGGTTGCCACTTGCTCTTCAGTATGCGGCGGATGGCTTCGGGCGAGACCTTGAAGTGTTGCGCGAGGACGGGTGTGGTAAATTTATCGGGTTGTGTGCTGTGCAGGTGCCGTATGCCTTCCATGGTATCGGGCGACAGCTTCTTGCGCGGGCTCCATGCCTCGCCTCCCAGCTTCTCTTTCAGCGCTTCCTTTTGTACAGCCCAAGCCGGACGCTCGCGCCTTCTCTCCTGACCAAACTCTCCCGTGAGAGCATCTTCTATCTCGGCCTCTTTCGGTTCCGCTGTTTGTGGTTCCGCGGTGGGTATTATAGGCCCTACTTTGCGTAGTCGGCGCGCATCGGTCGAGAACCGCGATTGTTGCGGACGGAGTAGCGGTCGTCGAGCAGCGAGGATTTGCTCGGTATTTACGAAAGAGCGGATGAAGAGGTTCAGCGTCGTTCTGGCGCAATTGTGGCAACTCATGGTTGTTGGTGTTTGAGTATCGATAGTGCTTTCCTTCTGAAGTTCCTTAGGCTATCGCACGGGCCTTCACCTCTTGCCACAGGCGGGCGACTAACATGCACTCTAACACTAACATCACAGTCACAGACTTGAATACGGATCATTTCAATGCGTCAAGTCGACGATAATAACGAATAAAAGGTTTCTACGTCTTTCCTTGGTTAAATATCCGCTCACGTCGCCGCTACTCCCGGAGCAGGAGCCTCATCCTATCGCATGACAACACCCTCAAGGCTCATACCCAATATTTTTGGGAAGTCGGAAAGCGATACAAACATTGCTGCTTGGCAATGATAACAGTACCTGCAAGAGCTCATGCGATAATCCCGATGATCTCTTCCCTTTATATCTTCGGTTCTTCCTTACCTGGCGCATTACACGAACAGCTTGAGCCTGTCTTTCATTCTTCTTACTCATAAAGCTCTACCATTCTACTATATTCTGCTACTCTTGACATCCCTCGAGTCCCTGCTTCTTCAAGCGAATTTCAGCCTACCCTGCATCCCATGAACCGAACAACAGCTTCGTCGCTGTACTGCTTCGGCCCCCAAAGCCAAGACAACACCTCGCTTCCTGCGACCAGCTCTCGTCAATTCGAACCCTTTTCAGCTTCACCCCATGTACAGACGAGATTGGAAAATTCTCCGCAGACAAACCGAGCGGCTGCTGAACAAGTGACGGTAGCTGTTACAAGGCTGAGAACTGCGGCTGACTCGAATGGCTTTTTCCATTGGCCGGAAATTACTCCCAAGCAACGGAAGGCTTTCGCTAATGTGAACGGTGTGCTACAACGTCCTTGACCTCATCCCCAAATGTAGAACGTTGTGCAGGTCGCGGTGCGCCTTCGGTGAAAGTCGTGCTATTGAGGGATGGCAATTCGGCGACAATCTCATACAGCATATCATAAAGAGCACTACGGCAGTGCGAACATGTGCGTACATCCTCCCATTGTCTAGTAGTTATCCCCAAATTATCCTATCCTGAGCTTTTACCGTTCTTCTTCGGCAGCAAACTGTCAAGCTTTCTCAAGATGACTATACGACACCGCCAACTCTTCACCATGGCACTCGTTGGAGCCTATCTTACATTCGCAGCAGACGCATTACCGACCGACCTTCGCATGTCGAGCCCCGAGCCCCGAGACCTCGTAACCACAGACGCGAAGAACCTCAGAGAGCACATCGAAGTTTACGGCATACCGTATGGAGTCCTCGGCGCAGTGTCCCATGGCCTAACCTTCTATGTGATCCTCTGTCACTTCTTCGGCAGAAGACCTTTGCTCCCGTGGATGGCTTTGGAAAAAGAACGCTGGAATATCGCCGTGGTCACACTCTCATCGCTCATATCGATCATCCTTTCTGGCGTTACGATGGCACGCACCAAGGGCTCTCGTCCCCTGCTCATACTTGCGGGAATGCAAATCGTCCTCCATGCTCTGATAGATATCATCCACATACATCGCATGTGCATTGGACATCCTGGTTGGAGTAATTCGACATCCTTTTGGGGGATCCCTCTCGTAGTGGTGTCGTGCTTCTCCATATATGCCTTTTACGAGTTTCCCTGTAAGTTTCGCAGATTTCATCCGTGTGCAAGGTAGACTGACACCCACTCCACAGTCGAAGAAGGCGATGGCGATGTCGGAAGCCTTTTCGGTACTGCCATCTTTATCGTTCTACTTGTGTGGATTGGCTTGACTGGATTGAAAACCTTGCTCGGCATCTTGATATGCGTTATGTACAAGTTCAAGAATTGTGCGACATTTGGTGTTGCGGCGGTCCTGCTCAGCTGCGGGCTCTTCTGGTTTGGTGATTTCGGCATGGCCATCGTGAGCAATAGTACGTTGGGGACGCCGTCAAAGCAAGTCGCGGCACTGTATTACACGTATTGGATTGTGGAGAGGCTCCCGCTATTCACGTTCTAAGATGCATGTCGGCGGCATGGTGGCTATCACAAATAATGTACTTGTAGCATTCGTTGGTATGAAGGGTGCGTTCTGCTTAACCTAGCACTAGGTGTGACGCTATGTCGGAACCGGCTCGCTCTTGCGGCTTCGAAATCTGTTCCGCACTAGTACGCGACGGAGTGGTGACATCAACGAACATGCGTCAGTGCCTCCTGCATCTTCACGCTATCTCGACAGTCAACTCTCCCGTGGCAGTTTCCTCGCAAGATCGATCCCGGGGCGATCCCGGCAAAAATGGAAGTGGATCCCCTCATACCCATGCGCGCTAGGGCCTCGGTATCATATGACGGACCATCTTCGCCGTACATCGTGTAATGATTATCTCTTGTCGAATATCTGGGTGTTTGACGGTATCGACGTCGTTCATCTACGTTACGCTCTCATTTACTTGAATATGGCTATGCCAAATGTGTTCCAGAGGCGAACGGCCAACACTAAAGAGTACGTCCAGAAGCGGAAGACAAATCGATGGCGCACACTAACCGCTATCAGCTGCTGGGGATACCGATTCGAATGGACGCCCGAACATCTTACACCGGAGCAAATGAAGCCTATGAAGTTTTCGTACGATATACTAGCAGAGGAATGTCTTGATCGTTTGAACGCCATCTCGCCACCGCACAAGGGTGCTCTGCCAAGGAACGATAGCAACCGCGCCGCGCTATCATCAGTTCCGGGCACCGAAGAAGAGAAAAAAGAGCCATTGCCAGTGCCCAAGAGGGATCTTTACGCCTTGCTGGAAGAGAATCATGACTCCGATCCTAAGCTTGCCGAACTGTGGCGCGAGGTGCACACCGTACCGGATTGGGTGGATTGGGAACAGATCGCAAGAGGACAGGATGTGTTCTATCGATATGGCGGACCCGCCTTGACTGGCCTCACTTTTCAGTCACTCTTAGGTGGCATGGGCGCTGCGCGAGTAGTGGAGACATTAGCAAGAACTGGAGGCTTCAGCACAAAGGTCGCAAGAGGCAGACTCTTTGAAACTACACAGCACATCCTCCAATGTACGCGGACACTGGATGGACTTAAACCAGGTGGAGAAGGTTTCGCCTCATCGATACGCGTCCGCTTCCTACACGCCGCGGTCCGGCAGCGCATTATGAAACTTGCAAAAGAACGCCCAAGCTACTTCAACGTGGAAGAATGGGGAATACCAATCAATGACCTGGACCAAATCGCCACGATCGGAACTTTCTCCTCAACCTTGATCTACCTCAGCTTCCCCCGCCAAGGCATCTTCCTCCGCAAACAAGAAATCGACGACTACCTAGCCCTATGGCGCTACATCGGCTACCTTATGGGCACACCCGACGAATGGCTATCCACTCCAACAAAAGCCAAAGCCATCATGGAATCGCTGCTTTACCACGAAGTCGACCCCTCCGAAATGTCCAAAACAATGGCCAACAACATCATCTACGCCTTGAAAGAAGAGCCACCAACTTTCTCTTCAGCAGACATGCTAACCGCCAGCGCCCGCTGGCTAAATGGCAACGCCCTCTGCGACCGACTCGGATTGAAACGCGTTTCCGCGTACTACTGGTCTCTCATGGCAGGCCAATGTCTCTTCTTCATCTTTTACTGCTACACATACCGCTTGTTTCCCAATGCAGATCGCAGGCGGATCGACCGCGCGAAAGAGATTTTTTGGACGCTGATAGTGAAGGCGAAGTGGGGGTTGGCAGGGACGGAGACGTCGTTTGACTTCAAGTATGTCCCGCAGTATGATACGTTGACGCATTTGGGTAATATTGGAGAGAGGAAGAAGGTGGCGTTGAGCAATGAGATGAGAAATCTGAAGGCGTTAGGGATTGGAGTGGGGGTTTTGGCGGTGGGGACGTTGGTTGCGGTGAAGATCGCAGTAAGGGTTGTTGGAAAATTGTGGTAGATGTTCTTGTAGAGGGTTTGTATGATATTGATATGATGGGTTAAGGGCTCTGTTATTAGACTCGAGGTTCGACGAATATACCCAGGTGAAGTTACTGGTTACGTCTATCCTGCCTCAGCTTCTCATTCAGCTTTACTACAGTAAGAGGTTCACTCACCCTCAAGTTGTTGCGTAACGTCACCGCCATTGTACACGCACAGACGACCTCCACTGGCCATAGCCTCATCAAATATGAGTTCACGTCTTCTTCTCCAGCTTCTGTCCTTACCAGCCTCGATCGCAATAACAACACAAATTCCGTGTGAGCTCACACTTGACACGGTCTAACACATACTGACAGCCCATCACCAAAATGGCAAAACGCAAGTGTCCCCGAAACCCAGAACAAGATGGTGTATGCGGCTGCCCTTCATTCTGGAGGTACCTGAAAGCCAGTGCCGCGCCCAACAACAAGACCATGTCTTCCCCACCTACCAAGTCTTCGTCTCCGACTCTTGTCATCATTGAGAGTGAGCGTGACGAAGACAAAGACTTCCACCACCGGAAGCGACAGAAACGCGAAGACAGTGTAATCACACAGACTGGTGTGATTGGCCTCTCAGCATCAGAGTCTCAGGCGTACATGGCCAGCAAATATGTGGCCGGAGAGTCCGATAGGAAGATACAACATGTCATGGAGGCGGCACGGCGCGCACAGAAGAGTCGCAGGGTGGAGAAGGACAAAGCGAAACCAAGCAGGCCGGTGCGGATTCTGGTCGACTATAGCTTACCTGCTGGTTCTGAGAGGTTGGATTGGGACACGGACGAAGTTCGTCGGATGGTCGGTGAGATTGCTTGATAGAGGCTGTGGTGGATGGAAATGGACCACGGCGACGGGTATGGAAGATTCATCGGAAAGGGTGCGGTAGCAAAGGTCATGAAACAACAATTCATATACATTCTAGTATGTGGGTATAGGTACTGCCTAGCGGAGATTTTGCGAAGGGTATGCAAGGATATGAGAGTCGTAAACATTGCGAGTATGTTCAGTTGTCACCAAACGTACGGCTAAGCCGATGTCAGTAATTGATCCGCGGGTGGGGTGTGAGGGACTGACCTTATTCTCATACGTCCAGAAAGTGCCGCTGTGCTGTATGCCTTTGCTCTTGATCACTTCGATCATCTTCATCACTGACTCCTCTGGTGTGATTATGCCCTGGACTTCCCACGGTAGCTGAACGTTCGCCATGTCTGTTGCGACTTCTCCCGGGTGCATGCACAAGATGATGGTATCATCGTCTTTTCTCTTCAACTCGGCGGCCATGTGCCTTACTGCCATATTGAGTGCAGCTTTTGACGCAGCATATGCAGCGAACCCGTCCTCCATCTCCCGGAAGTTACCTTGCGAGCCCGAGTCGCTAGACATGAAGACAATGGTGCCAATTGGTATGTTTGTTTTCAGCAACTTTTGCGCTGTGATGATGGGCCCAATGGTGTTGGTATGCAAATGGAAGGCAAACTCGTCGAAAGACCTAGAAAATATTAATTTCCAGTACTTCAGCCACTTCAGATTGATTGTCGTTTATTGGAAATGCACGCTTTAGCCATAACCAGCAAGGCGTAACGGCAACGGTAAAGGAAGACTCACAGCTCAGTGGCCCTCTACATCGGTTAGTGCGGCTCCCTTGCATGCTGTCAACAATGTCGGACTTACGTTTGGGTATCTTAGCACTCCTGCGTTTAGTACGACGTAGTCTATCTTCAGGTTCGGTATCATGGCCAGTTGCGCAACGAATTTCTGCGGATGGCCAGTTAGTTTCCCTCTGGAATGACAAGGCCATCGTCAACAGCACACACCTCTATGCTTTGCTCTGACAATATGTCGCATGTGTACATTTGGCATCGGCCATGATCGCTCCCCGCTTGTCCCCACAGACCGCTGGCATGGCCGGCCCAAGGCTCCCGCACAGTAGCGATGATGCGCTCATTCTTAGTTAACAGCTGTCTGACAAACTCTAGCCCTATGCCTCTGCTGGCGCCGAGTATCAGCCATGTGGTAAAGTCCTCATCGGCGTATAGAATGCCCGGAATCTGGTCCATCCGGTCGGTCGAGGTGTGGCGGGGCACGATGATGTCAACCGTCAAGCTGGGGCTGAAGTGCAACTGACCAACACTAGAAGGCTGTTTGCAAAGAGGGCAGAATAGTGTCGATCCTGGCCGGCGCTTGAAATAGTAATGTGCTGCTGTGCAGATAACAGAGAACGTTATTCATGACCCTGGCCCGTCATGTTAGGGAACCAGGTGCGTGGAGGTGCGCGGGTTAGTGGGCATGTCACATCGATTTGCGGACCCTTGTACAGACTTCACATATCGAATTCGGGCCAGGGAAAGCAGGGAAGAAGCGTCCTGCAGGGCAACGAAATAGGCCAGACGCTGCTTATTCTACCACCGGAGGAAAGAAGAGCGAAATTCTTCACGATGATTGACGGCAGCACGAGTGCTAAAAAGACTCGCAGCAGCCAACGCAGCACTTGGTGACGGCACCATCCCACAAGCCTCATGCGAGATTGCCGAGTAAGTTGCGAGATAGTCTGAATCGTAATTGACGGCGTGGCGCGAAAGTACTCCGAGTAGCGACGGCAAGTTGGCTGAGGAACAAGACCAGATGCGGCGAGTGCACCGCCATTTGATCGCGATTCCTGTTTGCCATCCCGGACCGGTTCCACCCGAGCACTTTTTGCTACTGAGTTATACCTGTCGCCTGATTGGCTAGTCCCGTGACCCGTGCTCGCGTCAGGGCCCTGGGCCCGTCATTTCGTCGCGGCTAACGGCAAGATTCTTAAAACTCTCTCAAGCCTCTCAACTCCTACTTGGCCATCTTTTCTCTCTCACAACCTCTCAGTCACGCCTAAAGTTAACCTGACTTTCACCACTCCACCTCCACCAACACTTACTCTTACCCCAACCACCACCACATCTTCAAAATGGGTTTCGAGCAGGGTACGTTTTCTTGACACCGGTTAGACGTCATCGGCCGTCTGTAACTTTGTCGACCATCATCTGCTATCCATTGAGCCTGCGCGCATATCGATATCCGACTCCTGTGAGGAATCAATTATTCCCGGTGTACCGACCGAATAATTGACACCTCAAGAAGCGGTGAGCGCAAGGTGGCAGCTTTGCGACAAAGGGCGGACGGTGGCGGATTGTTTGGCTGGGCACAGAAATTTTGTCACCATACATATAGCTAACACTTTTCTCAGGCGATGCTAAGAAGGGTGCCAACCTCTTCAAGGTACGAACAAACCGAGCCGGCCTCAACGCCACCGTACACGTCTCCCGAACGTAGTCTAACGAACATCCAGACCCGCTGCGCGCAGTGCCACACCCTGAAGGAGGGTGAGGGCAACAAGATCGGCCCCAACCTACACGGTCTCTTCGGCCGCAAGTCCGGCCAGGTTGAGGGTTTCTCATACACCGACGCCAACAAGCAGAAGGGCGTTGAGTGGGGCAACGAGACTCTCGTACGTTATACCACAAGAAGACGCTTATGTGGTGGGCATGCATGCTGACGAAGCACAGTTCGAGTACCTCGAGAACCCCAAGAAGTACATTCCCGGAACCAAGATGGCTTTCGGTGGTCTCAAGAAGCCCAAGGACCGCAACGACTTGATCACCTTCCTCCAGAACGAGACCAAATAAGCGTATCACCTCTCGAACGTTTATACCATCCTATCGACACGCCATGACCTTTCTATAATACCTTTTCGACCCAAAAACTGTTTGGATTGTACCATCATCGATGATAGACGAACGACGGAGGCGGTGAGCGCAGTTAGACCGCAATACCCCTTCATGTAGATTATGTTAGGTGTATCATTTCAAGGCGCTTTTCGACTTTGGTGCGGCATAGAGCCTGTTTGGACTTAGTTGCACTTTCGGAATACCAAATCTCCTCTACCGATCATTCAACGCGCTCATCATCTTCCGTGAACAAGTCGCAGACATCGTGCAGCCCCCAGTGATTCATTTTAATCTACTTTCAGACACGGCAGAATTGGTCAAAGCATCAGTTTCGTATATCAGACCACAGACATCCAGCTGATGATGAGCCAATTGCATACATCGCAAATTTTCTGACACGTTGAGCGGCATTTCCACAAAATGTACAGACTAGAAGAATAGTCTAGTGCTAGCCTCTAGGGAGCGACTCACGCGAGCAGCGAGCACCTTGCATCCTCGGACCTGAGGAACATGCAGCCAGGAACATGCGCTCTACCGGTGCTTTCTCCGACAGCTAACCGAGGATAGTGTGGCTGGAGCTCGTGGATGCTTGCGGAAGACTTGCAATGGCGACAACTCGTTTCGCTAGACAGCGTGGATAGTAAAAGCAATAGGGAGTCAAAAAGCTAGACACATTGTGTCTCGTCAGCTGCGGGATGCCAGTAGTCAAAGCGTGAGGCTTCGTGGCGCCTTTTCCACATCATCTCCACGTGAAAGCAGGTCAAGTGTGGGGGAAGCGCAGGTGCTCGTCGCAGTGGTGTCATCGCCGGAAGACTCCGTGTACATCAGCCATCTAGTCTGTGTCATAGGGCACACGAGCACATGCGTCTCTCTTCCACTTCACTCTTCTCTTTCTCAAATCGCTCCCCAGCATCCAGACGCGCCGTTACCTCGGCCTGTAGCAGCGAGACCAATTAGCGTCATAGTGGGGCGGGAACTGTGCTTCGGGTAGCTCGACAGTGAACACCACCATCACCAGCACCACTTTGGCGAATACGCAGCGACAAAGGCCGTTTCGGCCTCTACAATTGGCATCATGTCGTGGAAACGGAGCGAGAGGCTGATGGACACCATCAAGGTGGGCGAACCTGTCGCACAGTCGCGGTTGTAGCTAACATTCGGATAGCACTACAGCAACTTTCCAGCAACCGGTATGCAGCACGCATGGTCACTTACAGTATTCGTCTGACATACCACCAGGTGTCTCCTTACGGCAAATGGTACAATTTGGAGAGAAGCCATCTACGGGAACCCTCTTCCGCGCGTCACAATTCCTTTCTGAAGAACTGCCCATACGGTTAGCCCACCGAGTGGAAGAGCTCAACGAACTCCCAGATGGCCTCAATGAGATGCCGTCGATTCAAAGAGTGCGCGACTGGTATGCGCAGTCATTCGAAGTGTGTATTGCTAAGGTTCTCGCTGGAGCGCGTTGACTCATCTGACAGGAACTCGTCGAACTGCCCCGGCCGACCCTCTCGAGCGAGGTCAAAGAGCGACTCCTCAAACCAGCGAAGAAAGCCGGCGACAAGAACCTGATGAGCAAGCCGACGCAGAACCCCAGCATCAAAACAGGACAATACCGTTCCGCGCCGACGACAAACGGTAACGGCAATGGCAACGGAAACGGCGGCACCATCACAAAAGAAGTGAAAGGCGCGAGCCGGAGATACTATGCCGCTGCAGATGACGGACAGGAATGGCCGCCAGAGCTGGGCGCATACAACACCAAGTTCGCAGACACATTGGAGAAGATCAAGAGGCGGCACGACAGCGTCGTTACGACGGTCGCACAGGGTATTCTCGAATGGAAGCGCAAGAGGCAAAGGATGCAGATCGACCACAACATTCAAGCCTTCCTCGACCGTTTCTACATGTCGCGTATCGGTATCCGTATGCTCATCGGCCAGCACATCGCCCTCACAGACCAACGCTCGCGAAACGATCCCAACTACGTCGGTATAATCTGCACAAAGACCAATGTCCAAGAACTAGCTCAGGAGGCTATCGAGAATGCGCGCTTCGTCTGCGAGGACCACTATGGACTCTTCGATGCGCCAAAGGTCCAGCTTGTGTGCAACCCGGATATCAGCTTCATGTACGTGCCAGGACATTTGTCGCACATGTTGTTCGAGACTCTCAAGAACTCGCTCCGCGCTGTGGTGGAAAGACATGGACAGGATAAACAAGAGTTCCCTGTGACCAAGGTCATTGTTGCAGAGGGCAAGGAGGACATCACAATCAAGATTTCGGATGAAGGAGGCGGTATCCCCAGATCATCGATCCCGCTGGTATGGACATACATGTACACGACCGTCGACCAAACACCGAGCCTGGACCCCGACTTCAACAAGAGCGATTTCAAAGCACCCATGGCTGGATTCGGTTACGGGTTACCCATATCAAGGCTATACGCACGCTACTTTGGAGGAGATTTGAAGTTGATTTCTATGGAAGGGTAAGCCTCCCAACTCGTACCCCAAGATAATCTCGTCACTAACAACATCGGTCATAGATACGGCACAGATGTCTACCTCCACCTCAACCGCCTCTCCTCCTCCTCAGAACCTCTGCAATAGCAATTACCCGTCATGAGGGGCGGATGGACGTCGAGCGAACTCATCCGGTCATCCCGAGGAATGGCGCAAAGTAACGGTTCGCGAAAGTATAACCCTTTCCTGGCGAGCAAGGCGATGAAGCTCAAGCTGTCGGGTCAGGTCAGCAGGGAGATTAGTGAGAGGAGACAGGTGGGCGATGCGGCAGATATGTTTGCTGACAAGGCTAGTGGAGAGGATGGTAAGCCTTGGTGGAGGAATGTCGGTATGGAGGAGGGTATGTGAGATGTACGATTTTCGGTTTGGCAGATATCGTTCAGAGATGCGGTTGAAAGTTGAGGGGCAACAGATGGGCTTTGACATTGGCATTTTCCGCGACCTTTTGGTGAAAAGGTATCAATCGTTCTCTGGGTTCGGTCCGGCCTGGGCTGGCAAAGGCTTGGGCTTGAGCACCTAAGAAAGACACGGCGTTTGGCGAAGGCCATGTATGATCTTGGAACACAAATGAGAATAAGACGGAAGGAAGCAATAGTTACGTAACGCAAAATAGTAATGTTGTACGTCTTGCCGTTGCAAGTCTCCCGTGTGTGAATAAAACAAGCAAGAAATTGGGGTATAACGCGATCCGCCTTAAATCCAAAGTAACGCCTTAAATCCCACGATCAACATGCGAGCTTCCGTTCAAGCAGGTCCTTGCCCCGAACTAACCCTCTTCCTCATCTTCGCAATATCCCTCTCCTTGCCCTTTCCACTTCTCGCCGGACTCCCACTCCCAGCCATACCCTGCCCTTCTGCGGCTCCACTTCCAGTACCTTGTACCTCCCACTCATCATTCCAATCCGCCGGCGGTTGTGTGAGACCGAGGACGATGTTACGGTAAAACGCGCGCGTTTGTGGTACACTCTGCATCCACCACGAATTAGCAACCGATCTCCTCTCCAACTTGTGTGATCGTTGACGGGACATACCTCATTCCTCACCCCCGCAATCCACATGAGCATCTCCTCACTCTCTAGTATACTAACCGCCTCATCCCTCTTCTGCCTCTCCTCCCACGCCCTCCCCTGCGCCTCACCAGAGAAAGAATTCCAATTCTTGCCCCGTGCCTGTATACTCTTCCGTGTTTCCAGCGTGGCTTTACTGGGTGCCTCTGCCTTGCCAGCACTACTTCCTCCTGTTTGTGGCGATTGCCCATGTAAACGGTGCGCGCCGTATCCGCCGCTGCTGGAACCAGCACCGGTGAGTGTATCGTAGTCTAACGTGGTAGGGGGTCCAGTGAACTGGGCGTTGAAGGCGGCTTCTGATTCGATTTCGTCGTTGGTGATGGGTGCGTGGCCGCCGGTAGCGTGAGTGAACGAAGGCTGGTGCGCGTGGTGCTGGTTGTGGCTGTTTATGATTTGTTGCGCTTCGGCGATGAACTGGAGGTTTACGCCGCCGGGGTTGGGGGGTGGCCATGTCATGATCGTATTGCTGGGGCTAGGCGAGAGCGACGGGATTCAAGGTGTTTACAGAACGGGTGTGCTGTTAGGATGCTGTGTATGCGCGGTGCGGAAGAAGCTTGGGGTTTGGGTGGGGTTGCGATGATGGTCAATGTCCGCGGGGGAGGCTGAGATGGGAAGGTGGCAGCGACGAGGCACTACCATCATGCTTCCCAAGACTGGTAGTACGTGCTTGTTTGTTAGTGCTTTGTGTGCTGCTGCGTCGCAGCTTTCGTTAATCAGAGCATATTGGTAGATAGAGAACCCTTCTGATATCGAATGGTTTTTGACATTGATATCTAGTAGCTACTGCTATGCTTAGAGACGTCGACTCCTTCCCATCTTGACCGTCGACCTTGGATATTGCCGTCTAGTGATGTGACCAAAACGCTGAAATGCCAATCTATGCCCAATGCTTAACACACGCGCCGAGAGATCAAGTCCGACTTGATCGAAGCGCAAATCCCTGGTAACCTTCGTTGTCCGTCTATAGTGCCGAGCCAGACTTGCACTGGCCTAGTTCGTTACGATTCTTCCAACATCCGCTCCCAGGGGAGCAGGCGCGCCGCAGATTTCCCCGGGAGCTGGATAGGAGTTAGGCTATGTGCCGCCATTTGCCTGCTGATGCTCAGCCTTGCTGCCCTTACCTCGCCAGGTGCTGACCGCCGGTATGTCGGCTTTCAGTCTCTCTTCCTGTGTTGAGTACGCCTTGGGCGTCAATTTTATCAACGTGTGTAGCGGGACCTCCATCCACGGGCTCTGCTCTTGTGGTACGTTCATGAAGTATGCGTAGATACACCTCAGGATGGCCTGGTGTGTAACGATCAAGATGTTCTCGCTCCGCTCCAGCTCCATGATAATGGGCTCCAAACGAATGACAACATCGCGATATGACTCTCCACCCAAGTAACGGTAGTTGTATTTGTCCTCGTCGCGTTGCTTGAAGTCTTCGGGGAACTTCTGTTCGATTTGAGCGTATGTGAGACCGTCGCAGACGCCGGAGTCGAGTTCGTCGAGCGCCTTCCATTCCAACTTCTCGAATGTGAGGAATCGTGCGGTTTGGATCGTTCGCTTCAAGGTTGAGGTCCAGACAGTGAGTTTACGACCGTCGCCGACCGATTTCGCAACCAGACCGGGTAGCGCATGCGCATACGCATCTCCTCGCTCTGACAGGTTTGCGTCTCCTCCAATTTGACCTGTAAGGTTGTACTCGGATTCACCGTGCTGCCACGATTAGTTTTCATAGCTCGTGTTTGCGACATGTACTTACTCGCGATAACCAGATCGAGCGCGGCTTGATGTGGAGATTCATCAAGTAGTAGACGACCCTACTCTGGAGGTAGTCCTGAATCTGGTTGATGATGACTTGCTTGCCCACGTCGATGAGCTTGACGTATGTGAGGTCGCGCTCGTCCTCGTCTATGGTCTGGTACACCTTCTCGTAGTTCCGGATACGGTTGCGGAAATCCGCTGCAGCTTCCTCGGGGTCTTGACCGACATAGTCTGGAGATGTCGTCTTTACTTCCAATATGTTGCTCATAATGAGATCCTCGTCGTCGCATTTTGACTCAACGAATAGCGTCTCGATGTTCTCGGCGGCGCATCGCTCCTGTATCCACCTGCGCCGGCTCTTGGTCGAGTTTGTGGCGTCTAGTATCGCGATCAAGCCCCTGCCCTCAGAAAACCATTTGCACATGTCGTTAACAGCTGCTTCGGCGGCTGCTTTCCGGAGACGCTCTCCTTCTGGGTTGGAGGTATCGAAGAACTCGGCGGAGGGGTTTGGGGTCGCAGTACGACGATACTGGCCAACGTTGAACGTCTTGGATTTGATCGATAACCAATGGAGGTAGCGAACCACTGCGTTGCAACTCGTTAGTGTTTATACGAGACCGTACAGGAGAAACGTACCTTTCTGTGCAATCAAACTCTTGCCCCGCGCGGGCAAGCCTACCATGACGACGCATATCCGCGTGTCTTCGGCCTGTACACCGGCACCGTTAGTCTTTCTGCTTGGTCTTACAAAGTCGCCAGCAGGCACTGCGCGCATATTGGGCGCATAGAATCCATTGGAGTCGGCATTGGAGTCGGTCATTGTATGCGGCAAGTACAGCTCCCTGAAGTCCAGTGACGATGCGACTGGCGAAGCGAAGTAAAAGTTATATGGATCGGAAATCTAGCCGAAGGTATTCCGAGATGCAGCGAGAATGCGGCTTTTAATCAACGATGCAGCAAGGGCAGATGCTAGGCGGTCAACAGAAGGCTGTGGAGTCGCACGGCTGAAGTCGTCTGTTAGGTGAAGCAATAAGTGTATGGACGTCGAGTGTCGTGTTGCAGGGTCGTCAGGTCGGCCCGGCAGTCAAGAAGCGAGAGGAGATGGATTGATTGACGATGATTCCCCCGCATTCGGTACGGCGTCCTTCTTTTCACAAGCCAGAGCAATAAGCGTTCGGATTGCGGCTCCAGGCTAGCGGGCGCGGTGGAGCAGATGTAACGGGTGATTCTCATTCGATAGCACGTGTGGCTGCAGTCCAATGTGTCCACATGTCCGGCAGTCGTGACAGCGCAAACAACGGGCGCCGTTTGCGCCTGCCCATGCGCATTCCTTGGTGCTTGCCTACAGCAATGGGCACCAGCAGGACAGCTCCAAGGCTCTCAGCCGTTGCCATGCTGCTACGAGCTCTCCGGGTCGTGTGCCACGATGCCGCCTGCTTCTGCGGTATGACGACAATGGCTCCAGCAGCATAGCTAGGGGGTCCAGAAACATGCCTGCCTAAAGCCGCCGATTGCCGGGAAGACGTGATGGATGGGAGCGAAATTTCTTTACATTGTCGTAGTCGCGCGCCAGTCGTCGTAAATCGGCAAAAAAACAATGGTGCATCCTGAAGATCCTAGCAAGGAAAAAAGACTACTTACAGTCGATATGGAGTAAGTCCGGTGATGCATCGTTGACATCAGTTATTGTACGCGTTGTGATGAGGGGCGTCACGTAAGCTTTCGTCGTGGCGGGGCAGTGGGCTGCCAGAGTATCGTGTACCTCGCGATCTGTCGACTGGGCGTTGAAGGTTGAAGGATCAAATGCACACCACGCAAATGGGATAGACTGCTCTTGCTTAAGGTGCGTACACGCAAGCCCGGGGTACGTCCAGGCCGCTATCGCTCTGGTACTGCGGTGTGTGATCGCCGCGGGATTGGTTACCACGCTCCCCACGTGTGGCTGACCTGATAACAACGCATTGCAGCCATAGGCGTACCGTTGGAAAAGCACTCATCAACACAGATAGATAATGCGAAAAGTAAAAGTTTTTTTCATGTCGTGTGCAACTCCTCATTACATCGTTTCCCAGAATTCGCCAACGCTATGTGCAATCCTACGCCAGAGTCAAGCTAAAGATGCGGGTATCTAGCAATGCTAAAATCATCCTGCGCTACAAATGCCATGCTAAATCACTCTCCAGACGGCCGTTATATGTCATGGACCTTGATCCATCCAACTAAATCTCAAGCATGCAGTTTGGTCATGCCATTGACCCTGTGCGTGTTGTCGATTCCCCTTTGCAAAGCAAGCAGAGTCGCGCTGGCATCCAATCGTCGCTTCAATGCCGCTGCTGTTCGTTCCTGTCCTCGGCTGCCGATGCCTTCCTCAACCCATCGAATCTTATTGATCATGAAGCTGAGACCCTCATGAGCCTTGCTCTTCCTGCTCGAGATGCCATATTCGACGGAACCCGTGTACTCCTGAAGTTGCGGCAAGATGAGTATCTCAATCTGCAAGTCCATATCGGCGGGTGGTGTCACAGGGGCCGCTGGCACCTTTGTTAAAACATCAGCGGCATCGGCTGGGTCGTTGGGCGCAGTGATGCGTGGGTCGAGCATAGTGACGTCGACAGTATCATCCCATTCACCACGGATCCATCCAGAGTGGATCGCAGCAGCAATAGGATCTGAATCGTCGCGATACACGCGCGCACCCCAAAGATGTCTCTCTAACACGACGTGCTGGCGTTGTCGTGGTTTCAGGTAGTAACGCGGCACTCTGATAGTAAAGGTGCAATTGATGGGATTGACGTCGAAACGAGGCAACCGTTGAGGTTTCGAGGCGTATCCGAACTGGTCATCTAGCGATGAGTTGGGCTTGGGCAGCTCGGTCTTTGCATCGTACAGCTGTGATCCAAGATGTTTGCGAGGGCGTTTCGCAGCATCGTCAAGAACAGGCTGTACGTCGTGGACCTTGATCAGGATCTTTGTTACTTGCTGCAACGGCTGAAGGTTAGGTCGAGGGGTGTGGTGGTGGTGATGATGGTGATGAGGGTTTCCTCCAATGTGGTGGTGGTGATGAACTGATTGGCCTGGGCCAGCTTGTGGTAGACTGGGGTGTCGCCCGTTAATGGTAGTTGAGGTTGGCTGGATCGCCGTGTCTTCGTCAGGCTTGTGTTGGTGGTGATGGTGATGGTGGTGACTATGCTGTTAGTACGCATCTTGTATGGCAATGAGGGAACTCACTGATGATGATGGTGCTTGTTCCGTTTGGTCCCACGCGCACCGGGTGTTCCTCTACCATCAGCATTCTCGATGTCGAAGATCCCCTCCTCATCCTTGACTCGCTTCGGCTTCCTTCCTTGCTGGGAACCGATTCTTCTCATCATTTCGCCGTTGTCCGATTCGAATGAGCCCTGGCCGTTCTGTGGCATGGGGCTTCCCCGCGATGGGGTCGTCGATCCCAGCCCGCTGCCGAGACCGGAGAACATGCGCCCGAATTCGCTCTTGATTCCAGGATCTTTGCCAACGGACAAGGGCTGCGCCGAGGCACCTTGAACAGCCTGTGGAAGCGGAGACGCTCTGCCCGTTCGTCTGCTCGCCTCCAAACCAAAGCCAATGTGCGATTTCGAGTGTTGCATGGCCTCGCCCATCCGGGAAGGCTGATCGTAGAGTGATCTTCCGCTGGAGGATAGAGAGCGTGCGAGTGGCTCGGTCCTCTGTCGCTCTAGGGAGTTGGGGTCGGAGGTAGGAGGAGCGTGGTACTGCTCGACTACGCGATGGCCCAACTGGTCTACACTGCGTCGCAACATATCCTCTGAACTTTGGGCGCCGTATCGGGGAGCGCCCAACATGGATGGGGGGTACGGGCCATAGGTGCGATGCATCGGCGGAGGTTCCTCTGCGCGACTGTCATGAGGAGGTTCATGGACAGCACCGGTGGGCGCTGATTGCCGCCACAGACTGCGTGGAGGTTCGGATGAGCCAGAGATGTTGCGCTGCGCCTGCGGTGGACTGAAGCCAGACTGCGACACAGGGTGAACAGTCACGGGCCGATCCCTCTCCGAGGCATTGTGGTTTGTGCCTGCTAAGAGTTCTGCAGCATTGGGCCTTGCGTGATGCGACTCCCCCAGTGTGCGCCGCCGCTCCTCGTTTGGCCCGTAGGCGCTGCGCCGGCCTGCGAACCCGTCGTACGAAGATCTGCCCTCTTGTTCGGTGTTTGCCAGAGGGCCCATCGGTTGGCTGTTCGGTCGGGGTGGGACATTCGCGGCAGGCTGTCGACCTGTGTCCTGCGCATAGGGGCGGTGGCCGGCGAAGTTCATGGGCTTGTAGGATTGTGTCGTTGGTGGCAGCGACTGGCGACCCGGATCAGGCGAGCCATGGTTGCTGTAGGACTGTCTGGGTGAGCCGGCCGAGAAGGCATGACCTTCAGACGGCCGCGAGGTATTGCTGCCGTACATGTTGCGTTCTGGGGTGGGTTGACGGCGAAACAGAGGGAAATCCGACCGTGAACCAGCGGGCAGGCCACGTCGAGGCGAAGGTGGCTGCATGCTGTGGCCGTTGGGTACTGGGACGTTGGTGGGAGGCGAGGGCTGTGATTGCGCTGTTTGGTTGAGCGCACCTGTGTCACCGCCGCCGCCGATAAGAGATGAGATGGACATGCTGCTTCCCGGTCGCAACGCCTGACCTAGGCCAGGAAGCTCTCTGTTGGCGCCAAAGTTAGAGGTGTATTGTGGACGTTGCGACTGGGATGCATGGAGATGCTGCTGTGTGGGGGACGATGGAGGAGGCATTTGGGGCCGCGCGAAGGATGGTGGAGGTGGAGGTTCGTGAGACGGGCCTGGGGGAGAGTTAGTTTGGGACAAAGCTTGACCATTGCTTTTGGGAGCGGGGCTGTACCATAGGGGTTCGGGGAGCTGGCGGCGTTCAGCGACGAGGCGCGCGCAGCATCGAAGCTATAGGGCGCCGGGGCTGGAGGGTTGTTGGAAGTGGACATTTGCGGTGGAGGGTGCGACTGGGAGTGATGAGTCTCGTAGTGTATCGGTCGCGCTAAAGACATGGATCAGCACAAGCTCGGACGGCGAGTCGCGACTTTTCGAAAGAGGTTTAGAGGCCCGCGGATCGTGCATTAGCTAGGAGCCACATCTGCGGAGTGCGCCATAGAATTCGCCAGACCCATGCCATCTCCACCGACAAATGGCGCGCACCGTTGAGCAACGCAGATGTTGGTGTGGCTCGGGATGGCATGGCGACACTAGTAGGGAAAGACTGCCTGCATTTGCCTGCGTCTATATGACGGCGACAGGCGGTGAAGTGCTTTTTCGCAATTGACGTGTCATGCAGCAATCCATGCAGGCAATGCCTTCCCACTACCGTCTCTTGCCTTCGTCGAGCACCAGACAGCCACGCGAGCGGTGCCACAGACTTGAGACATACAGGTCAAAATGCAGCCTGGATGGCTTGGGCACCTTTTGTGAACTGGTGAGAGCTACAAAAATTGTACACATGCATGTCCAGGCTACACAGACCCTCCGTCCTCAGTGCGTACTGCGCAGATGTATTCTCCAAGACATTTGTGGAAATGGTAGCCCGTACCTGTATTTGACCAGCCACCCTGCCCCTGTCCCTCATTCTGGCCTTGCGGCGCATTATTACCAGCCGGTAGTCCTTGACTACTGCGTCGAACGTGTTGTGATCCCGAAGGAAAGAATGGGTCGCGCCGGGGCATCGAGTACGGGTCGACGGCATACGGAGCGTGGAGTGGCTGTTGCGGTTGTGGTTGTGAGGCTGGCGGGTGGCCTGGGTAGGCTTGCGTCGTCTGCGGGTGGTAGTTCATAGGGCGATCTGGTGGTCGTTGGTAGGGCGGCGGGCGGTCCATCGTCGGCTTGGGCTCATCGGAGAGGTGGTGAGGATGAAAGTGTCGCAAGTACGGGATAGCAGTATACGCTCCCGCTCGCTAGCGTATTATGGAGAGTACAATGGTCGTCGTCGTGTGGAGGGGTGCGGCCCAGAGCGAGCAGCAGTATTGCAGAAGAAAAGAAGCCTCGAGCATGCGAGGAAACGAGAAGGCGCAATGGGACCAAGCGCCACGATCCCTGTAGGACTCTAGCGCAGCCCCGCATGCAGCGACGAAAGCGAGAGCCCGACTAGAGGGCAGGCACTGACGATGTGATAGGGCTGCTTCCCACAAAGCGCCTACACCACGCCCACACGGCCACAGGACGTTTGCTCGACTCAAAGCCCTCAGGCGCATGATGATGCGTATATCAGAGGGCCCCTGGCCATAGTTCGTCGTAGCCCCGCCCAGACTGCCCGCGCTGCGCACAAAAAGAAACACCCATGCTCGTCGGAACATGCGACGCCCGTTCCCATGCAGCCCGTTCCTGAATCGTTCCTTCCAGTTGACCGCCTCGCGCCAAGCCCGATCGGCAGGTGCACCCATCCATGTCCGAGTCCAGCCCAGCCATCAACACGGGCACAGCCAGCAGCTGCCCCTCGTCATCTGAGGCGCGTGACACGTGCCCGTAGCTTTCACCCTCCAACCTGCGATATGTGAAGCAACACCAGCCTCTGCATCCCATGCCGCTCCTCCCCATGCCTGGCTCTCCCGCGTCTTCCTGGGCCGTCTACCGTGCGCGCCTCAAGGCTGTCTTCCATGGCGCCGACCCACGCGTGTGCGCCGCCTTCTGGTTGTTCGGTATGCATGCACCTGAACCCCCAAAGAGGGGCACCAACACTGTCCGCTCCACCGCGACTAACACGCCCAGGCCTCATTAACAACGTGCTCTACGTAATCATCCTCTCCGCCGCCCTCGACCTCGTCGGCCCAAATGTCCCCAAAGGCGTCGTGCTCCTCGCCGATGTCATTCCCTCGTTCCTCGCCAAACTGTGCGCCCCGTACTTCATCCACAAGATCCCCTACAATGTGCGCATCGTCATATTCGTCGCTCTCTCCGTATGCGGCATGCTCATCATCGCCCTCACGCCTCCACTGCAGGACTCGGGCACCATCGCCATCAAGCTGTGCGGAGTGATGCTTGCCAGTCTGAGCAGTGGAGCTGGTGAACTGAGCTTCCTTGGCCTAACACATTACTACGGCCACTTTGCCCTGGCTTCCTGGGGCTCAGGCACGGGAGGCGCCGGCTTGATCGGTGCCGGCGCCTATGCCATTGCAACCAACACGCTCGGCATCACACCCCGTACAAGTCTACTCGTCTTCTCCTTCTTGCCGCTAATCATGGTGCTGAGCTTCTTCATTATCCTTCCACTCGGCCCGATGCGCGCTGGCATCCAGAAACAAGGCGACTATGAAGCCATCGATGACCATGGGGACGATGAGGAAGAGGAAGTAGGCCCGGCGCAGGAACAAGACGACCTGTTGTCTTCCTCCATGCACTCGGCTTCAGGGCGCAGCTTCCCCTCTGTCACTAACACCGGTGCTAACAGTGCGCTGAGTAGCTTTCGCGCAAACCTCAACCGCGCGCGAGGCCTGTTCTTCCCATAGTAAGCCTTATCCTTAAACCTCATCTACTCCAGACTAATTCATCACAGTATGCTGCCCCTCCTTCTTGTCTACATCGCCGAGTACACTATCAACCAGGGCGTCGCACCCACTCTGCTCTTCCCTCTCGAATCCTCTCCTTTCGACGAATACCGCTCCTTCTATAGCACCTATGGCGCCATCTACCAGGTTGGTGTCTTCATCTCGCGATCCTCCACACCCTTCATACGCATACACCACCTCTACGTCCCGTCATTCCTTCAAGTCGCCAATCTCATTGTCCTCGCGCTGCACGCCATGTTCAATTTCATCCCGAGCTATTACATCGTTTGCGTAATCATTTTCTGGGAAGGTCTATTAGGTGGGCTAGTCTATGTCAGCACCTTTGCCGAGATTACGGATAACGTGCCGAAAGAGGATAGGGAATTCAGCCTGGGCGCGACTAGTGTGAGTGATTCTGGAGGTATCTGTATCGCTGGTTTCTTAGGCATGGCTGTTGAGGTGAGTCTGTGTCGTTGGCAAGTAAACCATGGCAGAAATTACTGCAAGCTGCAGTGAGATCCAACTACATCGACTTTGCATCCTACGACTCCATCTTTCGCGCCCCACTCTTAGAAACATTCTCCATCTCGTTGGCGCGTTACGATAAGTGAGCAATAATGATATAATGTCAGAAACAGAACCACGGTTTAACTCCAGTTATCTATAGTTTGCGCTCATCTCGAAATTTTCCTCTTAAAAGCCTACATATCTTCACCGCGAGTTTATATAAATCACACAACAGCCCTAACCTACTACACCGTGTCCATGCAGTTCACAACAAAACCGGCTGAGACCCAGGGAGTCTTCTCAACCCCCTCTCGCGCTACGTCCGACACGGAGTGCGATACAGACTCCGAGACGCTTCTCGACTCTGACGACGACTCCGACGACCGCAAGCTAAGGCAACAAGAAAACGGCCTACCACAATACCACATCACCGGCATACTAGTAGGATGGCAACCCGATAAAGATTTCATCGCCTCCTACCCCGCCCAAATCGCAAGTTGCCCTCCCAATTGCCAAACTATGGTTGAATGTTTCTAACGTCTACTCACTAGATCGGAACCACAGTCATGGATGAGGGTGTCGAGGTCAACCCAATCGTCAACAGCTCGGTTGATGTAGCGAACTTGCGCGTCGAAGTGAGGGGCAGGTCGGGCAAAGAAGCCCGGAAGAAGTTGCCGGTTAACCCTGTTAGTATTTTTGACGGGTTGGGGCCGTGGGAGAAGGAGTGGGATGATATGTGTGGGTGTGAGGGGAGTGAGGACTGTTCGCATATCGATGACGGGGATAAGGATGAGAAGGTGGGTTCGGAAATCATCATGGAAGATGCAGACAGCTTTGCCAGGAGCACTGTCTGCAATGAAGATGACGAAGATGGCGACTTCGTCATGGATGTCGACGAGAATGTGGGCGTCGAGCCTTGTGTTGGCATGGAGTATGTTTGGCAGGCTTAAGTCGGCCGGTTGGTCATTGGAGGGAGGCTATGCATCAGTCTTCACCCACGCTCATTCGAATTCAAATTGTTACATCCAATGTGTTTCATCGCTATGTCCATATTCCTGCCATCCTGACTATGGCGATCCCATGCACAATCCCATGACGCCGTTCGCCTGATTTCCCACTCCTTAGCGACACCGTGATACACGTCACGAGCTGATCCACTTTTCCTCTCCAAAACCATGGTCCCTCCATTCGTCTGCCTACACGTGAGCCTATGAGTGAACTACAGTTAGCAATAGGGAGTCATACTAGAAACACGTATAGTAAATATGTGGCACGCGTTTCTTTTTATCTCTCGAATACTCTTTTCGGTCCCCATCTCGCATACCAACTCAACCTCCTACCCTTAGCTACACTACGGCAAACGAATAATGCCTTCAGATCGGTATTCGTCTAAAAGCACTGCCATCAACATGCCCGCGCAACGATTGCGCAACCCAAAAACCTGGCATATCGCCACTTTAGCACCAGGTCTCGATAACACTCGTCTCCGCTTCCCGATCCTCGTTGTAAGTTTACTCCCGTTGTACCCTGAGAAACCGCAACATGAAAGAGGGTTTATCTGACAAGTACAAATAGGCCACCGACGATAGCAGCAGCAAAACCCTTATGTCCTCCCAAAGCGAGTTAGACACTCTGCTCAAGACACACTACGGGGATGCTGCGTCCGACATACCCACCACAACCTCTTCATCGCCACAACGAAAGGACAGCGTAGTAGACCTATCCACTCCATCCGAAAAATCTCCATCAAATCCCTTCACAGACGACTACCTCACACCCTTATCCTCCCATTTCGTCGACGGAGAACTAGTATGTACAGGCGGTCTTGCGATCGAACATCCAGAGTACCCAGACTCTTCCAGTGCTTCAGACTCTTCAGGTTCTTCAGATTCCTCAGACTACGCCAAATGGCTGAAAAGGGACGGGACTGAAGAAGTATATGGAGGCGACGGGCGGTCTTTTACTGTGAAACTGGGTGCGAGGAGGTGGAGAAGGAAGAGTCGGGTGAAGAAGGCTGTGTCCAGGTTGAGGAAGAGGTTGCTGTTTTTTGGTGCAGTTTGATATCTTTTTCTGGCTATTCGTTGTTTTTGAGCAGTGCGATATTATACCCAATCGAATGAGACCTTTTTATCGAAAATTAAATAGTGCACCTACCCACGTCCTTGGTTGGAAGTCCCTCGCTGCTGTCTTTCCAAGTAGCTACACCGCGCTGTGGTGGTGAACCATAGTTCAGATATCCCCAACCATGTATCGCCAGAATCGAAACAAATATTCACTGCGAACATCGTATATGAGCCATGAAGAGCCCTGCGTACTTTCTCTTCATTCCCAGAACTATACCATTCACCGCACGCTTTCACGATCAACCAAGCACACTACAATGTCGCCAAATACGACCGCAACGTCAGCGTCCACACTTGAGGGGTTTCCTTACCAACGAACCCTCTACATCCGCGAGATCGAACAGACACCTATTTCCCTTATGAAATTCCCTCTGATGATTGTAAGTATGCGATAACCTTCGCATGTCATCCAGCCCCTTCAAAAACAGTACTTGACATTGCAACAGCTTTTGAAGCATACTAACTTCCCCGCAGATCGAACCCATTTACGAAGGTCCCGGAAAGGAAACCACCGAAGAGGTACATACCCTAGAACGCCTCAAGGAGCTATTAGAAAAGTATTATGCCTTCCTAGTCAAAACTTTGGAGGCCAAAGCTTTATATGAGAAGCGTGGGTGGGACAAATGGCTGGTTCCGAAGCCATACGATGCTGCTGCGTGGACTGCGGCCAATGGAGATGAGCCGTGTGTGCTACCGAGCATACGCGTGCGTTTTCCAGAATTCTTCGACGACTAGAAGAAAGTTGGTTACTGCAACCCGGAAAACAAAGTATGAACAGAACAATACGTCGGTGGACGTCTTGGGGATTCGCGTGGTAGGTAGGGGCCACCTCATGCAAGGGAAAAACTGGACGGGTCTGCAGACTACATTAAGATGAGTACACACAAAGTGGGTGTGTTAACATCGACGTAGACCCCAGGGTGTTCACCTTTTCTCTAGGTTGACATGGGGGCTGTGCCAATGCGATAGCGTATTGTAGCGCAGTAGTTAGCTGGCAACCGTTGGTTCTAGGAAAATTGAGACGGTGTCCGGTGAGTTGGCAGGGCACGCTCATCCCTACACATTTTAGAGGGCCACGAGCGCGATAATTGATTGTCTGTAAAACATCAGCTGCTCCAATGTATTTCTTAACAAATCCAAGCTCAAGTCATCAGTCGATCGTGGCGCGTCGCCAGGTGGTAGACGGTAGTAAATTGCTCTTTTCCAAGACTCATCTAGAATACACATGCCTACCCCTCACATCCATCGCCATGCGCTCTCGCTCTATATTTACAAAGTATCCTTGAGGAGCTTGTTCATCTTGGCCATCTTTGCGGCGACGGACTTGTCGATGGTGCGGTCGGCGATCTCGACGATGAGTCCACCGCGGATCTCGGGGTTGACCTTGGGGACGACCTTGAGGGTCTGGCCGTTGGCGACATATTGCGAGTTCTTGATGGCGTTCTCGAGGCGGCTGATGGTCTTGTTGTCGAGGGGCTGCACTCTGTCAGTTCTTGGGTCCCTGCAAAATCCTCCTCTATTCTTGGGGTCTGTCCTTCCATCCCATCTCGGAATCAACGTACCGCAGCGCTGGTGACGGTCAGCTCGACCTCACCACGGTGCGCACCCATGAGCACACCGAACTTCTCTACGACACCCTGTAGTACGCCCAATCGGTTGTTCTCAGCGAGTGTGGCGAGGAAGTTCTTGACGATGCCGTCCTTGTCGGCGCCGCCAATGTGCTTCTGGAGCTCCTGGACAATCTGCTGCTTGTCCGAGACGGAGAGGGAGGGGGCGTGGAGGATCTGGGTAAGCTTGGCGTCCTTCTGGAAGACGCCCTGGAGAGCCTGGAGAGACTTTGCGGTGGGGTCGAGGGCGTTGGTCTTGGAGGCCGCGGTGTACTGCCACAATTGTTAGCCAAGCTCTTGTTCCCCAGCCATTGGCCCGTTTTCCATCCGCCTATCATCGCCAGAGTGCCAATTGGAGTCGTGGAAATCGTACCAGAGCGCTCGCGTAGGTTCCGTCGACGCCAAAGAGGGCAACCGGGGGCTTGTTGGCAGAGCCAGTCGGGGCGGCGGCGGCAGCGTAGCTTCGGGTGGCAGCGTAGCGGGCGGCCATTGGGGCGCGGGGCGCACCCGCCCGGAAAGCGGTGCTGAAGGCACGAGCGGCAGACATGGTGGGTAGAGGGGAGATGGATTGCGGGATGGGGCTGCTAAGGAGCGCGGGTGCAGTTGAGGATGCTGCGATGAGGTTTCTGAGCCCGGCTCGGCACTGGCTGCGACTAGCACCGATTGGGCCGCGGGACCTGGAATGTCACCCAACCACGGCGCAACTCCAACATCTTCATCGGCTCTTTGGCATCTACTTTTATTTTCTCTTCTCTCTCTGAACAGCTGCCTACTGCTTCTGTTGCTGAGTTACGCTGCACAAATTCGAGAGCTGGTGTGTGGAGGGGTCAACATAGGTATCATCCTACCTTCAACAATATCTTGGAGCTTGAAAGAGCCGCAAGTACCTAGATCCGCACTGTAATTCATGTGATAGCCATTATATGGCGGTCTGTTGAGATGCGGGTTTTCGAATTTCGAAGTCAATTGGATGCGCCGCGGGCGAGGCATTCTTTGAAGTCATCCCTACCCCTCCACACTGCTCGCTATCGTGACAGCGTAGTCCAGCCATAAACTCAACTCATCGCTACAAGATCAACAATCTGACGAAAAATAACTCCATGACCCATCATATCTTCCTGTTCGCCCACTGTTTACCATGTATACTTGTGCCGACGCATTAGTCGTCCCCCACGAAAAGAGCGGCGGCCGTCCATCACTGTTCACCTTCACCTCATCATAGCTTTCCTATTGTGGAGATGCCCCGCCTGGAGTCCGCTATAGCTCTCTCTCACCTTCACATATCCTCCATTCGCCCATCTATTGGCGTCTTGCCTGCCTCACTCCTCTATCAACCACCATATATTAATCCTCCTCATACCCATCGCGATCCGCATTCAATATGGAGCCGTCAGTCGAGCGACCACAGACGCCTCCGCCATCGTACCCCATGACACCGCCTTCGACCGGCGGTATGGCGAAGCGCGTTCGTTTCAGCAACGTCGAGTACCTTGACGCCAACTCCAACAAGACAGGACGCGCAATCAACTTCGACGAGGGAGAGTCACCCGACGTCTTCTTCCACGAGCCAGAGGAGACCTTCGACACCGAGACCCGCGAGAAGAGCGATGACGAGGGTAGTACCTCACCCGCAAGCAACTTCGACCTCTCTTCCCCAGTTCCAGCAGACTCGTACACTGCCAGACCCACAGCCCTCGAGAAGCATGACCCGTTCGCCTCCCTTGCTCTCGCCATTGACAGCCCCGTTTCGAACAAGGAACCGTTCCCATTCATGAACCTCCCCATCTCCGTTCGCAACATCATCTACACGCACCTCCTTGTCGTCCCCGGCATAATCTGCGTCCGCCAAAAGCACACCGTATTCCACGACGAGAAGAAAGCTTTCCTCCACGCCGAGCGCCGCGAGTTCCTCCCTGGTATTGCGTACGCGCTCGTCCACCTCCATGTCGACGGCCACAAAACCCGCTTCTCGCTCGTCGGCCGCACCAACAACCACATCCTCCGCGCGAACAAAGAAGTATTCACCGAGGCCAAGGCTGTGCTTTACGGAAAGAACATGTTCGAGGTCGTTAGACCAACCAACGAACTCTGTCCTCCACCCGACTACAGTGTTAGGCTGTTTCCTACCGGATGTCAGCGTCTCGTCACCAAGCTCAACATCAAGATCCGTTCTTTCTACGATCTGCACTGGTTGCTGAGCGGCGGGTACAACGTCATGAAGAACTACTACCGCGGTCTCGTTTCCCTCACCCTTGTTCTGGAAATGGACTCGACTAGCAAGGGCTTCGGGAAGACGTGGACTAGGAATGGTGCTGAAGAGGAGTGGGCCAACTATGTCCAGCGCCTGCGAGGTGAGATGGCGAAAGAGCTGTTCAAGAAGATGAAGGTCAAGGGTCCGGATACGAAGGTCGTTCCGGTCTGGATGAACTTGAGCGTTCTGTTCTCGGGCGAGGCATACGATGGCAACATGTGCGCTGTTGGAGATATCGGTGATGAGCAGCGAGCGAAGCAGGATGAGACCAGGCAAGGTTTGGTCGAGGCATGGGAATTGTTCAAGAAGGGTGGGAAGTAGGTTGGAGACAGTTACGGCTGAGTTGACCAGACTTGCGTCTTTACTGTCGTCTAGTATCACAAACGGATTTTGTGTACTATTACGCCATCTTGGAGATCCTTTTTGGACTTGAAGAGGTCTCGGACGAGTTTGAAGGACATCTTGAGCATAACGGCGTGGAACAGCGTACCATCGCGCATTTGCCGCAGCATACATCTTCTAGTTTGATTTACCAAGTATAAAGATTAACAGCATTACGCTTTATACCAATATCTACCAGAAAGGTCCTAGCTCCACCCAAATGCGGACTGTAGTCCTCCCAATATATGTCCAAGTCGTTATGTATCCCTGTGTCCCATCCAAAGTACCAAGCGCCGCGCTATATGATAATGCATCAAATCGTTACCACCCAATTTTTTCCGAATCCTTCAATGGCCGAGCTCCTCACAGTAGCAGTGTAAGCCATCCCGCCGCGCCAATAACCAAACTCTCAATCCACTTGTCTAAGCCGCCGGCGTGTGTAGATGGTCCGACTCCCTTACTTGTCTCGCCTATTCCGCTCGCTATCAAATCTCCAGCGTCGCGACTTCTCGTTGTAGAAGCGGAGTCTGAACGTGTTGTACTGGCGCTGTTGCTCTTGGGTAACTTGGGTATGGTGCTGGTTTGGCCGTTGATGATCAAGGCCGTGCCTTGTTCGTCTAGAGAGTAGGTAGTTCCGTCGATTTCTATAGATGATCCGGATGCTAGTGTGGTTCCATCATTCAGAACGTATTCGGTCGTTCCGTCTCGGACAGTGTGTGCATACGTCACGCCATTGATTGTCAAGGCTGGTGCGGCGGTGATCTCTGCACCAGCAGCCAAAGTGGATGTAACACCGTTGACGACGATGACAGAACCGGATGCACCCGTTGGCATGGAGTATGTGGTCCCCGAGATCGTGAGGACGCCACCAGGTGTGAGGGTTTGGTCAGGAGCGAGAATATAGGCTGTCGTGCCGCTGACGACTTGCGCAGTAACCGATCTCCCGCCGTCGAGAGTAATTGCTGATTGTCCAGCATTCAACATCGAAGTCTGGCCGTTGACGACAAGGGTTGACCCGTGACCCTCTGCCGGCATGCTGTAAGTCGTGCCATCGACGACAAGTGTGCTTCCTGCACTAAGCGTCTGACCAGGCGCTACAACAAAGACTGTTGAGCCTCCCACTACGGTTGCTGAGACGGCTTGACTGCCGACCGTCAAAGCGGGGGCTCCGGTAAGCGCCGGAAGGTTTGCGATAGTCTGTGTGGCTCCATTGACAATAGCCCAGCCGTCCGGTGCCATGCTGACGGTGTTCCCGTTAATAGTGATCGGAGGGCCGCCCGGCTTCAACGTCTCGGACCCCAGAACGTAATTTCCATTCGAATCTGGTGTGACGATCCCCCCACCAACAATGAGCACAGGTAAACCTTGCGTCGGAGCCGGATTGGGAGCTTGCGTCGGAGCCTGATTGAGAGCAACCGTGCTGCCATCTACAACGATCTGTGTTCCTCCACCATTTGTAGGTACGACCACAGGCACGCCGTTGATGGTCTTCGTCTGCCCTCGTGTGATTGTTACGGTTCCAATGATGATCACTGGAGGAATCTGATCGTGATTATCGTCGTTCGGGCTATCGGGCCTTGCCTGAGTCGGCTTGGGAGTGTTGATGGGGAGGACCACTCCCCCAATCGTTACGTCCTTAGTCGCGGTCGCGTCCGGAATGCTCGGTGAAGTTTTCCCACCATCCTGGGTCGGCTTGGCGGTGTTATCGACTGGTCTATCAGGCTGACTGGGTGATGGAGAGTTATCGTCATGCCTGTCGTCATCGTTGTGGTTTGTAGGAGTAGGCTCTGCAATCTTGGCTGACATCGTAGGGTCCCCGGCGTCCTTTATCGATGTATCTTCACATCTTAAACATCCCCGGACCGTGACGTGAACTGAGGTGGACTCAAAACTGGTCGCGAGATATGTGCCTGTCAAGGGCGACAGGAAGATAGGAAGCGATGATAGAGGTGGTGCAGCCGGTGCGGCGATTCCCGAGGGCAATGGACGTAAATTCGATTGAGGCGGTCTACTGTAACTACACGTAGCGATGTCCGCGCCGTGAAATTGTCTCTGGATATCTGTGTCATTTTTTAGATACTGAATTAGTTTGGAGGGTAAAGGCACGGGCTCATCCCTTCCTGGGCTTGGAGGAAGTTTTCCAGTGTGGGTTGCGATGAAGTAACTCCAGTCTGCGGATGCCGTTCTTGCAGGGGCCCAACTCGTTAAAGGTGCGACGTTTGACGAGCATTCTGCTGCTGTCATATTATACTGTGGCAAGAATACCTCTCGATATTTATCTACTCCACCAGACAGCCGGTTGTAGATGACGTAAGTTGGACCTGCATCAAGGTGGAAGAATACACCTGGCGTTGGCTGTATCGTGAACGTTGGTGTCGAGCGCGTGATTATTTGTCCCTCGTCCAGGGTAAGGGTCTTAGTCTGGTTGACAGTTCGCTCCTCGGTGACCACAGTATCGACAGTGTTGTTGTGCAAGTAGGTAGAATACTCCGTAACAATTGTCTCGGTCACCACTATACTGGTCCATGGGTTGTAAAACTCCCCAGGGTTGTAAGACGTGGTAATGGGACCATACGCTGCAATGATACATCCCGTGCACACACCAGTAGGCATCGGAGAGTTGCTATCGACTGACGTGATGTTCGGGAATGGCGGCGATTGTCCATAGGCAATAGATGTGACGACTGCCGGTGTCATTGGTGAAACCGAGGTACTACTGCTATTCGTAGAACCCGGAGCCAGAGGAGAGGTAGGTATCTCTGGAGGAACAAGGGAAAATGGTGTAGGTGTGTCCCAGGGGTGCACCTCATGAACCCAATCTAGACTGGTGACGGGTGAAAGAGATGAAGCTTGCGGCGCAGTCGAATCATGTGATTGAGTGTTGGTCGAAAGTGTCGTGACTACAAACTCCTTGCCTAGAAACAAACATTTAGTAAGATGCCTTCAATTCGAATCTCGCTACATACCCTCTGGGGTATGTTAGCTAGATGATCTCGATGGGGAAATGACGTACCTCTCCTGTTGTACCCATTGGCGTCTGAGCCAGCCGCAACCAGTGCAGGCCCGACAAGACTGATAAATCTCCGCATCTTGCTGTGAGCCTTCTACACCAAGCGAGTGATAGTGTGAAGGTCAAGCAAGACGTTTGGGACGTAAGAGAGTACCGCAAAAGCGAAAACAGCCAGTTTCTGCCCTAAACAGTGCGAATTCGAACCATTCGATGAAGGCTATTCGGACGCATGATCAGGTTGCGATCCATGCACGGCCCTAGCGATAGCCATGCTTAGCGGAAACACGAGGCACATACCGTTGACGCGTATGACCGCCAGGGCATCGTTGGATGGTGGACCCTCGTCTGCCGTGCTGATCAGTTGGATTTGCATGCTCTCGTAGGTCCGCCTAGAACCAAGCTTAATGCTGACATGACTTGCAATTAATTGTCTTCAACAGCAACTGTTGCAGTCTACAACTTAGCTATCAGTAGCGCCATATGCAACGCTTGTCTCGATTTCCTGGTGTCAATCGGCATACCCTATATCACCTAGGAGATCTGCCCCGCAAGAACGATCCAGCCTTGAACCGATCTCCTGGAGGTTGGAGCGACGAACTACTGGGTTTGCCCTTTAGGGCCAAGTGAAGAGATTGCTGGGCTACGTCTCAGGTTCTCGGCAAGAACAACACGACCATGTCAGGCGAGATAGTGCGAGATGGGTGACATGTCAGCGTGCCTTAGCCGATGATAGATGCGACAACACCGGCTGAGAGGTCACCGTTGACTTTTGGCATGCATTTGTCGAGCGCCATTCAAAGGGAACTTGGAACCGCATGACGAAGGCGCTCAAGGCGTGGCCGCTTGGGCCGAGATGGTGTCGAAAGGAGGCTGAGAGGATCAGCGGGAAGTCGTTCCAGGGCTCCGTCATTGGGCAGGATGATGACTAAAGCCACGCTACCCCTTAGCATGCCAACGGATACGCCTCTCCCATGATGCCCTCGTATCCAGCTCGATTGACCTTGGAGGCTAGCCGGACTTCCCTGCTACTGTCACCGAATCAGGCTGCACTGCCATGCCAATCTAATAATTAGGGTGGGCGATCGTCACGCGGCGCCCGCAGTTGTTGGAGTGGGTTCTTGGAGCAAAACGCCCATGAACCGCTCTGGCCTTGAAAGCTTCCGATGGCCCTGGAACCGCATTCCCGGTAGCTGAGCTGACTCAAGCCGGCATACCAAGTCCTCCGAAAGACAACTCCGCTATGTGTTGCACGCTTCGCACCCTCTAAGTCGTCGACCGATCGCTGCCAGGTCCATGTAGGGCCATCTCACAACCCTCACTACCATTCGCTCGCTACACCATGCGCCTCACACCGCGCGCTACCGAGGCCCCGGAGCCGTATGTTGTGCCACCTTCGAATAAGTTCGACGGTGCCGATGGGAGCTGGAGCACCTTCAAGATAAGCGTTGGAACGCCAGGACAAGACTTTCGTGTACTGCCCAGCACAAAGGGAGGTGTCACATACGTCATTGCGCCAGAAGGTTGTTTGGAGGGAGTCGACCCTACAGATTGCCCACAACTACGAGGAATAGAGGTCTTCCAGAGCACGCAAAGCACCGGCTTCCAGGTCGACGCGTCGACTACATGGTCGGCGATTGGGCAATACGACGTTGATTTGGAGGATGCGCTCAATTACACAGGGAGAGGATTGTTTGGCCTGGATACTGTCACTCTAGGAGCAGCCACGGACAGCAGCTCTTCTGTGTCGCTAACGCGCCAGGTTGTCGCTGCCGTTGCCGACCCGGACTATTATCTGGGAGTTCTGGGCCTAGGTCAAGCAAAGTCCAGCTTTAACAGTGGCAGCCAGCCGGTCGACTCGTTCCTCTACCTGCTGCGCGAAAGCAAGAAGATTCCCAGTTTTGCATATGCGTATACGGCAGGCGCGAAGTACAGGCTGAAGTCTGTTTTCGGTAGTCTGATATTGGGCGGCTACGATGCGACGCGGTTCGAGACTGGCGCGAACGATTTCTCGTTCACCTTCTCACAAGACCCCTCCCGGCTCCTAACTGTTGGGGTGGACTCGATCATGGCTACAAACACGCTGCAGGGCACCTACTCTCTGACTTCTGGAGCACACTTCTCTGTCATTGATTCTACTGTCCCGCATCTGTGGCTACCCACAGACGTGTGTGCTGAGTTCGAGACAGCCTTTGGCTTAACTTATGATCCTCAAACAGATTTGTACCTTGTCAACGACACGATCCACGAAGAACTCCTATCCAAGAACCCGACCCTCACGTTCAAGCTCGTCGACTCCCTCGAAGACACGATTACAAATTACACCAACATAGAGCTGCCGTATGCGGCATTCGACCTCCAAGCCTCGTACCCGTACTACACAAACGCAACGAACTACTTCCCGATCCGCCGCGCCGCGAACGATACACAATATGCACTGGGCAGGACACTTTTACAGGAGGCATATCTCATAGTGGACTATGAACGCGCAAACTTCACGGTTGCGCAGGCAGTCTTTCCTGATCCTCTACCCGCGTCAGAAGTCATGACCATCAAATCTCCGAGCGATACCACTGCCACGCCAGCTTCATCTTCATCCTCGGGTCTCGGTGTAGGTGCCATCGTCGGCATAGTAATCGGTGCAATCGCTGCTCTCGCCCTGGTCGCACTTGGTATATTTCTCTTCCGGAAGCGTCGCGGCAAGCAGCAAAAAGAGCAACGATACGAACTCGCAAGCAAGCACATATCGGAGGTTGGTTCAGGCACCGACATTCTCGCGGGCAGCCAGCCGCACAAAGCTGTGGGCCCGCAGGAACTCCACGGGACACCATTGACTGAGCTTGCGTCTCCTGTCAACGAGCAATTCGTCGGCCATGCGTATCCGCAGGATCAGAAGACAGTTATCAGCATGGCGGATGAGCCACAAGAGCTGCACGGCGAGTCAATGATGCCAGTCACACCTAGATGGCGAGAGGTACAGCTGCCGCAATACCCTGGCCCACGCGAAGCGGATGCCGAGAGTAGTACAGGGCGCAGTGTGAGCGGCATAGCTAGCGACGACGGATACGCGACAGGCGAGTTTGGAGTACGCTCTGGCGTATCACCAATGACACCTCAGTTTCCACAGCACAAATATTAATGGGCAGCACTGGATACTGGGCGGCGGTCATACTAAGGCGTTTGGATTTGGCGTACATCTAGAGATACCACTCATGGATTGGGAATGGGCGGGATTTTGGATATGAGCACACGAAACCGCATATAATAGTAATCATTCTCAAAGGCATACGGTTCAGCGACCGTTAACGTTGCATGGGCCAACCACGATATCCGAATGTCTTCACCAAACGATGCCGTTGCCGTTTGACAACCGGCGAAGCTCCTAAGGGTTCTGAGAGTGCACAAGCAGAATGATGCTGGTGTCTGCAGACCGAATTCACCTGCCAAGAGTTACCGGGTGATCGGCTCGTAGGGCTGAAGGACATGCATTGTCATGACAAGGGTAGCAACACGAAGTTGGAACTGTGGGCTACTGACGAGCTCCATCCGGGAAGTGGAGACGTCAACCATGATGAATTTGATGTATGTGGTCCCAGCCGCGTACATGCTTCGTTTTTCATGCAAGGACTTCTGTGGAAGTCTACCGCTGGAGCATCGCAATCATGATCTTGTAGATGGCTCCTGGCCATTCTAAGAGCTAATTATCGAAAGTCGAATACGAGACGCAGGGACAACAATGCTAGAGCCATAATTACCACCTGCAGCTTCCCAGGGTGCCCGCAACGCGCTCCGCTCGTGAGGCTGATGTCAGACACCACGTAGGCAGATGCAGCCCAAGCATAAGGAGAAGAACCACCAAATCCCAAGCCACTACAAGGCGTTCGCTGCATGACCTGGAAATGAAGTGCATGGATCGCGCTTGACTAGATCCACCTCCAACAGGGCAGCTGGCAGCTGGACTATGTTGAAGCTATGACGTAGGTGACACGCATGGCTGAAGCTACCATCACCCCTCATCCCCGCGCGCCTCCTCCGACCTAGACAACACACCAAACACCTAACTCCTGCCTCTGCCATTCATCCACGTCAACAGTACACACGTACCCCGATACCCCAACCCACAACCTAAAACAAGCAATTGAAAATGGACAAGATCAAGGAGAAGCTCCACCTTGGCAGCAGCAAGAACAAGACGGCTGAGGACGATGTCCGCGCTGGTAATGTCGGCACTATCGAAGGTAAGTCAAGCTTCGAGTTCTCGATGACCTAATCTACACCTATCCCTCGCGAATCACCAATCCAACATCGCGCCTTCCCGACTTCTCAACCTCAGCCTTACCCCGACCCGCAACTAACCCACTCCACCAGAGAACCGCGACTCAATCGACTCTGAACTCGCCTCGATGCCCCCCTCAGAGCGCGTCGCCTACCTAAAAGAATTCGAAGACTCAGACAAGCACGACACGCCCAAGAAGGGCGGGCTCCTCGAGAAGCTCATCGCCCGAGGCAACAAGAAGACCGAAGACCAAATCGCGTCCGAGACCAAGGAGCGCGAGGCCCGCGAAGCAGCCCACCGCGAAGCGACACATGCGTCCCTGGGCCCCGGCGCCGGAGCCAGCGCACACTCGGCTGCCGGACCCGGTGGATTGTAAGCGACACGAAGGAAACAAAGGGAGCATGATTGACGGATTGTGAGCGACCAGCATAAAGGTCCCGGGCGAGTATGATCGGCTTCGTGGACACACTTTCTGCCTGATTCGATTCGATTGTGAAGAAGGCTTTCTTGGCGATGGACTGCGATTACATCTACATACACTTTTCGAGACATGATGACTTCAATGATATGGTTATGAGCTGAGTTGTGTTTTCGTGGTTTGTACAGTGAGTTGAGCTGTGTGATATGTATCCCGTCTTGCTTCCCCCATATGTCTGTGACCTCGTCTATGATGGCCAATGCCCGTGGCCACTCACGCGCGTTCCACTACAGACCACTGATTCCCACCTCATGCGAGCAAAAAAGTTGAACAGGTCTGCAGACTACATCAAATCAAAAACCTGCAAAGCAAGTGACCCAACGTCAACGTAGGCTCTGGGGTGAGGTTGGCGTGTCCATGTCTGCGTCGAATCCACTGCTGTCGTATGGGGCTGGGTGTGAAGGTGATTCTGGGTTAGAACACCGCACACATGAAAATACGTACAGGCTGCCGGGTGGCTGTACGGGTGGTGGGTGGGGAGGGTATATGGAGGCATTTTGGTTAATGTCTTCCTCTTCAGTCGGCGTGACAGGCATCATCTGCTCCTCCTTTCCTTGCTCTTTCTCCTCTTCTACTTCTTTCCCTTTCACATCACCATCTTGCTGACGCTGACGTTGTTCCCATCGTTCGATGGCTAGATTCGCTCCAGCTAGCACGCCTCGGCCGATAATGCGGAGTTCGTTACGGTATAGATATACCGTTCCCGCCAGAACGAGCGCTTTGGCCCATCCACCTGTGAACCAGCTTGAGGCGCCCGGTTCAACGTAGATTTTGCCATTGTATCCTTTGTTCTTCAGCTCGATGTTTAGTGCTGAATTACCCATTATAAGGCCGCGTGGGCGGAAATAACTAGAAGAGGATATGTGGGTTAGTCATGCCTCCATTAGGCAAGTGAGAAAGGGAGGGAAATGTACACTAGGCCGTCTTCGTTCTCGATCTTGAGACTGATGCCCTCTTTGAGGGTTTCCGCTCTGATGCTGTCTCTTATGCTATCTCTTACTGTGTTCTGCAGTTTCCTCAAATCGCCTTCACGCTGTAGTTTCTTGATCTGGTCTTCGAGTTCTTGAGTTGAAGCCGTCCTCCAGTCGAACATATCGTAGAGGGAGGCCATTTTGAGTAGAGCAAGTATTTGTGTTGCTTCGAATTTTGTAGCAAGTAAAGAAAGGTGAGGACAGTATAAATATTTAAAGTGATGGAGAGGGAAGCGGAGGCCATTTTTTCGTTGCGTCAAACATGGTTCTGCCGTGGGCGAGGGTATTTGGTTCCACCTACAGGGTGTCACCTGAACCGAGTAGCACAACAAAGGGACGTAAATGAATATGGATAGATGAAATTACTGTCGACCATGGACTCTGTGTCCTAGAACCCTGACTTGCTCAAGTGACGAGCTGGTATACTACAAGTGCTTTCCAACACGCTCCCTTTTTCCTTCCCAATATCCAATATGTATGCCATATATCCCTAGTCATGTACAAAAGGTTATAATGGCCCCTAAGGGTAAGCGGCTGATGAGAAGCTGGGTAGCGAGATGCGGGGGATCAGTGCTCTGCCCCAAATGTTGCGTTGTGGTTCAGCGTGGAGCTGGTGGTAATGGCTGCCATTTGTATGGCCAACTTCACACAGGAAGACCCTGTTCATCAGGTGCTTCGGGCGCCCCGCTCACAGCCCCGTAAACCCGTATCGGTACCTGCACTTCAAAGCTCTCGGCAGGCAATCGTTGCGCCGCTGCTAATATGACACCTCGATCCTCGCTAGATATCTCTTCCAAGAGATCATCCCATGAGGTCTCCTCCCCGTCCTCATGCGTGAGTCGCGGAGTGATGAACTCGATTCTGAGCTTCCACTCAAGACTGACGCCGCTGGTAATAAACTCCGGTGTTGCATTCGGTGGTATAGTAGGCGAGAAGGCGAGCTTTTGCGCAAACAGCGCGTTCTCCGAGAATGATGCGTGCACTTTCTTTGTGACGCGGTATATCGACGCATTCGAGCGAAGCGCTATCGCCGGGTCGACCTTCTCTGAAGTCTCCAATGAGATCTGTATTGAGTAACAGGGAATGCGTGAATCTGTAAAGTCGATTACGGCAGACATTGTTTCGCCTAACCGGTAAGAGGGCCGCGCCAACATGATGACCGCGACACGGCGGCCGCTGCGAGCAATCTCAAAGCGATTGGCGCTCTGATTGGCGGCACCCGTCAAGTTGCTGCGCAAGATGGCTGTATCAATAGCCTCCTTCATGGTCTGGGGCCCTTCAGCAATCGTTGAGCGCCCGGGCATTGTGCCCGTAGGTGAAAGCAAGCCCATGCTAGAATTGTGCCTAGGCCGATCGAGAAGATTGTCGACATACTCAAGGAAGTCGCTGAAAGTATTCTCTTCCGTCTTGCTCGAAGAAGCGCCCTTCTTTGTAGGGGAAAGTTTTGCGCTCGACGAGGGGTCTATGCTGGCTGTTCGAGCTTGATCGCGCAATATGATGTACGGAGACATGAGATCATGTCCAAGAATCTCGCCACGGCCTGCAAAGGGGTTAGCATATCATCACCCGTATCCTCAGACCAAACATACTGTTCACGCTGCCAAACACCCGAAACGGAACGTCCACATGCTTCACTTGTTGTTCTTTGGTCGATCCCGCGCGTTGTGTGCCAATGATGAGATTGTATGCTACCTTCATCGACCGCCCCTTATGCGAAGGTGGCAGACCCCGGGGTATTGTAAAGCTGTACGTGTAGCTGCGGCTTTCGCCGGGCGCAAGCCGCAAATCGACGAACAGAATGGACTGGGGAGTAGTGATGAGCGGGACAGTCTTGGAGCTGGCAACGCCTCGCATCTCTCGGATACTGGAGGGCTCGGAAGCACCCAGTAGTCCACCCAGCGACTCTCCTATGTTGCCCCAACCCAGCGCGCCAAAGAGCCCACTTTCGCGCTTTGTCTTCTCTACACCCACTACACCACCTCCACCCTGGCCGCCTACTACTCCCTTCCTCTTTACCTCTTCGAAAGGTGCCTGGTTGATCAAGGATCCGTCCAGCGTGAAGGAACCCATTATCTGCGCATAGCCCATCATTATCGACTCCGGGAGAGCCTGCCTATTGGGCGGTGCCAAGTGTGAGGGTCGCCGATGATGCATCGGCCGCTGTAGTAGACGCGCTGAGGGATGAGCCGCATATTCCGAAGCCAATGTCTCGTTGGAATTGTTGCTCATCGAGTAGAACTCTCCACTACTACGCGGGGTGTCATTCATGCTCGACCCAGATATTATCCGTGCAACAGGTGAAAGCACCTCGAGATTGTGGCTTCCAGATGACCGTAAGTAGTCATGTGGCGGTTGTGGGGAGTTGCGCCGGACGTGTATAGGTTGCTTTGTAGGGCTGCTACTAGGCTGCGGATGGGTGGCATCGTCGGGCGGAGGTGCGGCGGGGAACTTGAAGTTCTGGGAGAAGGAGTTGGACGGTTTTCGCCCTGTAGTGGGAAGGGCTGGGGTACTCGGGGTGGTCGTGACACCAGGCCGTCTCCTGTTCTGACGCGCGGGAAAGGCAAAGTCGTTGGTGTCGCGGGCGAGTGGGGATGACGCTTCGCCAGACAGTGGAGATGGATGAGTCGCTGATCTATGACCTGGCGAAGCAACTGCTATCGTGTCAGCCAACGACGTATATTGTATCTGTTGTCCATACTTGGATATGAGTTTGGCCTGCCGGGCACGACCTGCAGACTGGCTGATCTTCCGTGCCCTCTTGCCGGGCGTCTGATGGGTATGCCCCTCTCGTGGCTGGCTTCAGTTCCCGCATCTGCCCCTAAAGAGACAATTGACACGGATCTTCCATGCTTGTGTGTGCCCGTGTTGTTGGCATGGATGATGCTCGGCGCAACAGACGATCGGCGGTCTCCAGCTGTCGATGGTGTATGCAGTGATAAGGCAGGACGATGTCCGCGAAGCTGTGACGGCGGCAGCTGCGAAGCAAAGGACGAATTGCGGGATACCGAGGGGCGCGTCGAAGAGTGGACGGGCGGTAGTTTGCGCTGTCTCTCCCCGCCCGTCGCAAAGCCGTTCTGCCTCCGGACCGGGGAGCGGTCGCGTCCCTCAGGCGGGGCGACATTCTTGAAGGTAATGGTGCATTCTATGTCTTCGCCGGCGAACACGGTAGAGTCCTTCCATTGTACGAATACCCGGATGTTCGACGCGGACATGGTAGGGAGGCTGGGCGGCGCGGGCTGCGGGTTCGTAGGCAGCTCATCGGGTACGGCGGTCAATCGGCATGGCGACTGCTAATAATTGGCCCCCAAGACAGCTGAAATAGCAGCAAACTCCAGTTGAGGGTTGGTGACGATGGCGGACCTCGACTGACAGCTGCGCCGTCATGACAGGGATGTCCACGGTCTAGGCGGCCCGTGCTTCTTGCTTGTACCTGTCCATCGCGTCTTTGTTCAGCCAACTACGACGCTACCTTCTTCACCACCAACATACTACTCACCACCCGAATGAGTGTTATGCAAAAAAGAAGATAATATTGTAATCACTGTAGATACCACCACGCCCAACCCAGCTCTTCTGCCTCGTTACTTATAACAGATGTATCGGTTGCTCCGTTTACGAAGGCATCAACATGTTCCGCCCACACAATGCGTGTCAATACCGGCTTGATAAGGCGCACGATTAGATTACCAACTATACCACGATCGAGCAGTTCGACCAGCACTGCGGGAGTCGAATCTATGACGTCTTCCTGAAGTTCGTTCAAGCATATCATCAGCAGCGGTCCTGAACTACTGTCGTGGTTCGGGAGCTTATCCGAGGCATGCACAAAGACCCATCTATTTCTAGCGGTTCGGAGGTAGAAATCTGCGGGTATTTCGCTCCTGCGATTCGGGTCCACGGCAATACCTGGTGCATTGAACAACAAACCCATGCTTGTTATTTCTGCGCTCCGAGGATGAAGAGCAGGGCTCACGCTTTTCATAAGCGGATACCGCCACTGCAGTAAAGATTTCGGAGCCCATTGAAAGCCTGGCTGAGATAACTTCGGGTGGCCATCGAAAGCGAAATCCAAAGGTACATTTGAGAGCAGTCTCCAGAAAGCTATCATCCTAGCTTGCGGATCGGATGCTAAAATTTGACTTAACCTGTGAGTTTCGAGGCGTAGCAAATTAGCTAAGCACAATGGTTCATCCGAGAGGACACTTGTGTCTCGGTAGCATACGCTATTCGCTAAAGTCGATAACTGTCGCACTTGGTCCGGGGGTGGTGCTCGATAAAGCAGATGTTTCACCTGATTGAGAATGGATCGCTGCGCTACCAGCCGTATGCTTGGAATTACGCTCGTCATCAATTTGTCAAGCCCCAGGTGCAGGTCGTATGGGCCATTCGCAAATTGTATGAACAACCTCTGGGCAAGGGCGCCTTCTTGGAACGTCCACAAGCGACTAGTCCATCTGCTACACAAGATCCGAGACAAAATCTCAACGTCGCTAAGAGTGTCCGTCGTGCGTATCAACAACGACGAATCTAACACTAAGACGGCTGACGCTCTCTCATATGTAGCCTTCATCTTAGCGATGGCCATCTGCTGTATATTCGAACCATCTTGAACTGGACAACAGATCGTATCCAACCAGAAGGACGAGTATGGACCCAGGTGAGGTGCATGAGGTACATTTCTTACTAGCTCACCCAACTTGCTGAGCTGACAAGACGGTATCGAATTTTCGTGAGGGTTGCCTAGTCCGTCCGACCAAACGTGCGAGATGGCAACATATGGTATCAGAGCAGTTGCTGCACCTGGCCTTTCAACAGGACTCAAGCACATCGTGCCCTCGGACGTGATGGGCCCATACATATCAATGACTGGGTAAGAATCTGTTTCCAAAATCACACTCATCTTCTCGACATTTGCAGCCACAAAGGAGCATCCAGTGCAGCCTGCTGCATGTTGAGTCTGGTAATCAGCATTGTCGATGCACGTAAAGCGACAGGCCTCAGATGTGCAAAGCCAATGGTTAAGGGTGTCTGGTCTCTGCATATTCGCGACATGGACCAAATCCGTCATCGTCATCCGTGAGCCACACTCTCGTACCCGATATGGACACCAACCACTATTCAGCATCCTTCTTTGGTTGATTTCCCCCGGGTTGTACATGGCGGGCAAATATTCGCAGTTGTTTCTGTCATTTCCTGCCGAGTTCGGCCATTGTTGAACTACCAACGCGGGTGGGAAGTTTTCGCGAATGGCAGTGACAAAGTCATGAAGTAACCAGATCGAATCAATGATATCGGAAGGAAGCGGATCAGTGAAGTTGAAGGTGATCATGAACTGGTACAAAGATATTCTCCTCGAGCTGCTTTCGGTCGTCCACGTTTCGCACGAAATCTTGGGGTTAACAGTAGTCTCCAGTTTACGAAACAGTCTAGTCGACCGGTTCAAACGCGATAGAAAGTCTGCATCCGGAGTCTCGTAGCCCCCTGCAGTCGCTCTGATATGATCGTCAGTTCGAGTGGCCAGATCAGTAGTGTCGACCACCCTTATTCCATCCGCCGTCAGGCTTGTGAGGCTTTGCAAAGTCGCAAACTCCAGTATCGAGCGTATGTATCCGAAGTATCGCCAAAGTTGCATGAAGGCGATGAAATCCTCGGTAGGATTGTCGAACAGCGCTTTCCATTGAACAGCAGTCCTGCTAGACCATCCTTGTCGTGTGGGAAAGGTCTCGAGATCCCCTCCGTCGTACTCCTGATCGGTCAGGCAAGGCACTTCGATGTAGCCAACTGTCGGGTTCTGGGGTAAGGGTATGTGCTGCATAATGTCGTTGGTAACTTGCCGTTGCGGTTGCCCTTCGGATGGAATTGAACGTGCAGCATGATATACACTGCTACCTTGTTTGGCTGACACTGAGCAAGCAGCTTGATAGCGCCTGCACGAGATGCGTACAGGCACCAGATAGCGACACCATCACAACAAACAAAGGAAAGACACAAAGCTTGCGATGCGAAAAGAAGCAGCAATACGCAGAACTGATGCGTAGTGGGCGCAGATTGCGCTTGATACCTAGGTAGTAGGCGCCTTCGGGCGTGCGCTAGGAATATCGTAAGTTGTGGTTGTCAGGACGAGCACGTATACATCAGAGATATGTCATGTAAACAGATCATATTTGTGACTACGAGCGAGAGAGCCACAACAACCGAACACGCAAACAGCCCCTAGAGCACAGTCCACAATAGATCATCGACTCCCTCATCTCTATTCTTCTGACAGGCCACCACCGCACAGAACATATGCTTACTCGCATTCACACTAATCACCTCAAACATCCCACTCTCCAGCACTTTTCCAAAGTCGACCAGAATGCGCCCAATCGGTCCCCGCGAACTCTTACGCATCGATCTAAAATCGCTACGAATATCCACGTTCTCCCAGATGATATCGACGTCGAAGTCCTCATGCGGAGTGGTATCTGGCGGAGGCGATTCTAACCTAGGAGGGGCAGTGGGGGCATTGGGGGTAGTAGGCTCTGTAATCACTGTTAGAGTTATGTTTACAGAGGTCGAAAAAGATAAGACAAGGAGTGGCTCTGATGGGTAGCAGCAGTGGGCGTGTGGAGGATTGGGAGCGCATACTCGGTGCACCTGCAGTATTCTCTACACTCTGCATTCTGGCAGTCGTACACTCTTTTGCTAGTGCAGTGACAGCCAGCCGAGCCTCCTTCGTAGCAGCGTGGTAGGGTGTTACCTCCGCTGCGGCAAGTGACTTCGTATTTGACAAGCGCTTCAAAGGTTCCGTTATCCGCGCTCTTCTTCTCTGGAGGGGTAGGCGTGGCAGTGATGATTGTGAGAAGAGTTGCTAAGGCAGTCAGGTTCGGGAGGAGCATGCTGTTGCCTACACTATAGCCGGACGAATGAGAAGCTGCAGACAACAAGCACGGGATGATGGCTACAATAACGAGAGGACCAGCAGGCTCCTTTCATATTCGAAGCATGCCTCACAAGCAGAGATGTTGCGGCACAAAACACCGATCTTCTGCTCCCTTGGATAGAAGCTAACCCTCCCTCCCCGTGTAGCGGAAAACCCGGTCGGCCGGAACTAGCCAATAAGAGAGAAAGGCCAGCAAGCATTCACGCGAGATACTGTATCTTATATCAAGTCTTCCCGGCCTACTAGGGTTTCCGTCATACAAGTAGGGTAGTTGTGTTGGTCGTCATCCGAGATGCCCACAAGGGTTTCAATTGACTTCACTCAATCAGGACGCAGAAGCTCAAATAGGTCAAGGTTAACCCAACTGCAGTACAACAATCTCAGGAATGCGCAGTGCTGAACTACGCCGCAATATAGAGAAGATAAGAAGATGCTGCGGACACTGCTGTCAGAACTCAACCCGCTTTACGAGCGAATGATGCTGCAGATAGCGGCTCAAGATGCCGAGACTACAGAGTACTGTGAAAACATTCTTCGGTCGATCACGCTTGCCTTCCGGCCACTGCAGCTGAAAGAGCTCGCCGCAGTCGCAGGCCTTCCTAGAGATCAGTTCGGCGACGTGCAAGCAGTCGTCGACCTTGTTAGCCGCTGCGGCTCGTTTCTAACTGTGCGCAAAGGCATAAAGATGTTGTCACATATCAAAAATGTGATAGGAGCATTGGGGTTGGTATTGTAGTTCTATAAACATTAGGGTAGAGCGTCTCATGAGGCAGGTGCAACGGGACGCACGAAGCCAGTCGCGCCTGTCATGCTCAACGCTTCTACCTACAACAACCACGAAATCGGATGCACCTTCGCATCTCGTACCCTACAGCTCAGATGAAGCAGGAAACATGCCTCTTACTGTGTTTGCTGCCCAGAATTGGCGTTCGCATGCGCTAGTTGCATACGCTTCTTCCATGATCCCAATATCTTTGGATCACGTGTCGCCTTGAAGTCCTCCTTGAACTTCTCATACGTCGGTAGCCAAAGCTTGTTGTGCTGCGTTGGGAAGAAAGACCACGCGACCATGTTCTGCTCCTCCGCTTCGGTCATCTCAAGACACACATACTGGCTAGCGTTGCTACCAGCGCTCCCGTCGTGGCTCTGGGTAATGGACAGACGGTTACCAATGCAGGTTTCATCACTGTTCGACCCTTCCGAAAACCAGCCCTGTATCATCGCGACAGACGAGACCAGTGTGATTGTGATGATCAGGAGTTGGACAGCAAGGCAGGCCATGCCTAGCGTGACAGCGTGGACACCGAAAGCTAGCCAGCAGATAGCACGGCTCACCAGGTGGAGTTTCTCGGAGGCTGGGCGAGCTTCGGTGAGCAGAACATCTTGCGCGATGTCAGTCGTGGTAATGACAGTCAGACGCTTACCGTTTGGCACGGTGATGAAGAGCTTGACTTCTTTCTTCTTTGTCGCCTGGTTGTCCAACTGCTTGATAGCTTCGTCGATGCTACCGCGGAAGTCGGAGAGAATGCAGACTCGAACAAAAACCAGAGCGACAAGACTGAGTGAAGCAGCGAGACCATACCAGTCTTGTATCAGCACCGGCCAGATGATCAAGAAAGTGTTCACTAAGAAAGCTAACCAAAATCCAACCCACTGCTCAGCCGGATGTCTAGGAACACGATGATCAGATTGAATCTCAAGCCGCGTAGAGTTGTACGACAGCTTCTGACACGACAGCCAGCGTGTAAACCAAGCGCTTAGATCGGTTGCCTTAATGCCTTCGGTGATGTTGTATAGTTCAAAGCCTGGAATCGGTTCCATGACTGAGTTATCGGCGAAGATGTGACCAGCGAGGAGAGGAAGATATTCGAAAGGTGAGTAGACGAGGCGGCCAAGGGACTTGCGGACCGCGTCGGCGCCCAGGAGCGTTACAATACCGAGCGCGTCGATCTTGAAGGGACTCCAGTTCTTGATGTTGACTGGTGACCTCATGATGAGACGCGAGATGAGAAGTGGGACGGCGGCGGTAAAGAGGGCGACGGTAGATGCGGTACTGCAGTAATGAGTATATATTTCGAGCACCAGAAGGGTTCATACGTACAGTGTATCCATCATTGTTTGCTCTAGCGGGTTGAGCAAATACGAGTGTGGTTGAGATGGAGAATGGAAACCGCGGTGAGTTTCTGGAGCTTTATGGAAGGGGGGAGACTAGAAAAGGGTGCTCTTGGGCTATGGGGAAGAGGGGGCTGTGCAAAGTAAACGGATGTGTCACGAGTGAAGCTCAGTGCACTCAGGGTATTGTAAGTACAACTCAGTCCATTCACTGAAGCGGCTGATATCGATTGACCCTATCATGCACATGTTCATTCCCTACTACTTCCCCCACAATAGCATCACGTGTTGTCTTTGTCCTCTCCTTGTGTCTCATTCTTCTTCAGCATCCAGTCCTCAAGCTCCGTAGGGCAATTCTCCGGCTCACCACTCTCCCGTAAAGAGAGGAGGTGAGAAGTAGACATGCGGTCAGTCCTCATCTGCCGACGAATCTCGTCACGGTGTATAGGGCGACTGAATTCGGGCGGCGAGATGGCGCTGGGATATGGGAGATGGAGTTTCCTGTATCCACGTTAACCAAACTTCGCCTGGTAGCGGAAGTGACTGCTTACCGACACCGTCCTTCTAGCTCCTCCTTGAAGCCCCCATACCGATCCTTGTACTGAACAAAGACCTCTGCTATATGCTCCATGTGTTTCGAAACTACCAGGCCAGTGTCGATATCTTTTCTGGCGGCGTGTAGTGCAGCCTTTTCTGCTTCCAGTAAATCGGCCGGGAGAAGGCAAGGATGCCGATTGCTGCGCTCTCCATGTAGTACATTCAATGCTTCCTGAAGCATCTGCGAGCACAATCTCGCTGATTTGGCGTAGTTGAACATACAGTTAGCTAGATCGAGCGACAGAAGCATGCGGAATATCCCCAGGTAGTTCTCTGGATTCGATCTTCTGAAGTCAACTTGTATGTGCTCGATGGTGGATAATGTACGATCCATTGCTTGTATAATGCGACTTTCGTAAGCATTGATCATCGACCCGCCCATGGTTTGCTGGTGCTGGTAATTGTACATGATGGCGCGTAGCATGGGAATTGAAAGGTCAATGGAACGCGGCTTCAAGGGTCGTGTATCTCTGTCCAGGCGGCGCCTGTTCCTCGCAAAGTCATGAGCCTTGGCACCCATTGCTAGCCGAGCTCGTGCGGAGCAGTCTTTCACAGTCTTTGGTACGTCTGATGCACAAAAGATCTTCTTCTTTCCAAAATGTCCCATCGCTATATCGAGCATCTCCCATCCTTTCTCAAGGATTGCTTTAGTCGGATCATTGGAATGGCGGAGCTGCAAGAGCGCATTTTGGAGATGTGCAGCTGAAGAGATTGGCCCCTGCACAAGTAATTGGTCAGTCTCTTGCAGCTTGACCCCAATAAAGCGGTAGAGTAGTCGAAGACCAGCCCAGACGGGGTTGAGCCCGAGATATACGTTCAAGAAATCAGTGGCGTCTCCAAGGTTCGCAGCACCTTTACCTGGGATGTGTGGCCACGCGGAAAGAGTAAGGGTATCCGCTGTCGCATCCTTAGGACGAGGCTCTTTGTGTAAGTCGAGAAGAGCCATGTCAGTATCGAAGATCACTTCGAACACTTCATCGATTCGGCTATTAAGCCAAGAGCCGCCATCCTGGAGATGCGTTGCTGTCAGTACGTCCAGGAACATCTGTGTTACCATAACTTGCTCAACACCAGGCTTGATAGCACCAGATGCTGGGGTGAGAGCGTCATACCACATGCGGGTAAAGCTATCAGCGTCAGGGAGTAGCTTCTGTCGACTGACATCTGCCTTTGAGTGTATGCTCTTGAGGGTGCGCAAACATCCTTCAAGCCTGTCGAGCGGAGTCATGGCCTCATCACCCCGACGCTTATACTCTTTAAACTCGTCCGAGGCCTCAGCAAGGTTGATACGCGGACAGTTCTGTATTCCCTCGAGCGCGCTAGAATCCTCCGTAAATTGGAACGTTTTGAGGTAGGTGTGCTGGAGTATTTCCGCGGCCAACTTATGATACTCAGTCTGTTGTGGCGCTGATGTGTCGGCTGTTGAGATTGTGTGTTCATCTTCCGGTCTTGTCGTAGGCTCAGTAGGGATGTGCAGGCCTACTTCTACTTCTGGCTCAACTAGCAACATCAAAATCTCACCCATGGATTTGATGTCTGGAAATTTCTCCGTGAAATCACGTGCAAGTGTACAAGCAACCTCGTTTGCACATTGTGTCATGGCGGCAGTGGACATGAGGTCGGCGAGGGCTCCTTTTGTGTCCATGAAGATTTTCCAGTTATGTCGAACAGTGAGACGGAGCTCAAAGAAGTCTTCGAGCAAGCAATGGATGGCCACCAGCGTATCACCCTTTGAATCAAGTTGATACAAAGTCTCCCCGGGAAGGTTCTTGGAGTCTGACGCTGGCTTGGGCGCTGGTTTGGGTGCTAGTGGAATCTCCTCTTGATCGTCCTCGTCCTTGTCGGATATACCCGTCCGTTCGAGCACCCCAAAGGTATTCTTAGACCCCGGCGCAGCAGCTAATACGGACTTTGTAGCGCGTTGCGACTTGGCCGAACGCTGGACAAATGGCTGAAGCAGCTTACGTACAGTTTCTAACGTCTCGTTGAAGTGGCTGTGCGTATCGTTGCTTCTTTGGAGGTCTGCATTACCCGAACACTTTTCTTGCAGTTTGAACCAGGTAGAGCACTCCACGCGAGCAACCAGGGCATTTGATAACGCATCATACACAGAACGGGGTACATGAAATGGCGACGGTTTCGTAGATGCAATATGCTTCGCGCACTCCATGAGCTGGTGCGTGGTAAGGTTCTGTGAAGATCTGTGTGTTACCGATTTCTCCCGTTCACGGGCTTCTTTTCTAGCCTTTCCCTTCAGCCGTGGGCCTTGACGAGCGGCTGGTTGAGGAGAGTCGGACGTATCAGAGTTCTCTTGAAGATGAAAACCAGAGCTTCCCGCAGTCACGGCCAGCCATGTAACGAAGTAGTCTGTATCCTTCTTGTATCGCCTGAAGGATCCGTTGAGGTGATCAGGAAGCATGTTCGCGTCTGGATGAGTAGACCTGCTGTGTGCGAGTGGAGTAGCCCAGGGGTTCAAGTGGTATCGGTGATGAGATTGGGAGTTGTAGGGGCGAGCTAGTTGTCTTCGGTAAACAAAGCTGGATCTCTTTGTATTGGTAAAGTCAAGCCTCTGCCCTGTAAGAGGTCGTACATTAAATAGTTCACTCTTTTTATCAAGGCTTGCTTTTGAGAGACATATCTCTGGCGGACAAGCCACCTGATACAAGCCCCGATCACGAGCCGAGACAATTAAGGCTTTGGTCAAGACCTCATGGGCAATACCATAGCTCTCTCTGATCTTGCCACATGTGAGATCTGTGTCAGTAGCTCAGGTATCAGTAGAATCTGATTCAGGAGAAATGGTACCCACCAGAAACGCTCAGAACATCTCCGCGGTAACAATTGGAAGTGGACGCGCATGTCCCTCCTTCACACATACTGTGTTATGCCAAAGTAACACATCTCTCGGTGATGCAAGCCGAAATGAGGCACCCAATCCTCAGAGTGAAGAGATGATTAAGAAAGAACGTATTGTGTCGCGAATGCTGGAGGTGTATAGTAAGTAACGTGTTCTAGAAATGACGATCGAATCGTGCGGTCGCGCCATGGCCTCCTCTAACCAACTCTCACTGATGCTCAACGCGTAGCTGTGTGCTTGACGCGTAATCGTATGTTTGTTGACTAACGGCACTGGATGGGCGGTCGCCGAACTGTCTTGAAGCTGAGGTTTGAGTGTGCTGGCCTGGCCACAGCGCGGCATCGGGCGGCTGTGATCAGGACGCGCCCGACGCTAAGATGCAAAGTGGGTCTGCTTGGTCATCATGCACCCTTAGCCCGCAGCCGCGACCTGGGCAGGCGCACGCGTCGCAGCGTCACCGCACGGTAAGATGTCAAAGGAAGGTATGTACGGAGTTGCTATGGAAAGCTCATCCCGCTATGGCGGAGAGTGCATTCGAAATCGCACGCCTGAACTGCTAAAGTCTCTACTTGAAGCATGCTTTCCGGCAATGGAAGACCTCCGCCTGCAAACGCGTGTCACAGTCCCTGAAATCAGCGGCATGCAAATCAGCTGTTTGAAGGGTAACGGTAGTCAACGACCGGGAAAAACTCCTCCTTGATTTGCCGTGGAGAGACAAACCGAAACATTGGGTTCGAAGAGCCTGCCTTGTCGTTGGTTCCACTTGCGCGACTTCCGCCGAAGCTCTGCTGGCCAATGAGCGCGGCGGTGGTCTTGCAGTCTGATGGCTCGTTAGCTTTCGCGCTGAGCGCTGTTCCGGTACGACTCACTGATATAGAAGTTGCCAGCAGAGTAGCGTAGCGCGTCTTCCGCCTCACGGATAGCGATACGAGAGTTGGCGAAAACAGCACCCGTGAGCGCGAAATTACCACCAGCTTGATCAACCTTCTCTAAAACCTGGTTCCACTCCGCATCAGGGTAGACGTATATTGCGAGTACAGGACCGAAGATTTCATAGTTGAAAAGCTTGTGGTCTGGCGAGTCTGCGAGGTAGACGGTTGGCTTGATGTAAAAGCCTTCAGAGTCATCATAAGTACCACCAACCAGAAGCTTGAGCGAAGAATCCTGATTACTTTCGTCGATGACAGCCTTGATCTTTTCGAATGAACGACGGTGAATGACTGGGCCCATGAAGGCGGCGAGATCTTCGTGTGGGTTACCCTGAGTAATACCCTTCACATCATCGACCAACGTGTCGATGAACTCCTTCGATCGAGACTCTGGAAGGTACAGGCGAGACGTTGCCGAACACTTTTGACCCTGGTACTCGAACGAAGCGCGAACGACGTGCTTCACCGCAGATTGGACATCCGCCGTTGGATGAAGGAGAGTAAAGTTCTTGCCACTTGTCTCTCCTACCATTCGTGGAAATTCGCGATACGTGTTGTTCCCAATACCCTAATGTTAGAGCTAGAGATAATTAATAATTAGAGATAATTAAGTATATTATAATTAATCTACTACAAAAAAAAGTTAAAATAAAATCTCTAGCTATATACTTAAGAGCTAAGTAATTACATATTTATAATTAAATAATTATAACTACTCTCTAACTTTAATATACTCTCTAGAGTAGTAAAAGTATTAATCTACTCTACTAAAATTAATTCTATTAAATCTACTATAATTAGTATACTTTAGCAGAGTTTAGGCTTAAGAATTTAAAGCGTAGTAGTAAGTTATAGCCTAATTAAGCGTTTAATTATATTTAATACTAATAGTAGTAAGCTCTTACTTATTTAAATAAGGCCTAATAGTCTAGAAATTAACCTTCTTAGTTTAAAAATTACTTTATAATAGTCTAGAATATAGCTAATAGCTATAGAAATCTAAGCATTTAACTAGTAAAAGATAATTTTAATAGTAAGATCTAGGCTTTTAATCTTTTCTAGATAAAGTTTATAGCGTAATTAATAGCTTAATAAGCTACGCTAGCTTTCTACGTAGGTACGCGCTTAGACTAGAATTAGAAACTTTATAATAATAAGTTCTCTAATTCTTTTCTTCTCTACTATAATTATTTACTTTTATATTATTAAGACGCTTAAGCTAATAAGCTATCTATCTAATTAACTTATCTACTTAAGATTCTTAGCTTTTAAGCCTTAGCGCCTTTAAGCTCTACGCTTAATTCTCTACTCTACTTAATATACTACTCTACTTACTTTTTTATTCTCTCTATTACTATAGTAAGTTCTTACTTTTATACTTAAATTAATAGCTAACTATTATAATTTAGTCTAATAATCTAACTTCTAACTCTAACTCTAGCTATAAGTATTAGTACTCTAGCTTTTACTATAATAGCGTTCTACGCTCTAATTATAATACCTCTAGTAGTAGTAATTATAATATATAAGCTAGTACTTAGTATAATAGCGCTTAGTGTAATAGCGCTCTACTTAATAGCGCTCTATAGTTAAGTACTTAACTTTTTTACTATACTTAACTTAAAGACGCTACTACTTAAATTCTACTTTCTCTTTCTAGAATAATAGTAGCTAATAGCCTATTCTCTAGTAGCTTTACTTAAGATAATTAGGCTTCTACTACTTAACTATCTTAAAGCTTTATAAATTCTAATAATTAACTAGATTAGAGCTTTAAAGTAACTAGTAGCTTTAGTAATAATAACCTCTATAAGAGTTATAAGTAATTAGAGTTATACACTAAGTATACCTACTTAGATTATAAAGCTCTTTAGTTTAATAATCTTAATAATAAGAATATCTAAAAGACTATTAAGCCTATCTCTAAAAGTAGTATCTTTATTACTAATAATACTTTCTAGACTTAGAATTTAGGCCTTTAGTAATCTAACTATATTAGAAACTAAAGCGCTTAAGATTAAGAGAAGTAAGCGTCTCTAAGTAATAGTTATAGTTATAGTTACTTTTATAAGAAGTCTAAAGCTAAAACTTTTATATCTAAAACTTTTCTAGATTATCTATACCTAGCGTACACTAGTTATCTACGTAAGTAAGTTAGAGTTTTACCTAACTATAACGCTTTTTAACTTTTTAAGTATAAGTATTATATTTATTAGTAGCTTCTTAATAATATTTAGAAAGCTAATTATTTTAAGTAACTTTATTAGGTTACGTATTATTTATTCTATAACTTTTATAATTATTATTTTACTAATTAAGATCTATATAATTACTTTATAAGTCTAGTAAATTACTATAGTTCTAAAGTAAGTTTATAATTCTCTTCTCTTTAGTTCTTTTTAATTCTTTACTAACTTAATAATAGCGCTAAAGTACTAAGAATACTTAAAAGTATTATAAGTAGCTTTACTAAGATCTTTACACTTATAAGAAGTAGAAAAAAGAAGCTAAGAGTAGTTCTAAGATACTAGCTAAATTATTAGATAGAACTTCTAAGTTCTTAAGTAAGAAGAGCTTAAAAGGTACTTTACTTATAACTCTTTAGAACTCTAATTAACGTAGTGCTTATAGTAAGTTTATAATACTAAGTAAGAGAATAAAAAAGATTAATATAAGTAGTAGCTAGATAGCTTTACCTACGCTTTCTACTTAGAGTTATCTACTTATAGCCTTTAATCTAATACTATAATACTTAAGCTATTATTATTAGAGCTTATTCTAGTAGCTACTACTACTAACTTTCTAGCTATAGACTTTTTAATTTAGAAATTAGCTACTATAGAATTAGTAGTAAAATTAGTATAGTTATTATTAGTTTTAGTAGTATAACTACTAGTCTTAGTAGTGTAATTATTAGTCTTAGCTACATAATAATTATTCTTAGTATTATAATTCTTAGCTATATAGTTACTAGTCTAATAGCTTTATATCTAGTATTATAAGTAATAGGTTCTATTACTATACTTAGCGTTAGCTAGCTAAGACTAAGTACGTAGAAGTGCTACTACGTGCTAAGTATAATTAGATATAGCTTAAAATTTATATATAGACTTAAGCTACTAAGACTACTTATTTATAAGCTTAGGTTAAGAACTTTAAAAATAGCTAAAATAGTAAGCTAGCCTTTAATAAGAATAACTATAAGAGTTATAATTAGAGAAATTAGCGCTATAGTAGTTAGTAAGTAGATAGCTATATAGGTTAGTCTAGTAGAAAAGTTTAGTAATTTATCTACTTTTATGCTTGCGTTAATTATTAGTAATTACTTCTTTATAACTAAGCGCTAGTTAGAGTAACTAAGATCTAGCTTAAATATAATTAATCTTTATAGTAGTAGTCTAAATAAAAATCTCTCTACTCTATCTACTTCTTAAGAATTAAATATTATAAATCTTGCAAGTTAAGTAGCTATTTAAACTTTTTAAACTATTATTAAGTAAGTAATTTAGTTAATCTATCTATAGGTATAATTATAGTCTCTAAATACTTAATCTTAAATAATTCTTTAGTATATTTCTACTATAGCTATATATTCTAGATATTAATATACTTAAGCTAAGTATTAATATACTTATTCTTTTTAATAACTAGCCTAATTATCTACTAATTATTATACTAGATAGTCTAGAGTTCTCTAAGATTAAGCGCTAGCTCTTTAAGAAAGTGCCTAAGCGCTATAGCTTTCTTAGTAGTATACTTAAGAGCTAGTAGCTCTACTTCTATAGTAGAGGTAGTAACTATACTCTATCTTATAGCTTTTTAGAAGATTACGCCTTTATATAATATAGTAATATATTTATAAGATAATTAGTAGGTCTCTAGGTTATTAGTAAAAAATACGTCTCTAGTAATTATTAGATTAGGCCTATTATAGTTACTATACTAAATTATATTAAAGTAAGTATAGTAGAGATATATAATTACTTACTTTATAGCCTTCTTATACTTATTACTTAAGTTTATAAGAAAGTATAAGAGCTTTAAGATAGTGTATACTATATCTAGTTAGAGTATAATTACTATATAAAGTATAAAGCTAACTATTTTCTAGTATCTTTTAATCTTAGGCTTAGTTACTTTTCTAGTATTCTTAATTAGCTTCTTTAATAGTAAAGGCGTTAAAGAGAAAAATCTATCTCTAAGCTTAAACTTCTTAAGCATCTTATCTATATATATATTATAAATAAGTATAATTATCTTTAGATATTAGTCTCTAATTATATAAATACTAAAAAACTACTCTATATCTCTCTAATCTTAGATCTTATACTTACTAGAGATCTTAGCCTATATAGCTATTATACGTTACTTTATACTCTTATAATAGAGTAATAAAATATTATTAATATAGAAGAGAATAAGAATTCTTTATTCTTAATTAAAAAAGAGGTAAAGCTCTTCTTAAGAAGCTATTATACTAATAGCCTTTAGTGTTTCTAAGAACTTCTTATACTATAATAGTAGAGAGTCTTATAATCTATAGAGCGCGTAGTTAAGCTATATATATAATTCTAGCTTTCTAAAGCTATCTAGTATTTTATAAATTACTAGATTCTCTACTATAATTTTTACGTTAAGAAATACTTCTATAATATTAAACTATTTAATCTCTAAATTACTCTAAGTAGTAATTACTATTATAGTGTAGAAGAACTTTATAGTAAGTATTACTATATAAGTAGAGTTAATTAAGTTCTTCTTCTAGAGATTACTATAAACTATAATTTAAGCTTTATATTTAAGAAGATAGCTATTCTAATTATACTTATAAGTTTATACCTATTTTAATAGAAGTAGCTAATCTTAGGCTTATAATCTATAGATTTTTATCTAAGTTCTTTTCTTACTTAGCTAATTAATTTCTTTCTTAGAGGTATCTTTAAAAAGCGTATATATTAGATACTAGATTAGTTATTTCTATAACCTAGATAGCTCTTAGAGATTATTATAGTATTAGTAAGTAGTCTTTAGCTTATACTTACTAAGCGTAGTAGTTATAATAATAAAGTTTATAGTTTTATAGCTAGCTTAATTATTCTAGTCTTTTTAAAAACTAAAGAGGTAAGTTTTATAAAAGTTAATCTAAGCTTACTTATTAACTAAGTCTATAATTACTATATTTACGCTATCTACGCTATTACTCTCTAGTTAATTACTAAGCTAAGTAAGCTGCTTACTTTTATTCTTAGAGTATTTTAATAGTTAATAGATATTTATAGAAAGAAAGCGCTTAGACTCTTTATCTATAACTTTTCTACTATAGCGCGTTCTAGAGAATTTAGCTACTAGCTAATCTTATAGCTACGTTAATTATTAAAAAAAAGCTACTAATTTAGATAGTTTATCTCTTAGTCTTTTTAGCGCTTACTCTAGTTAAGCTAGTTTTTTATCTATTTCTATAGAACTAGAGTTTATTATAATAAGCTTAATAGATAGAGTTAGATCTTCTAATCTATATATAAAAAGCTCTCTACCTCTAAACTTTAATAAATTAGCTTTTTTAAGTATATATACTACTTTTTAACTATTAGAAACTTTATAATTACTTTAATTACCTATTTCTAAAATCTTACGCTTAGGCGTAGATTCTAGAGTAGTAAGCCTAGTAGATAGCTACTAATTATTAGAAATTTCTAATAAAATACTAGCTTTATACTCTATCTCTATTAAATTAATAGAGCCTTAATTATATTTAATAAGTAGACTAACTTTATTACTTTAATTATAGCTTATATTACTTCTAAGATCTTACTTAGTAGTTAATAGCTCTACTATACTTACTATTTAATTAATAAAAAGAATATTAAACTTTTTTATAGAATTAATAAGCTTACTATTATTAAGTATTTTAACTTATTT